>NC_086450.1:343861451-344191867 GCF_028390025.1 Pseudophryne corroboree | reverse complement strand
CCGACAGACTTTGGTAAGTATTTTAGCCCTAACCCTACTGCACCTCTCCCACAATCAACAATCTTACAGTCCCCTTAGGCAGTCAAAACCTTAACCATCTCCTACCGCTGCCTAACCCTAACCCTCCCCCTAGTGCCTAAAACTAACCCTATCCCCTTTACCCCAATACTTGCCATCGGGATTTTGTCTGTCAGCATCCTGCTGCTGGATTTCTGACTACATGTCTTCTCAAGAGGGGAAATAATCCAAGTATGACATTAAAGGTCATGCTGTTGCCCTCTCACTTTAAAGGGCTTCAGTAGGCAAATGTACTCAGTTTGGTGTCCTGTGGTGTGACAGATGAACAGCATTGCTCTTTCACTGTAATGGTCACACTTTAGGAGCTTTTCAGGATCTCAGAAAGCTGCTCATGGGATGAAAACTAACCTGTTCAGATGTTATTGGTCTTCAATTCAGTGAGCAATTTGAGAAGCACATTGTTTGCTTAATTCCAATATTTGATAAAGTGAATGTTCTACACACAACTTTTTTCACTTACAGAGGCTTCAACGGACATGGGGACAAATGCCGACTTTGTAGAAAAATAATTAACATAATTAAAACTAATCGCAATCGCATAATTTTTCCCCAGATATCTACAGCTCTGCATATGCACCCAGTTAACATCACTTATATACCACACTTGCACTCGTATTCATAACCATTTGTTTTGATTTCAAAATGTTCATCTATTTGTAATCAGTAATACTAAGAGCCTCTTAAATACAGCAGGAACATCTCTAACTCGTGAACAGTAAAGTAAAAAAAAAATCAAAAAAAAATCCTCTTTCATCCATCTGGGGGACGCTGCGTCATTACCTCTGGGTTAGAGTGTGTGGGCTATAGAGTTTGGCACTAAAACATATAAAAACGAACTTCTCCCCCCTCCAGCCCCTCCCTCCTCCAGCAGTACCTCAGTCTAATCTTTAATCTTTATTCCTTGGAGTGCAGGGACACTTTTTCCTCTAGTTAGGTTTAATTTCTGATATTTTCTGTTTTTATAATTTGTGCATAGTCCCTGTGTGGGTGGTATTCATGTGACTGGCGGTCGGGAGACCGACAGTCACATGACCTCCTCCACCATCCCGACCCCTCACTATCCCGATGGTCGGCATGCCGACCAACAGGGACTATTTCCTCTCGTGGGTGTCCACGACACCCATAGAGTGGCGGTCGCCACCGAGCCCGCAGCATGGCGAGCGCAGCGAGCCCGCAAGGGGCTTGCTGCACTCGCCACTCCCTGCCGGGATCCCGGCGTCTGTATGCTGCCAGGATCCCGGCGTCGGTAAGCTGGCCGGCGGTCTCCTGACCTCGGGTCAGCCATGCTACACCCCCCTGTTTACAGGAGACAAGCACAAAAAGAGTGAGTTAGGTATTGGGCTTCTGTGTGCTTGTGTTCTCACTCTACACAGCCTCTGGTAAGTCGCCAAACCTCTGAGGTCTCTGGGGCTCTACCTCTTGTTGTTTCACAGATCCGAGGAGGCAATGGGTCGGGTAAGAGCAGCCCAGCCTACCTAGGTAGCGCTGGGCTGCTTTCCCCATATCTCTTGTGCCCCTTGGTGCTCAGACCCGTTTCTGCTAGCACAGCTCTGCTCCCTACATCCGGCTCCATGCTGTGCTCACTAATAGGAGTCCTGAAATCAGCATGGGGGTGTGTGCGGCTGCCGGCTCTTTCTGGTGCATAGTCAGGCAATGGGATTGTTGGGGCTTACTGTATGTGTTTTTAAACAGGGTGCCTATCTAGATTGTAAGCTTGTGAGGAGGGCCTTCCTACCACTGTCTGTCTGTTTTTGCCCAGTTTTGTTCTATTACTCTTCTAATTGTAAAGCGCAACGGAATATGCTGTGCTATATAAGAAATTGTTAATAATAGTCAGTCCCGACTGCCTGCACTGCTTAGCCTAGCCCCCAACAACCCCACAGTCGAGATCTCCGCTCTAAGCAATATTTTCTGCAGCTCAGTCAGCAGAGCGCGCTTGGTAGGACGGCTCCCTGTCATTCTCTGCACCCTGGTGCTACTCCAGTAGCAAGTATTGTGGGACTATTACAGGTTTGTGTAGTTGGCCCACTGGATTTTATCCTTTTCATTCATATTTTCCCGTTTGTTTTAGGGGGGAGGTACAGTTCACTATTTCTTAGGTAGTCTGTTCCTTCACCAACTCTCCCTGCCCGTTCTTGCTTGTCTATTGCAACTTCCTTCCAGCTTCATTGCATAGCTCTCAGTTTAATATCTGTATAAGTTTGGGCGGTGGACAATATTTATTTTCTTGATACCGTGTCATGTAAACCAGACATTGCTCGCAAAGGTGAAACAGGATCCACTATTTTACTTGTTCACATTGTGCCGAGAAATTACCAAAAGGTTGCACGGAGCCAGGCACCCTCTGCACAGCATGTGCCGGAACATTTTTTGTTCTATGACTGAAGCTATAGCTGAGCTCCGTCAGTCTCAGGCTGCTAATGCATTTTTGGTTGCCAGGTCCTTATTTCAACCTTCATCTGATTCTGCTGTTCCGCCTGTCTGTTCATTCCCTCTAGTCCCTTCAGTGGTGGCTTCTGACCAGGGATTCTCCTGGGTGATTGTTACAATAGATGCCAGTCTCACGGGATGGGGTGTAGTGTTTCATCATCAGCATTTTTTAGGGTCTTTAGTCCGACATCGAATTGGCACTTCCAGTTAACATTCTTGACTTGCGGTCAATTCACAACATCCTGGTACAAGTTTAACATTTGCCACAGGGTCATCCTTTCCATATCCAATTGGACGATGTGACTGGTGGCCTGCATCAACAAGCAAGGCGGAACTGGAGGTCCATGAGAGAGGTCTAGCACACTCTTCGTTGAGCGGGACTTTAAGTACCAGCTATATTGGCCGTTTTCATCCCAGGAGTGGAAAACTGGGAAGCCGATTTTCTCAGTCACTACAGTGTTCATCCTGGGGAATGGAAGCTCAACCAGGAGGTCTTTATGACTCTCATCTCCAGGTGGTGCTATCCCAACATAGATCTCATGGTGTCTTGTCTAAACAGAAAACTGCCTCGATATGGCGCTCGCTCCCATGACCCTCGGGCAGCTCTCGTGGATGCCATGACGTCTCTTTGGCAGTTTCGCCTCTGGTTCTTGGTTCTGCCTTTGGCAATGATTCCACAAGTTCTCCAGCGCATTCAGCGAGAGGCTCTTCCAGTCATTTTGATTGCACCAGACTAGCCTCGTCACCGATGGTATGCCCTTCTTTAGAGCATGTTGACCGCTTTTCCTTTCCATCTGTCTATTTGGCCTGATCTCCTCCTTCAAAGTCCAACACTACAATTTATATTGATTGGCTTTGACAGCACGGCTCTTGAATCCATCATCCGAAGGGCTAAAGGCTTGTATGTGGTCCGGACTATGATTCAGGCTCGCATGCTTGTCACTTTATGAATTTATCACATGTTTCGACCCTGCTGCGAGCTCATTCGACTCGTGCTGTTGGTTCTTCTTAGCTTGCTTTCGGAATTCCGAGAGGTTATGATGCAGAGTCCCCTAGATGGATGAAAGAGGAAATTGCTTATTTCTTTTACTCACCGTAAAAACTCTTCCTCGAAGTCTGGTTTCTTGCCATTTTTTTTTCTTCTTGTTGGCGTGGTTATGTTGTTTTGTTCCTCCGTGCGGCTTTTCTAAGCGTAGACTGAGGTTAGAGGTGGTGGAGTTAGTTTTTATATGTTTTAGAGCCAAACTCCATAGCCCACACACTCTAACACGAAGGTAATGACGCAGCGTCCTCCTGATAAACTCGGAGGAAGAGATTTTATGGTGAGTAAAAAAAATCTCGCTTTTGCTAAAACGCATAGAAAAGCATGATAAATGAGCAATGAAGTAAGTGCCTATCAGTCTCAGCATTTCATTTGCAATCAGCAAATTACAAGTAGGTCTCTAGAGCTGACAACTTTCAGAGTAATCAATACATTTGTAACTACACCCGATGACCACCAGATAATATGGCTTTCTTAGATCTGCGTTCTTCTGACTGTCACTCTGCATGTGCTTGATGTTGCGCTAATATGCCTTTACTGTACTCTGCCCCATGGGCACATATACATGTTTTGGTTTTCCCAGAGCTGATTCCACATGTTATGCTACTGAAACTGGTGTAGTACTTACTCTACATCATGATCATAGTGTATACAGATGTGTCCTTATGCATCTTGCCTCAATATACCACGGAGCGGGAGATGTCTGGCTCGAGTAAGCTGACAGGTTCCATGCAACTACATTAGCGTTGTGAGTCTTGGTTTTTTTGCCGAACCTGCGTCTTACTCAAATCGCTATGCAAATAGGACGCACAAGCAGACTCTGCTAATTAAAATATAGACATGCCTATATTCTGTATCTGCATACGAAATGGTACGTTACATTTTAATTTCATATGCAGATACAGCTAGGATTGCACACAAAATATAAGCATGCTGCATATCATTTTAATCGGCATAAACTGCTTTTGCGTCTTATGGGCATCGTTTTGTGAACAAGACTCATTCCTAATGTAAAACGCCGCACAAAAAGGAGCTCTGCGCTACCAAGTCACACCACGTCATGGCGTGACTAGAAGGGCTGTTTAACGTGCATGAATGCTAGATGTAAGTGGACACATCTGTAGGTCTCTGAGTTTCATAAATGCCAACTTTCCTCTTTTGAAAAAAAAAGAATTAGAATGGAATGAGACCACACTTCATCGGCCATGTAATTTTTTATTGCTCTAAAGTTGGGCTGTCCTGTGGCTAGATCTGTTAGTAGATCTATGTAAAAAATGCGTGCTTTTAAGCATGATGTTATTTCTCCTAGCAAAGATAATTGGCTGGAAAGGTTGTTCTACAGTTGTCAAAGACTGGATAAACGAGACTCGCTCATTCCCCGAAACCTGCTGAAGACTGAGGCTGTCCTCTGGCAGTGGGCTGTTTGGGAAGCTGCTCAGTTCACTGTCCTCTCCAAGTTACGCACGCCTCTTGGAAGGGCACAAGATACGTTCCAAACTATTGAAGGTATTGTATTCCACCTATGGCTGTATGACATGGCATTGTTTCCTGTTCAGCCTTTGATTAGGATTTTTTTTTCCCCTCAGACAAACAGTGAATGCAAGTGTGTCAATTTGTATTGCAGGAGAAACTGAATGTAGTAGTGTTGTTATTATTATTATTATTATTATTATTATTATTATTATTATTGTGATTTGGGAAGTGTTAAGGCAGTGGTTCTCAAACTGTTCCTAGGCACCATGGGGAGCCGTGTGGCTCTTGCAGGGGTGCCTTGGGTTAGTGGTCCAGGATCAAATCAAATTATTTATGGTCAAAATGATAGGCAAACCTAGTGCTATTGGCTGCCAATCATAAAACATGGACAATCAGAAACAAAATTGTACACCACCACATAAATGAACCTAAGGATGACAGGTAAGCACAGTTTACTTAAATAATTTTTTTCAAATTTATCAATAAACTTTTAGCCTAGGGGTGCCGTGAAAGAAATGCTGAGGGTGCCATGATTCAAGAAGGTTTTGGAACCACTGGGTTAAGGCGTGGTGTTATGCGGTTTGTTTTATTTATACTTTTTAAACTTCAACTTTTTCTTTTTGTCACCTGTTTTGTTTTGTTTTTTACTTACCTGAAATGTACTTAATTATATGTTGCTTGTGTCTGGAGGTATTATTCGAAGCCTGGCTGCTCACACTCTGAATCCGGACCAGGATGTTAGTCAGTGGACAACTGCAGACAACGATGAAGGGCATGCCAATAATCAGCTACGCTTAGTGCTACTGCTTCAGTACATAGAGAATCTGGACAAGTTAATGTATAATGCCTATGAAGGATGTGCAAATGCATTAACCTCCCCTCCCAAGGTTAGTACTAATCTTTAGTCCAACTTTTGTCCTACTTTTTCGTGGGTACATTTTCTGTAAAGATTTGCTTATTCTTTAGTCTGTTTCTGATTAATTAGATTTTTATTTTGAAAGAGTTGGAATAAATGGAAATCTAATATTTTAAGTCCATGTGTGAGGCATCATATAATTTATGAAAGTGATGAAAGAGAATTTTTGGTACTCATTGTTACAGTAAATCCATTCCTGAATCCCTCTGGGGAACACATACTTATAATAAATGTTAATAATCTGACAAGGCTGCTTACTGTAAGTCAAGTTGTCCCACGGATCAGTTTGAGTTCTTGAGCTTATGGAAGCCCAATGGAAATAGTGCACAACTCTACCAACAAACTAGCCATAATCCAACCTAGCACAACTCTACCAACAAAAGTGCACAACTCTACCAACAAACTAGCCATAATCCAAACTAGCACAACTTTACCAACAAAAGTGCACAACTCTACCAACAAACTAGCCATAATCCAACCTAGCACAACTCTACCAACAAAAGTGCACAACTCTACCAACAAACTAGCCATAATCCAACCTAGCACAACTTTACCAACAAAAGTGCACAACTCTACCAACAAACTAGCCATAATCCAACCTAGCACAACTCTACCAACAAAAGTGCACAACTCTACCAACAAACTAGCCATAATCCAACCTAGCACAACTCTACCAACAAAAGTGCACAACTCTACCAACAAACTAGCCATAATCCAACCTAGCACAACTCTACCAACAAAAGTGCACAACTCTACCAACAAACTAGCCTAAATCAACGCCTTTTGTACCATTTTAAAGTTTAGAAACTGTGGAATGCCATGTGTTTAGATATTTGAGGGGAAAAGGGGAGGGGGGGGACCTGAGCACTGGTGTATCAATTAGGGTGTAAATCAATTGCTAAGAATATATTGTTCCAAAGTGTAATAGAAGTACCATGGTTTTATCAAGTGGAATTTCACTTAGAACTGTCTCAGGTGGAGGTGCTCCCCTGAGAGTATGGTGAATGTATATACAAGAAGGGGCAGAAGAAACTCTCTTTCTGGGGGCATTCTTACAGTTATAGGGCGGGATTAAATTCTTTTCACCCCTTTCCACACCCATTCTGTTTCTGCCCTCGGGGGCATGGTATCATTATTTTAGCTTGCTACCCTTGGAGTAGCAAGGCACCCAACCATTTACACGGCTAAACCTGATTACTATGGGTGCGATATGCACGATAATGGAGATCATTTTAGACAGGAGATTGGGCGTGATATAACATTTGAATTCCACCTATAAAATTTTACTTTTATTACTGTACTTTAAAAACAAGTATTGTAATCACATACAGATAGACAAACATCACATATGACATAGTTGGAGATAATAAATTATCTTGCTGTAATAAATGCTTCAATAGCCAATGTGTAGTTAACTGATAATTCAGAAAGCTTGAGCGAAATAATTATTTTTCAAAACTGGTACCATATTTTCAAGGTCTCATAGATAATTCCTATTGATACAGTAGGTAAAACAGTTCACAGTGCAGATACTGTATACAGCCGGTGTGTTGTCAGCTGAGCCTACCAGGAGAAGACTGCACTTTAGCAGGTATACATCGTTACACTTGAGATGCAGTCTTCACCGGTGGCCGTACTTCCTCTAAGGGCCACCACCCTGCAGAGTAGGGTGCAGCTTCCCAACTTAAAATATTAAGGCTGGCTTCTGTAGGCCCTAAAGCCGAGTTCCCTGTCTAGGATGCTGCACCGCAGTAAGCACAATCTAGCAGAAGAGCGTTCAGTTACATTAATAGACATGTGCAGTATAACTCAATTGTACTGTGCCACTGTAAGCTCCAATTGGACCAAAACAGGTCATAGGTAGCGACCTTAATAAAATAAACAGTGTTCTACTGTAAACACAAACAGAAGTGCAATTGCAGTAAAGACTGGTATAATTCAGTAATACGGTAGCACTGTTTAGTGATATTGGTAAGCATGTTCAGCAGACTACTGCAAAACACAATCTGACAGAGGACAGTATAAACACAGAAACGGGTATTATTACCAGTTATTTATATAGCGCACACATTCCGCGGCGCTTTACAGAGAATATTTTCCCATTCACATCAGTCCCTGCCCCAGTGAAGCTTACAATCTATATTCCCTACCACATGTACACGCACACACATTCATGCTAGTGTTCATTTTGTTGGGAGCCAATTAACCTACCAGTATATTTTTGGACTGTGGGAGGAAACCGGAGTACCCGGAGGAAACCCACGCAAGTACGGGGAGAATATACAAACCCCGCACAGTTAGGGCCGTGGTGAGAATCGAACCCATGACCTAAGTGCTGTGAGGCAGTAATGCTAACCATTACACCATCCGTACTGCCCAGGTATAAAACTGTAGTGTAATCTGACTGATACAGAATGAGGTTACAGTGAAGTTATATACCTCTTTAGTGCACTCCTGGAATGTGGAAGGGGGAGATCTCACAAGGGGCCTATTGGCCTGCTGTTCCGAGCAGTCAATCCACCTATGAAATGTGTAATGCTCCGATACTGGAGACCTAATGAAAGGGACGTACCAGTACAGGTTTTTTTATTTGTTTTTTTTTTTTAGAAAAAACTACTTAAGTAACCTCTAGTTAAGTGAAATTGCCATAAGCAGCCCTGTACAGTAGCAGCCACTACTTGATGCACTTTAGCTGGGTACACCCTAACGATATGTCGTCCGATCCGGCTGTAGAGTGAAGGAGTCTGTTTCTATAGCAGTGCTATAGCAGTTTTCCCCCAGAATGTATGCAGGACAAACTTGATTAATAAACATATTTAACTGTGCTTGTTCAAGTAGGTATTGTACTAAAAATAACTATTCAGTCTTTCTCTGACGTCCTAAGTGGATGCTGGGGACTCCGTCAGGACCATGGGGAATATCGGCTCCGCAGGAGACAGGGCACAAAAGTAAAAGCTTTAGGATCAGGTGGTGTGCACTGGCTCCTCCCCCCATGACCCTCCTCCAAGCCTCAGTTAGATTTTTGTGCCCGGCCGAGAAGGGTGCAATCTAGGTGGCTCTCCTAAAGAGCTGCTTAGAGTAAAAGTTTTGTTAGGTTTTTTTTTATTTTCAGTGAGTCCTGCTGGCAACAGGCTCACTGCATCGAGGGACTTAGGGGAGAGAAGTGAACTCACCTGCGTGCAGGATGGATTGGCTTCTTAGGCTACTGGACACCATTAGCTCCAGAGGGAGTCGGAACACAGGTCTCACCCTGGGGTTCGTCCCGGAGCCGCGCCGCCGACCCCCTTGCAGATGCCGAAAAGTGAAGAGGTCCAGAAACCGGCGGCAGAAGACTTTTCAGTCTTCATAAGGTAGCGCACAGCACTGCAGCTGTGCGCCATTGTTGTCAGCACACTTCATAGCAGCGGTCACTGAGGGTGCAGGGCGCTGGGGGGGGCGCCCTGGGCAGCAATGATAGTACCTTATTCTGGCTAAAAATACATCACATATAGCCCCTGGGGGCTATATGGATGTATTTAACCCCTGCCAGGTCTCAGAAAAACGGGAGAAGAAGCCCGCCGAAAAGGGGGCGGGGCCTATTCTCCTCAGCACACAGCGCCATTTTCCCTCACAGAAATGCTGGTGGGAAGGCTCCCAGGCTCTCCCCTGCACTGCACTACAGAAACAGGGTTAAAACAGAGAGGGGGGGCACTTATTTGGCGATATGACTATATATATTAAGATGCTATAAGGGAAAAACACTTATATAAAGGTTGTCCCTGTATAATTATAGCGTTTTTGGTGTGTGCTGGCAAACTCTCCCTCTGTCTCCCCAAAGGGCTAGTGGGGTCCTGTCCTCTATCAGAGCATTCCCTGTGTGTGTGCTGTGTGTCGGTACGTGTGTGTCGACATGTATGAGGACGATGTTGGTGAGGAGGCGGAGCAATTGCCTGTAATGGTGATGTCACTCTCTAGGGAGTCGACACCGGAATGGATGGCTTATTTAAAGAATTACGTGATAATGTCAACACGCTGCAAGGTCGGTTGACGACATGAGACGGCCGGCAAACCAATTAGTACCTGTCCAGGCGTCTCAAACACCGTCAGGGGCGTTAAAACGTCCTTTTACCTCAGTCGGTCGACACAGACACGGACACTGACTCCAGTGTCGACGGTGAAGAAACAAACGTATTTTCCTTTAGGGCCACACGTTACTTGTTAAGGGCAATGAAGGAGATGTTACATATTTCTGATACTACAAGTACCACAAAAAAGGGTATTATGTGGAGTGTGAAAAAACTACATGTGGTTTTTCCTGAATCAGATAAATTAAATGAAGTGTGTGATGATACGTGGGTTTCCCCCGATAGAAAATTATTGGCGGTATACTCTTTCCCGCCAGAAGTTATGGCGCGTTGGGAAACACCCCTTAGGGTGGATAAGGCGCTCACACGCTTATCAAAACAAGTGGCGTTACCGTCTCCAGATACGGCCGCCCTCAAGGAGCCAACTGATAGGAGGCTGGAAAATATCCTAAAAAGTATATACACACATACTGGTGTTATACTGCGACCAGCGATCGCCTCAGCCTGGATGGGCAGCGCTGGGGTGGCTTGGTCGGATTCCCTGACTGGAAATATTGATACCCTTGACAGGGACAGTATTTTATTGACTATAGAGCATTTAAAGGATGCATTTCTATATATGCGAGATGCACAGAGGGATATTTGCACTCATGGACATCGCACTTACTCTTGATGCCAATCTGCCAGAAGATGTTTATGGACACGACAGTGGTCAGGTGATGCAGATTCCAAACGGCACATGGAAGTATTGCCGTATAAAGGGGAGGAGTTATTTGGGGTCGGTCCATCGGACCTGGTGGCCACGGCAACAGCTGGAAAATCCACCTTTTTTACCCCAAGTCACATCTCAGCAGAAAAAGACATCGTCTTTTCAGCCTCAGTCCTTTCGTCCCCATAAGGGCAGGCGGGCAAAAGGCCAGTCATATCTGCCCAGGGATAGAGGTAAGGGAAGAAGACTGCAGCAGGCAGCCCATTCCCAGGAACAGAAGCCTTCCACCGCTTCTGCCAAGTCCTCAGCATGACGCTGGGGCCGTACAAACAGGTGCGGGGGGGGGTCGTCTCAAGAGTTTCAGCACGCAGTGGGCTCACTCGCAAGTGGACCCCTGGATCCTACAAGTAGTATCCCAGGGGTACAGATTGGAAATTCGAGACGTCTCCCCCTCGCAGGTTCCTGAAGTTTGCTTTACCAACGTCTCCCTCCGACAGGGAGGCAGTATTGGAAACAATTCACAAGCTGTATTCCCAGCAGGTGATAATCAAAGTACCCCTCCTACAACAAGGAAAAGGGTATTATTCCACACTATATTGTGGTACTGAAGCCAGACGGCTCGGTGAGACCTATTCTAAATCTGAAATATTTGAACACTTACATACAAAGGTTCAAATCAAGATGGAGTCACTCAGAGCAGTGATAGCGAACCAGGAAGAAGGGGACTATATGGTGTCCCTGGACATCAAGGATGCTTACCTCCATGTCCCAATTTGCCCTTCTCACCAAGGGTACCTCAGGTTCGTGGTACAAAACTGTCACTATCAGTTTCAGACGCTGCCGTTTGGATTGTCCACGGCACCCCGGGTCTTTACCAAGGTAATGGCTGAAATGATGATTCTTCTTCAAAGAAAAGGCGTCTTAATTATCCCTTACTTGGACGATCTCCTGATAAGGGCAAGGTCCAGAGAACAGTTGGAGGTCGGAGTAGCACTATCTCAAGTAGTTCTACGACAGCACGGGTGGATTCTAAATATTCCAAAATCGCAGCTGTCTCCGACGACACGTCTGCTGTTCCTAGGGATGATTCTGGACACAGTCCAGAATAAGGTGTTTCTCCCGGAGGAGAAAGCCAGGGAGTTATCCGAGCTAGTCAGGAACCTCCTAAAACCAGGAAAAGTGTCAGTGCATCATTGCACAAGGGTCCTGGGAAAAAATGGTGGCTTCTTACGAAGCGATTCCATTCGGCAGATTTCACGCAAGAACTTTTCAGTGGGATCTGCTGGAAATAACCCTGTCTCCAAGGACAAGGGTGTCTCTTCTGTGGTGGCTGCAGAGTGCTCATCTACTAAAGGGCCACAGATTCGGCATTCAGGACTGGGTCCTGGTGACCACGGATGCCAGCCTGAAAGGCTGGGGAGCAGTCACACAAGGAAAAAATTTCCAGGGAGTGTGATCAAGTCTGGAGACTTCTCTCCACATAAATATACTGGAGCTAAGAGCAATTTACAATGCTCTAAGCTTAGCAAGACCTCTGCTTCAAGGTCAGCCAGTATTGATCCAGTGGGACAACATCACGGCAGTCGCCCACGTAAACAGACTGGGCGGCACAAGAAGCAGGAGGACAATGGCAGAAACTGCAAGGATTCTTCGCTGGGCGGAAAATCATGTGATAGCACTGTCAGCAGTGTTCATTCCGGGAGTGGACAACTGGGAAGCAGACTTCCTCAGCACGACCTCCACCCGGGAGAGTGGGGACTTCATCGGGAAGTCTTCCACATGATTGTGAACCGTTGGGAAAGACCAAAGGTGGACATGATGGCGTCCCGCCTGAACAAAAAACTGGACAGGTATTGCGCCAGGTCAAGAGACCCTCAGGCAATAGCTGTGGACGTTCTGGTAACACCGTGGGTGTACCAGTCGGTGTATGTGTTCCCTCCTCTGCTTCTCATACCTAAGGTACTGAGAATTATAAGACGTAGAGGAGTAAGAACTATACTCGTGGCTCCGGATTGGCCAAGAAGGACTTGGTACCCGGAACTTCAAGAGATGCTCACAGAGGACTCATGGCCTCTGCCGCTAAGAAGGGACTTGCTTCAGCAAGTACCATGTCTGTTCCAAGACTTACCGCTGCTGCGTTTGACGGCATGGCGGTTGAACGCCGGATCCTAAGGGAAAAAGGCATTCCGGAAGAGGTCATTCCTACCCTGGTCAAAGCCAGGAAGGAGGTGACCGCACAACATTATCACCACATGTGGCGAAAATATGTTGCGTGGTGTGAGGCCAGGAAGGCCCCACGAAGAAATTTCAACTCGGTCGATTCCTGCATTTCCTGCAAACAGGAGTGTCTATGGGCCTCAAATTGGGGTCCATTAAGGTTCAAATTTCGGCCCTGTCGATTTTCTTCCAGAAAGAATTGGCTTCAGTTCCTGAAGTCCAGAAGTTTGTCAAGGGAGTACTGCATATACAACCCCCTTTTGTGCCTCCAGTGGCACTGTGGGATCTCAACGTAGTTCTGGGATTCCTCAAATCACATTGGTTTAAACCGCTCAAATCTGTGGATTTGAAATATCTCACATGGAAAGTGACCATGATGTTGGCCCTGGCCTCGGCCAGGCGAATGTCAAAATTGGCGGCTTTGTCTCACAAAAGCCCATATCTGATTGTCCATTCGGACAGGGCAGAGCTGCGGACTCGTCCCCAGTTTCTCCCTAAGGTGGTGTCAGCGTTTCACCTGAGCCAGCTTATTGTGGTACCTGCGGCTACTAGGGACTTGGAGGACTCCAAGTTGCTAGATGTTGTCAGGGCCCTGAAAATATAGGTTTCCAGGACGGCTGGAGTCAGGAAAACTGACTTGCTGTTATCCTGTATGCACCCAACAAACTGGGTGCTCTTGCTTCTAAGCAGACGATTGCTAGTTGGATGTGTAGTACAATTCAGCTTGCACATTCTGTGGCAGGCCTGCCACAGCCAAAATATGTAAATGCCCATTCCACAAGGAAGGCGGGCTCATCTTGGGCGGCTGCCCGAGGGGTCTCGGCTTTACAACTTTGCCGAGCTGCTACTTGGTCAGGGGCACACCCTGGCTGAGGAGGACCTGGAGTTCTCTCACTCGGTGCTGCAGAGTCATCCGCACTCTCCCGCCCGTTTGGGAGCTTTGGTATAATCCCCATGGTCCTGACGGAGTCCCCAGCATCCACTTAGGACGTCAGAGAAAATAAGAATTTACTTACCGATAATTCTATTTCTCGTAGTCCGTAGTGGATGCTGGGCGCCCATCCCAAGTGCGGATTGTCTGCAATACTTGTACATAGTTATTGTTACAAAAATCGGGTTATTATTGTTGTGAGCCATCTTTTCAGAGGCTCCGCTGTTATCATGCTGTTAACTGGGTTCAGATCACAGGTTGTACAGTGTGATTGGTGTGGCTGGTATGAGTCTTACCCGGGATTCAAAATCCTTCCTTATTGTGTACGCTCGTCCGGGCACAGTATCCTAACTGAGGCTTGGAGGAGGGTCATGGGGGGAGGAGCCAGTGCACACCACCTGATCCTAAAGCTTTTACTTTTGTGCCCTGTCTCCTGCGGAGCCGCTATTCCCCATGGTCCTGACGGAGTCCCCAGCATCCACTACGGACTACGAGAAATAGAATTATCGGTAAGTAAATTCTTATTATTGCTTCCAAGGGGTGGAATCTTTCCCATATATATGGAAGTGATCGGTTAGCAACTTATAAACATAGAATTTGACTGCAAGTAAGAACCACTTGGCCCATCCAGTCTACCCCTTTTTACTCTTTGTTAACATCAGCCCTATTTAATCAGCAGTTCTTTGTAAGGATCAGGAGTCCTTTTCTGATTACAATTGTTCTCATTGGTGGACTGGTCAAAAGTAGAGTTCTTAGCCACCTCATATCATTATCAGTTATTTATATAGTACACCCATATTCCACAGTGCTTTACAGAGACTATTCATTGAAGTTTGTGCCTGACCCAGTGGTGCTTACAGTCTATATTCCCTACTAGATCTCTCTCTGTCTCTGTCTCTCTCTCTCTCTGTGTCTCTCTCTCTCTCTCTCTCTCTCTCTCTCTCTCTCTCTCTCTCTCTCTCTCTCCTACGCAAATACAGGGACAGTTGTGTCTTGTGTGTGGGGAAAAAACACAATACCTCTGCTGTGAGGTAGTATTGTTGTCCATTACAGCATTATTTCATATGTGCTGTATATGTTGGATTTCTTTCTTCTCGAGCGGAGTTCATGTCTCAAATTTACTTTTGCAACGTAAATGCTTCGCTAACATGTTTATAACCTTTTTATCCAAAGGTCATCAGAACATTCTTTTATACTAACCGACAAACATGCCAAGACTGGCTCACTCGAATTCGAATTGCAATCATGAGGGTGGGGTTGTTAGCCGGTCAACCAGCTGTAACAGTCAGACATGGCTTTGACTTGCTCTCAGAAATGAAGAACAGTGGACCTCAGGTAATCCCTTCAAAATTAATCTAGTGTGGATCATATGGGACAGCCTATAATTTTGCCTTTTCCTTAGTCATTATAATCTTTTTTTTTTTTTTTTTAACATTTTTATTACTACTTCTTTAGGGAACGGAACTTGAATTGACAGTGATGATGGTGGTGGAAGCTCTTTGTGAACTTCAGTGCCCAGAAGCTATACAGGGGTTAGCTGTGTGGTCTTCAGCTGTTGCTGGAAAAAGTCTTTCATGGATCAATTCTGTAGCACTGCAAGCAGATGGAAGGTATGTTAAACTGGCGAGTTAGAGCAGAAATCCACTCTCTAGTCTAGACAACTGTGGCCACTCTCTGGACTTGCACTGTTACATGGAGCATTCACACTATTCTTTTCTTTTTGGCAACTCCTGCATATATCTATGTTTATAAATCATGTGCCAGACTTTGTATTCTTGCTACCCATCAGCTATTCGCTGTCGAGCACAAAGAAACTAGCTTCTGTCAAATAAGTAGTGTGCAGACTAGTTACCAGTCCATGGGTCTAAAAGCTGTGGCCCTCCAGCTGCTATGGAACTACACATCCCAGCATGCCCTGTCTCAGTTTTAGCATGCCTTAATAGCAAAATTGTGGCAGGGCATGCTGGGATGTGTTGTTCCACAGCAGCTGGAGGGCCGCAGGTTGAAGATACCTGACTTACCTTATACTCCACCCCCCTTCTGATGATGCAAATATGCAGTACTGCTTTTAAGGGTCAATCAGATGGTGTAGTGTATTCTTTTTACTCTAGTACAGCAGTGGCCAACCCGCGGCTCTCGAGCCGCATGCGGCTTTCATCCTCCCGGCCGACACAGCCCAGCACACACACTTCTCTCTGGCGGCGGTGTTTATCTCCAATTCGGCGCCGGCCCGTGAGCCAATCAGAGCTCTCGGAACGGCAGCTAAGGCTCCTGATTGGCTGCCATACCGCGAGCTTTGATTGGCTCACGGACCGGCGCCTAATTTAAGGTAAACACTGCCGCCGGAGACTGAGGCAGGAGGAGAGGCGCACGCTGCCCTCTCCTCCCCGCCCTCACATACAGGAGCAGCGACAGCCTCCCCGCCCTCACATACAGGAGCAGCGACAGCCTCCCCGCCCTCACATACAGGAGCAGCATCGCCGTGAGCAGCAATTGGGGTGGGGGAGGGCACTGTGGGGACATGTGTATCTGGCACTGGGGGTAAAGCTGGCACTGTGGGGACATGTGTATCTGGCACTGGGTGCATAGCTGGCACTGTGGTGACGTGTATCTGGCATAGGGGCATAGCTGACACTGCGGGGACATGTGTATTTGGCACTGGGGGCATAGCTGGCACTGCGGGGATATGTGTATCTGGCTCTGTGGGGGCATATATGTATCTGGCTCTGTGGGGGCATATCTGTATCTGGCTCTATGGGGGCATATATGTATCTGGCTATGTGGGGGCATATATGTATCTGGCTCTGTGGGGGCACCTATGTATCTGGCTCTGTGGGGGCACCCATTTTTCTGGTGTTTTTTTATGTATGTGGCACTGTACTGGGGCATTATATGTATGTGGCACTGTACAGCATGACTAAAATGGGGTTATGACGCTGTCATATGCCTACAAAAGTCATACCGAAAGGTGTGCACACAAAAATGGGGTGTGGCTTTGTGACAACTAGGCCACGCCCCCATTTTTTGTGTACGCCTTAGGCACGCACATGATGGTGGCCCTTGACTACAGATCTTTTCTAGCTCTTTGCCTCTGACTGGTTGGCCACCCGTGCTCTAGTATATGTGGTTAATTCCTTACCTGTTTTGTTTGGTAGGTTTGAGAAAGCAGCAGTGGAATACCAGGAACACTTGTGCGCCATGACTGGGGTTGACTGCAGCACATCTGGATTTGATAAGTCTGTCCTAAAATTGGCCAATTCCAGCAGCACATCTGCTAGCCCCAAACACTCTAATGGTATATATAATGTGTATTGAATTATGAAGCCACTGTATATAAAAGTATGCGGTTTAAGTTGTATAACAAGCGGTTTTGTGGTAACAACTGCATGATACTGATTTTTCTGTGATTTATGCTGTGTAGGTGATGCGCGTAAAACTGTTCTGACAAAGCCCAGTGACCCTTTGCCTGAAGTTATCAACTACTTGGGCAACAAAGCCTGCGAGTGCTACATTTCTATTGCTGACTGGTCTGCTGTCCAGGACTGGCAGAACAGCATGCATGACCTGAAGAAAGGCGCGTTGGGAAGCTGTATTAGCCTAAAGACAGACCTCAACTATATAAAGTAAGTCTTCTGGTATAGCCGTTCTACAGTGTACACCCACCCCTAACACTATTTGTTGATAAGATTTAACAGAATGTGTTCCACAAAAAAAGAAAATGTGTTCAGTGTATAGTGGGAAACATTCATATAAGCCAAATTTGGGTCTTAAACCTGTGGCCCTCCAGCTGCTGTGTAACTACACGTCCCAGTATACCCTGCATCAGTTTTAGCATGCCATAAAAGCAAAACTGTGGCAGGGCATGCAGGGATATGTAGTTCCACAACAGCTGGAGGACAGCAGGTCGAAGACCCATGGTCTACTGGCTACATTGCATGAAATTCGGGGAGGAACTGGCAACCCCCTTTTAATGTCTTCTGCTTAAGTAATATTAATAGAGAATTTCTCATACGTCCTAGAGGATGCTGGGGACGACATCAAGACCATGGGGTATAGACGGGATCCGCAGGAGACATGGGCGCTCTAAAGACTTTTCTTTGGGTGTGAACTGGCTCCTTCCTCTATGCCCCTCCTCCAGACCTCAGTTTTAGAAATGTGAGTTTCTCTGAAAACACTTATGTTAGGTTTTTTTATTTTCAGGGAGATCTGCTGGCATCCGACTCCCTGCTTCGTGGGACTGAGGGGGCAGAAGTAGGAGCCAACTTCCTAAAGAGTTTTATGGCTCTGCTTCTGGCTGACAGGACACCATTAGCTCCTGAAGGGAACTGAACGCTAGCCGTGCCTAGATGCTCACTCCCACAGCACGCTGTCACCCCCCTCACAGAGCCAGAAGTCAGAAGACAGGTGAGTGTTAGAAGACAGATCTTCAATCAAGAAAGTGATGGCTAAAGGTACCGTGCGGCTGGCGGGAGCGCAGCGCGCCATGTTGCCCACACATACACAGGCACTGCAGGGTGCAGGGCGCGGAGGGGGCGCACTGGGCAGCATGAAACCTATGGAAACTGGCATAAATAAGGGGTATAAGTTGCTGAGGCACAGTCCTACTCCCACCAGTATAAAAAATTACCTCATAAAAGCTGAGGAGAAACACACCATTGAAGAGTGGAGCTTCCTCCTCAGTCAGCCAGCACACTGCTCAGCGCCATTTTCTCTCTCTCCTCAGGCTGCAGAAACAAGCTGGTCCTCCTCCACTACTGAACAAGTATCTGTGCAAAACAGGGGGGGCCACAGTGAATTTGGTGCTATATAATTTTGTGATTAACATTATAAAAGCGCTGAATGTCAGTGGGCATTTTGTGTTCACAGGCATTGTGTTACTGGCGCTGGGTTGTGAACTGGCAAATCCCATCTGTGTCCCTCTGACAGATTTTACTGTGGGTCTGTCCCCTATAAATCCCGGAGTGTCTGTGGTGTGGTTTTGCAGGTGTGTGACATGTCTGTGGCAGGGAACTCTGTGGAGACATGTTAGGGACACAGAGGTGTAATATGACACCAAGAGCCTGACTGGGTGAAAGGTTACATGATAGTGTGAATCATATCAGTAAGAGGTTGGACTGAGGGGCAGATGTATTAACCTGGAGAAGGCATAAGTAAGTGATAAACCAGTGATATGTGCAAGGTGATAAAGGCACCAGCCAATCACATCCTAACTGTTAATTTACATTTTGAGCTGATTGGCTGGTGCCTTTATCACCTTGCACATATCACTGGTTTATCACTTCCTTATGCCTTCTCCAGGTTAATACATCTGCCCCTGAATCTCATACAGAAAATGAAAATAATCTGTTGAAGATGTGATTTTTAATAGTTCTGCCTTTCATCCACAGGGACCTTTCTTGGTCACATACAAATTTGCACAAGTAGTACAAACTGATACTGACACGGACTCTGATTCCTGTGTCGACACTTGTGATTCCAGGGGAATAGGTCCTAAGTTAGCAAAAAAAGCATTCAAAACATGTTTTAGCTATAAAGGAGGTGTTAGAAGTTACGAAGCCCCCTCTTTTACCACAAGGAGAGGGTTTACTTTAGTAAAGAAGTAATGTAATTTTCCCTCCACCTCAGGTCTGATTTAACCTGAAAAGAAATTTCAGATTCCCAAAAGGAATTCAGGCAGCTTACCTTTTTCCAAAAAAGGTGGGAGTCACCCCGCATTTTAGACAGGGCCCTGCCATTAAAAGAGAAGGTGTTTCTCCCTGCGCCTGGAATGGCTTCACTTAAGGAGCCGACAGACCGCAAGTGAGTGAGGTGATTTATTGATGTGGCCAATGGGACACTACTCAGGCATACCATTGTCTGGGAGTGGGTGAGAGTAGTGCTATTGAAAAGTGGTCAGAAAACTTGTCATTAGACATTGACACAATAGATGGAGACGAGATACTCCTAACGTACGGTCATATCAAAGACACTGCTGCGTACGTACTAGAATCCATGAAAAATATTGGTTTCTGGGGATCAAGAACCGCTACCATGGCAGTATCGGCTCGGAGGGCGTTGTGGATTCGCCAGTGGAATGCTGATGTAAATTACAAAATAAAATATGGAGGCTCTCCCGTATAAAGGTGATGCCTTGTTTGGTGATGGGCTGGATGCGTTAGTCTCGGCGGCTACCGCAGGTAAGTCGATATTCTTGCCTTATGCTCCTACACCAGCGAAAAAGACACATCACTCTCACATACAGTCCTTTCGACCCAACAAATACAAAAAGGCCAAAGGTCTCCCCTTTTTTTGCAGGTAGGGGAATGGGAAAAGGAAAGAAATCCGCAGCGTCTCCCGGATCGCAGGAGCAGAAGTCCACCCCTGCTTCTGCCAAATCTGCAGCATAACGCTGGGGCTCCCTTGCTGGAGTCTGCTCGGGTGGGAGCACGTCTGAAACTTTTCAGCCAAATCTGGATTCAATCTGGCCTGGACCCAATGGGTCTTACAAATAGTGTCCCATGGGTACAAACTAGAGTTTCAAGACGTCCCCATGCCGATTTTTCAATTCGACCTTGCCAGCTTCTCTTCCGGGAAGAGAGGCAGTAACAACGGCAATTCAAAAATTAGGTCAGGATCAGGTCATTGTCCTGGTACCCTTGGCACAGTAGTAAGGAGAAGGTTTTTTTATTCAAGCCTCTTCGTAGTTCTGAAGCCGGACGGCTCGGTCAGACCGATTTTAAACCTGAAAATCTGAATCTCTACCCGAAAAGGTTCAAGTTCAAGATGGAATCCCAGAGGGTAGTCTGGAAGAGGGGAACTTCATGGTGTCAGTAGACATAAAAGATGCTTACTTGCATGTTCCCATTTATCCTGCTCACCAAGCTTATCTGAGATTCGCAGTACAGGATTACCAGTTTCAGACGTTGCCGTTCGGACTCTCCACAGCACCGAGGGTATTCACCAAGGTGATGGCGGAGATGATGGTCCCCCTTCGTTAGAAACTAGTCAATATAATTCCTTATCTGGACGATCTCCTGATAAAAGGGAGATCCAGGGAACAGGGCCTCCACCAAGTAGTCTTTGGGGAGTTTCTCAAGTAGACATGATGGCATCTCGTCTAAACAAGAAGCTTCAGAGATATTGTTCCAGGTCGAGAGACCCTCAAGCAATAGCAGTGGATACACTGGTGACCCATTGGGTGTTTCGGTCGGTATATGTTTTCCCTCCACTTCCACTGATTCCAAAAGTTCTCAAAATAATAATAAGAACAAGAGTTTGAGCAATCTTCATTGCCCCAGACTGGCCAAGGAGGGCTTGGTATCCAGATCTTCAGGAGTTGCTCATAGAAGATCCTTTGCCTCTTCCTCCTCGAGAGGACCTACTACAGCAGGGGCCGTGTGTGTATCAAGACTTACTGCGGCTACGTTTGATGGCATGGCTGTTGAGTGTCGGATACTAGCCCGAAAGGGTATTCCCAAGGAAGTCATCCCCACTCTTATTCAGGCCAGGAGTACTCCAGGAAAGGAGTAACGTCTAAACATTACCACCGTATTTGGAGAAAA
Organism: Pseudophryne corroboree; assembly: GCF_028390025.1. Lineage (NCBI taxonomy): Eukaryota > Metazoa > Chordata > Amphibia > Anura > Myobatrachidae > Pseudophryne > Pseudophryne corroboree. Next base: position 344,170,466 of record NC_086450.1, on the reverse strand, counting down.
TGTGTGTCTTGGTGTGAATCCAAGAAGGCTCCTACGGAAGAGTTTGAGTTGGGACGTTTTCTCCATTTTCTGCAGGCTGGTGTGGATGCGGACCTTAGATTGGGGTCAATCAAGTCCAGATTTCGGCCTTACAAGTTTTCTTTCAAAAACAATTGGCCTCCTTTCCAGAAGTTCAGACGTTCGTGAAAGGGGTTCTGCACATCCAGCCTCCATTTGGGCCTCCAGTGGCACCATGGGACCTTAATGTGGTGTTGCAGTTCCTTCAATCGGGTTGGTTTGAGCCTCTACAAGAAATAGTTGAAGTTTCTCACTTGGAAAGTGGTGATGCTTTTGACGTTGGCATCTGCAAGGCGGGTGTCTGAATTGGGGGCCTTGTCCTACAAGAGCCCTTACCTGATCTTCCATGAAGATAGGGCAGAGTTGAGAACTCGTCCACATTTTTTTCCAAAGGTGGTTTCCTCTTTCCACATAAACCAACCTATTGTGGTGCCAGTTGCTACTGACGCGTTCGCTGAGTCAAAGTCCTAGATGTGGTTAGAGCTTTGAAGATTTATGTCGCTAGAACAGCTCGAATACGGAAAACAGAGGTTTTGTTTGTCCTGTATGCTCCCAACAAGATTGGGTGTCCTGCTTCCACGCAGACTATTGCGTGCTGGATCAGAGGTACAATTCAGCAAGCTCATTCTACGGCTGGATTGCCGTTACCGATGTCGGTGAAGGCCCATTCTTCTAGGAAGGTGGGCTCCTCCTGGGCGGCTGACCGGGGGGTCTCTGCATTACAACTTTGCCGAGCAGCTACTTCGTCAGGGTCAAACACATTTGCAAAATTCTACATGTTTGACACCTTGGCCGATGAGGACCTAAAGTTTGGTCAATCGGTGCTGCAGGGTCATCTGCACTCACCCGCCCGTACTGGAGCTTTGGTATAGACCCCATGGTCTTGATGTCGTCCCCAGCATCCTCTAGGACGTATGAGAAAATAGGATTTTGATAACCTACCGGTAAATCCTTTTCTCCTAGTCCGTAGAGGATGCTGGGCGCCCGTCCCAGTGCGTACTTTACCTGCAGTTTAGTCATTACAAGTACACAAGTTGTGTTATCTTGGTTTCAGCATGTTGCTGCAATTAGTTCATGCCTGTTGGCGTGTGTTATGTTGAATGCCATGTGTGCGGCATGGTTGAGGGTGTGAGTTGGTAGATCTCTCACCACTAGTTAAGTAATTCCTTTCCTCGAAATGTCAGTCTCCCTGGGCACAGTTCCTACAACTGAGGTCTGGAGGAGTGGCATAGAGGGAGGAGCCAGTTCACACCCAATGAAAAGTCTTTAGAGTGCCCATGTCTCCTGCGGATCCCCTCTATACCCCATGGTCTTGATGTCGTCCCCAGCATCCTCTACGGACTAGGAGAAAAGGATTTACCAGTAGGTTATCAAAATCCTATTTTTTTTTTTTAGTCTGTGGCTCCTATGCAGATTTAAAGCACCAAAGGTAAAAATGTGCAATACTTAAGGTGTGTACACACGGTGAGATTTTTCCTTACGATTTTGACTTTATAGTCAAAATCGTAAGGAAAGTTAGTGCAGATTGCAAGGCGAAAGTCACTTTGCGGTCCCGATGCGATGCCGATGCTCAGTCCCGCGTGGTTGGCATCGCAAGCCTAGATAGACTGTGCAGGCTAGTCAATTTTGACTATCTCGTAGAAAAGATAGTCAAAATTGACAATTAGCCAAAATCGGACAAAGCAAGTATCGCAAGCACAGTCTTCATATGCGTGCGATACTGACCTAGTCTCTATTGCACAGTGAGAATCGGGGTTAGCCTGAATCGCACCGTGTGTATGCACCTTTATACTATTACACTGTAATCCGTTTAAGAAAGACCTATTTTTTAATTTAATGTTTTATATAAAATACATATTTTTGTTATGAATCTTTACAGGGCTTTAAGCAGTTTTGAGTATGGAGAATTCCTTGAATGTGCAGAACAGCTGGAATTGCTACCTGGCGAAAATCTAAGTCTTTTAACTGGTTCCAAGGAAAAAATAGGTAAAGCTGTTTCTGTTCAAAGAATGTCACCATGAAATTAAATACATTATTTAATCCTGTGTCCTTTTATTACCTCCCTCCCCCCAAACAAGTTTATGGATTTAAATATTTTTTTTGCTACAAATGCACATTAGACATCTTCTATTTATTGTACTACAGTAGTCTGTAAACATTTAATCTGGTCTTGGCTGGGGTATTATTGCTATAGTTGTGTGAAGTGCCACACAGTGTGGAAAACATTACTTATATAAAACAAGGACATACTAGATATGTAGACACAATAAATGCAGAAAGGGTAATGACGGCCCTCATAATACAGCTTGTATTCTAATTGGAAGAACTGAAGCCAGAAGAGTCATTGTGGCACAGAGTAGGAAATGGGGCAGTTGTGAGAGTACATAAGTGTTTGGTAGTAGAGGTGGAATAGGGTAAACTTGAACAAATGTCTTTTTGTATCATTTAAAGGTTTAAAGTCAGTTATAGGGAATCCCAGGAGTACTGTAGTTTGTGGCACTGAAGAAGGCTTGTAGGCAAGAGAGGTGTAATTACTGTACCTGGAGCACAGTACAGGTTAGATGTACGTAGATCTAACGGGGAGAGTATTCTGAGATTTGGGACACATGAAGGGGTGGTGGGGTTGAGGGCTTTGCAAGTAAGGGTAAGTAATTTGAATTGGTTTCTGGAGGACATGGGGAGCCAGTGTAGAGCAATAAGAGGAAGAGATGGTAAGATGTTGCAGTAGTCCTAGTTAAAGATGAATGTTGAGTTGCATTGATGAAGAGAAAAAGGTTGTGATATCCCCCATCCAACTTCCCTCATATAACACATGATGGTGTTATGGATATAGCTGACTTGATTTAGTACTTGGCCTGCTATTTATGTTAGCCTTGTACTGGGAAATCAGTGATGATGGAATTTTTTTATAATTTTGTTTTCAGATGTAAAGAAATTGCTCACAAACATTCTTAGCCCTGATCCCAAAGAGCTGCAGAAGTGTATTGAGGTTCAGCTACTCAGAAGCTCTGTGCATTTGAGATTATCTTTGGACGATGCAGAACATGAAAATAAGTGGCAGACCATCTCAGAGTAAGCATCATTTGTTTCTTTAAGATTGTGAAACACTGCGACCTCCTGTGAGGCCCAGGTTTCTGCACATTACTTTCCTATGCACTATTGTCATATATGGCTTTGTTCTAAGGTCTTTCAGTAACCATCATTGTTTCAGAGGTTATTAATTACCCTGTATTTGTTCCATTAAATTTATTTGTAAATGTTGACCTAGTGATCACTTTGCATAACCATTCTCAACTGCTTTTTCTCTTACGTCCTAGAGGATGCTGGGGACTCAGTAAGGACCGTGGGGTATAGACGGGCTCCGCAGGAGACATGGGCACTATAAAGAACTTTAGATGGGTGTGCACTGGCTCCTCCCTCTATGCCCCTCCTCCAGACCTCAGTTAGATCCTGTGCCCAGAGGAGACTGGGTGCACTATAGGGGAGCTCTCCTGAGTTTCTCTGAAAAGGATTTTTGTTAGGTTTTTTATTTTCAGGGAGCACTGCTGGCAACAGGCTCCCTGCATCGTGGGACTGAGGAGAGAGAAGCAGACCTACTTAAATGATAGGCTCTGCTTCTTAGTCTACTGGACACCATTAGCTCCAGAGGGTCAGAACGCAGGTCTCACCCTCGCCGTTCGTCCCGGAGCCGCGCCGCCGTCCTCCTCACAGAGCCGGAAGATAGTAGCCGGGTGAGTATAAGAAGAAAGAAGACTTCAAAGGTGGCAGAAGACTTCAGATCTTCTCTGAGGTAACGCTGCGCGCCATTGCTCCCACACACAACACACAAAGCGGGCACTGAAGGGCGCAGGGGGGCGCCCTGGGCAGCAATAATAAACCTCTAGGGACTGACATATATAGGCTGCGGAGGCAGTATATTATATAATCCCCCGCCAGTATAGTAAATTTGAGCGGGACCGAAGCCTGCCACTGAGGGGGCGGAGCTTGATCCTCCAGCACTAACCAGCACCATTTTCTCCACAGCACACTGCAGAGAAGCTGGCTCCCCGGACTCTCCCCTGCTGAACACGGTGACAGAGGGCAAAAAAGAGGGATGGGGGCACTTTTGATTGGCGCAGTGAGTGTATATTTATATAAAAGCGCTGTTTTGTCTGGGAATTTTGTTTCCAGTGTCAGTTGGCGCTGGGTGTGTGCTGGCATACTCTCTCTCTGTCTCTCCAAAGGGCCTTATTGGGGGAACTGTCTCCATATAGATATATCCCTGAGTGTGTGGGGGTGTCGGTACGCGTGTGTCGGCATGTCTGAAGCGGAAGGCTCATCTAAGGAGGAGGTGGAGCAGATTGTTGTGTCTCCGTCGGCAACGCCGACACCTGATTGGCTGGATATGCTGAATGTTTTAAATGCAAATGTGTCTTTATTACATCAGAGGTTGGACAAAGCAGAGTCCAGGGATAGAACAGGGAGTCAATCCATGGCTTTGGCTGTGTCTCGGGGCCCTTCAGGGTCTCAAAAACGTCCCCTGTCCCAAGTAGCAGACATTGATACCGACACGGATTCTGACTCCAGTGTCGAATACGATGATGCGAGGTTACACCCAAGGGTGGCCAAAAGTATTCATTATATGATTATTGCAATAAAGGATGTTTTACATATCACAGATGACCCCTCTGTCCCTGACAAGAGGGTACACATGTTTAAGGAAAAGAAACCTGAGGTAACCTTTCCCCCTATCTCATGAGCTGAACGCGTTATTTGAAAAAGCTTGGGAAACTCCAGACAAGAAACTGCAGATTCCCAAAAGAAATCTTATGGCATATTCTTTCCCTGCGCAGGACAGGTTACGGTGGGAATCCTCACCCAGGGTGGACAAGGCGTTAACGCGCTTGTCCAAAAAGGTGGCGCTACCGTCTCCAGACACGGCAGCCCTCAAGGATCCTGCTGATCGCATACAGGAAACTCCCTTAAAATCTATTTATACACATACGGGGGCGTTGTTCAGACCGGCAATAGCGTCGGCTTGGGTTTGTAGCACTGTTACGGCTTGGACGGATACTTTGTCAGCTGACATTGATACCCTGGATAGGGATACCATTTTATTGACCTTAGGTCACATTAAAGACGCAGTCTTATACATGAGAGACGCTCAGAGGGACATTGGTCTGCTAGGTTCGAGAGCCAACGCCATGGCGATTTCTGGTAGGCGAGCCCTGTGGACCCGCCAATGGACGGGTGATGCCGACTCAAAGAAGCATATGGAAGTTTACCTTACAAATGTGAGGATTTATTTGGGGAAGGTCTCGCGGACCTGGTTTCCACAGCTACCTCAGGCAAATCTACTTTTTTACCTTATGTTTCCCCACAGCAAAGAAAACGCTGCAATATCAGATGCAGTCCTTTCGGTCGCATAAGTCCAGAAGAGGTTGGGGCTCTTCCTTCCTCGCCAGAGGTAAGGGAAGAGGGAAAAAACTGCCTGCTACGGCTAGTTCCCAGGAGCAGAAGTCCTCCCTGGCTTCTACTAAATCCACCGCATGACGCTGGGGCTCCACTGAGGGAGTCTGCGCCGTTGGGGGCACGTCTTTGACTCTTCAGCCAGGTCTGGGTTCAGTCAGACGTGGATCCTTGGGCAAGGGAAATTGTATCCCAGGGTTACAAGCTGGAATTCGAAGACGTGCCTCCTCGCCGGTTTTTCAAATCGGCTCTACCAGCTTCTCCCCCAGAGAGGGAGATAGGTTTAGCTGCAATTCAAAAACTGTGTCAACAACAAGTGGTTGTCGAGGTTCCCCTAGTTCAACAGGGGAAGGGGTACTATTCAACCCTATTTGTGCTCCCGAAACCGGATGGCTCGGTCAGACCCATTCTCAAGTTAAAATCCCTAAACCTGTACTTAAAGTGCAAATTCAAGATGGAATCACTCCGGGCAGTTATTTCCAGCCTGGAGGGGGGGAATTTATGGTGTCACTGGACATAAAGGACGCATACCTTCATGTCCCCATATATCCCCCTCATCAGGCGTACCCGAGATTCGCTGTACAGGACTGTCATTACCAGTTTCAGACGTTGCCGTTTGGGCTTTCCACGGCCCCGTGGATTTTCACCAAGGTAATGGCGGAAATGATGGTGCTCCTACGCCGGCAGGGAGTCACAATTATCCCGTACTTGGACGATCTCCTGATAAAGGCGAGATCGAGAGATCAGTTGCTGAAAAGCGTGGCGCTCTCCCTGAGACTGCTGCAGCAATATGGCTGGATTCTGAATCTACCAAAGTCACAGTTGGTTCCAACAACTCGGCTATCTTTCTTAGGCATGATTCTGGACACGGAACAAGAGAGGGTTTTTCTCCGAATGGAAAAAGCCCAGGAACTCCAGAACATGGTCAGAGACCTGTTAAAACAGAAAAGAGTGTCAGTCCATCAATGCACTCGAGTACTGGGGAAAATGGTGGCGACCTACGAGACCATCCCCTTCGGCAGGTTTCATGCGAGGACGTTTCAGTGGGACCTTCTGGACAAGTGGTCCGGGTCCCATCTTCAAATTCATCAGAAAATAAGCCTGTCCCCCAGGGCCAGGGTGTCTCTCCTGTGGTGGCTGCAGAGTGCTCACCTTCTCGAGGGTTTCAGGTTCGGCATTCAAGACTGGGATCTGGTAACCATGGACGCGAGCCTCCGAGGATGGGGAGCAGTCACACAAGGAAGAAACTTTCAGGGGATATGGTCAAGCCAGGAGGCTTGTCTACACATCAACGTACTGAAATTGAGGGCCATATACAGCGGCCTACGTCAAGCGGAGAATCTTCTTCGCAACCTACCGGTTCTGATTCAATCAGACAACGTCACAGCCGTGGCTCATGTAAACCGCCAAGGCAAAACAAGGAGCAGAGTGGCAATGGCGGAAGCCACCAGGATTCTGCGCTGAGCGGAAAATCACATAAGCGCTTTGGCAGCAGTTATCATTCCGGGAGTGGACAACTGGGAAGCAGACTTCCTCAGCAGACACGATCTCCGTCCAGGAGAGTGGGGACTTCATCAAGAAGTTTTTGCAGAGATAACAAGTGTTTGGGGACTTCCTCAAATAGACATGATGGCGTCACGCCTCAACAAGAAACTTCGGAGGTATTGTGCCAGGTCAAGGGACAGTCAGGCAGCAGCAGTGGACGCCCTGGTGACACCGTGGGTGTTTCAGACGGTCTATGTGTTCCCTCCTCTTCCACTCATCTCAAAGATATTGAGAATTATGAGACGAAAAAGAGTGCAGACAATACTCATTGTTCCAGATTGGCCTCGAAGGGCCTGGTATTCCTATCTTCAGGAAATGCTCACAGAAGATCCGTGGCCTCTTCCTCTCAGAGAGGACCTGTTGCAACAGGGGCCCTGCGTGTTCCAAGTCTTACTGCGTTTACGTTTGACGGCATGGCGGTTGAACACCGAATCCTAGCTGGGAAAGGCATTCCGGAAGAAGTCATCCCTACTCTTATGAAGACTAGAAAGGAGGTGACTGTGAAACATTATCACCGTATCTGAAGAAAGTATGTATCTTGGTGTGAATCCAAGAATGCTCCTACGGAAGTTTTCCATCTGGGCCGTTTTCTCCACTTTCTACAGACAGGAGTGGATATGGGCCTAAAATTAGGCTCCTTTAAGGTACAGATTTCGGCCCTATCAATTTTCTTTAAGAAGGAATTGGCTTCTCTCCCAGAAGTCCAGACTTTTGTAAAGGGAGTGCTGCACATACAGCCTCCTTTTGTGCCTTCAGTGGCACCATGGGACCTTAACGTGGTGTTACAGTTCCTAAAATCTCACTGGTTTGAACCTTTTAAAACGGTTGAATTAAAATTTCTCACTTGGAAGGTGGTCATGTTGTTGGCCTTGGCATCTGCAAGGCGGGTGTCTGAATTGGCGGCTTTGTCTCACAAAAGCCCCTATCTGATTTTCCGTGTGGATAGAGCAGAATTAAGGACTCGTCCTCAATTTTTGCCTAAGGTGGTTTCTTCGTTTCATATGAACCAACCTATTGCGGTAACTGGCTACGAAGGACCTGGGGGATTCCAAGTCCCTTGATGTAGTCAGGACGGCTCGGGTTAGGAAAACAGAGGCACGGTTTGTCCTGTATGCAGCCAACAAGGTTGGCGCTCCTGCTTCTAAGCAGACTATTGCTCGCTGGATCTGTAATACGATTCAGCAGGCTCATTCTACAGCTGGATTGCCGTTACCTAATTCAGTAAAGGCCCATTCCACTAGGAAGGTGGGCTCTTCTTGGGCGGCTGCCCGGGGCGTCTCGGCATTACAGCTTTGCCGAGCGGTGACTTGGTCGGGTTCAAACACTTTTGCTAAATTCTACAAGTTTGATACCCTGGCTGATGAGGACCTCATGTTTGCTAAATCGGTGCTGCAGAATCATCCGCACTCTCCCGCCCGGTTTGGAGCTCTGGTATAATCCCCATGGTCCTTATGGAGTCCCCAGCATCCTCTAGGACGTAAGAGAAAATAAGATTTTAAACCTACTGGTAAATCTTTTTCTCCTAGTCCGTAGAGGATGCTGGGCGCCCGTCCCAGTGCGGGCAACATTCTGCAAGACTTGTATATAGTTATTGCATACATAAGGGTTATGTTACAGTTACGATCAGTCTTGACTTATGCTGTTTGTTTCATGCTGTTGACTGGTTCGTATATTCCAGGTTATACGGTATGGATGGTGTGGGCTGGTATGATTCTTGCCCTTAGATTAACAAAATCCTTTCCTCGTACTCTCTGTCTCCTCTGGGCACAGTTTCTCTAACTGAGGTCTGGAGGAGGGGCATAGAGGGAGGTGCCAGTGCACACCCATTCTAAAGTTCTTTAGAGTGCCCAAGTCTCCTGCGGAGCCCATCTATACCCCATGGTCCTTACGGAGTCCCCAGCATCCTCTACGGACTAGGAGAAAAAGATTTACCGGTAGGTTTAAAATCTTTTTTTTTTTTTGTCTTTACTGCATGCTTGAAAAGTAACCAAGCATTCTGAGTTATGCCACCAATGGTCTTTCAGGAAGGACAGCTTTAAAAGAGGAGGAGACCTTTGTGCAGCCTCCCTGTGGGCCCCCCTCTAGTCAGCGCATTCCTGATTAGACCCTGATACTGTGCACAGACACAGATCTCATGGAATGTGGCTCCCAAGCCATTTTCCCAGTGATTTCTGCTGAACAGACTAGTTGAAGTATTATGAATTGGCTGCAGGGCCATTTGCCCCACACACCCTGCACTTGTTATAGATACAGCCATGTCGTTGAGTGTCATTGGTCTACACTTGCATGTTCTCAGTCTCTAAAATAGCATTTACCAAGGCACCTCATCTTCAAGTTGCAACATTCAGAACACTGAATATTAAGAGGGCTATGTGTGTCGTCTAATGTGTTAGAGACTAATTTAGGGACTTATTCAGGTTTGTTAGCAAACCAAAAAAGCACACTAATGGGCAAAGCCATGTGCACTGCAGGTGGGGCAGATGTAACATGTGCAGATAGAGTTAGATTTGGCTGTGGTGTGTTCAAACTGAAATCTAAATTGCAGTGTAAAAATGAAGCAGCCAGTATTTCTCTATCATCCATAAGGGATATTGGGGAAACTTAGTACGATGGGGTGTAGACGTAGCCCAAAGGAGCCGGTGCACTTTAAATTTCTCTGACGTCCTAGTGGATGCTGGGGACTCCGTCAGGACCATGGGGATTAGCGGCTCCGCAGGAGACAGGGCACAAAAATAAAGCTTTAGGATCAGGTGGTGTGCACTGGCTCCTCCCCCTATGACCCTCCTCCAAGCCTCAGTTAGGTTTTTGTGCCCGTCCGAGCAGGGTGCAATCTAGGTGGCTCTCCTAAAGAGCTGCTTAGAAAAAGTTTTTAGGTTTTTTATTTTACAGTGAGTCCTGCTGGCAACAGGCTCACTGCAACGAGGGACTTAGGGGAGAAGAAGTGAACTCACCTGCGTGCAGGATGGATTGGCTTCTTAGGCTACTGGACACCATTAGCTCCAGAGGGATCGAACACAGGCCCAGCCATGGAGTCCGGAGCCGCGCCGCCGACCCCCTTGCAGATGCCGAAAAGTGAAGAGGTCCAGAAACCGGCGGCAGAAGACTTTTCAGTCTTCATGAGGTAGCGCACAGCACTGCAGCTGTGCGCCATTGTTGTCACACACTTCACACCAGCGGTCACTGAGGGTGGGGGGCGCCCTGGGCAGCAATGAAATACCTATACTGGCTAAAAGATACATCACATATAGCCCCTGGGGCTATATGGATGTATTTAACCCCTGCCAGGTCTCAGAAAAACGGGAGAAGAAGCCCGCCGAAAAGGGGGCGGGGCCTATTCTCCTCAGCACACAGCGCCATTTTCCCTCACAGAAATGCTGGTGGGAAGGCTCCCAGGCTCTCCCCTGCACTGCACTACAGAAACAGGGTTAAAACAGAGAGGGGGGGCACTTATTTGGCGATATGATTATATATATTAAGATGCTATAAGGGAAAAACACTTATATAAAGGTTGTCCCTGTATAATTATAGCGTTTTGGTGTGTGCTGGCAAACTCTCCCTCTGTCTCTCCAAAGGGCTAGTGGGGTCCTGTCCTCTATCAGAGCATTCCCTGTGTGTGTGCTGTGTCGGTACGTGTGTGTCGACATGTATGAGGACGATGTTGGTGAGGAGGCGGAGCAATTGCCTGTAATGGTGATGTCACTCTCTAGGGAGTCGACACCGGAATGGATGGCTTATTTAAGGAATTACGTGATAATGTCAACACGCTGCAAGGTCGGTTGACGACATGAGACGGCCGGCAAACCAATTAGTACCTGTCCAGGCGTCTCAAACACCGTCAGGGGCGTTAAAACGTCTTTTTACCTCAGTCGGTCGACACAGACACGGACACTGACTCCAGTGTCGACGGTGAAGAAACAAACGTATTTTTCTTTTAGGGCCACACGTTACTTGTTAAGGGCAATGAAGGAGGTGTTACATATTTCTGATACTACAAGTACCACAAAAAAGGGTATTTTGTGGAGTGTGAAAAAACTACCTGTAGTTTTTCCTGAATCAGATAAATTAAATGAAGTGTGTGATGATGCGTGGGTTTCCCCCGATAGAAAATTATTGGCGGTATACCCTTTCCCGCCAGAAGTTAGGGCGCGTTGGGAAACACCCCTTAGGGTGGATAAGGCGCTCACACGCTTATCAAAACAAGTGGCGGTACCGTCTCCAGATACGGCCGCCCTCAAGGAGCCAGCTGATAGGAGGCTGGAAAATATCCTAAAAAGTATATACACACATACTGGTGTTATACTGCGACCAGCGATCGCCTCAGCCTGGATGTGCAGCGCTGGGGTGGCTTGGTCGGATTCCCTGACTGAAAATATTGATACCCTTGACAGGGACAGTATTTTATTGACTATAGAGCATTTAAAGGATGCATTTCTATATATGCGAGATGCACAGAGGGATATTTGCACTCTGGCATCAAGAGTAAGTGCGATGTCCATATCTGCCAGAAGTTGTTTATGGACACGACAGTGGTCAGGTGATGCAGATTCCAAACGGCACATGGAAGTATTGCCGTATAAAGGAGAAAAAGACAACGTCTTTTCAGCCTCAGTCCTTTCGTCCCCATAAGGGCAAGCGGGCAAAAGGCCAGTCATATCTGCCATGGGATAGAGGAAAGGGAAGAAGACTGCAGCAGGCAGCCCATTCCCAGGAACAGAAGCCCTCCACCGCTTCTGCCAAGTCCTCAGCATGACGCTGGGGCCGTACAAGCGGACTCAGGTGCGGTGGGGGGTCGTCTCAAGAGTTTCAGCACGCAGTGGGCTCACTCGCAAGTGGACCCCTGGATCCTACAAGTAGTATCCCAGGGGTACAGATTGGAAATTCGAGACGTCTCCCCCTCGCAGGTTCCTGAAGTCTGCTTTACCAACGTCTCCCTCCGACAGGGAGGCAGTAGTGGAAACAATTCACAAGCTGTATTCCCAGCAGGTGATAATCAAAGTACCCCTCCTACAACAAGGAAAGGGGTATTATTCCACACTATATTGTGGTACTGAAGTCAGACGGCTCGGTGAGACCTATTCTAAATCTGAAATATTTGAACACTTACATACAAAGGTTCAAATCAAGATGGAGTCACTCAGAGCAGTGATAGCGAACCAGGAAAAAGGGGACTATATGGTGTCCCGGGACAGATGCTTACCTCCATGTCCCAATTTGCCCTTCTCACCAAGGGTACCTCAGGTTCGTGGTACAGAACTGTCACTATCAGTTTCAGACGCTGCCGGTTGGATTGTCCACGGCACCCCGGGTCCTTACCAAGGTAATGGCCGAAATGATGATTCTTCTTCAAAGAAAATGGACGATCTCCTGATAAGGGCAAGGTCCAGAGAACAGTTGGAGGTCGGAGTAGCACTATCTCAAGTAGTTCTACGACAGCACGGGTGGATTCTAAATATTCCAAAACCGCAGCTGTTTCCGACGACACGTCTGCTGTTCCTAGGGATGATTCTGGACACAGTCCAGAAAAAGGTGTTTCTCCCGGAGAAGAAAGCCAGGGAGTTATCCGAGCTAGTCGGGAACCTCCTAAAACCAGGAAAAGTGTCAGTGCATCATTGCACAAGGGTCCTGGGAAAAATGGTGGCTTCTTACGAAGCGATTCCATTCGGCAGATTTCACGCAAGAACTTTTCAGTGGGATCTGCTGGACAAATGGTCCGGATCGCATCTGCAGATGCATTAGCGGATAACCTTATCGCCACGGACAAGGGTGTCTCTTCTGTGGTGGTTGCAGAGTGCTCATCTGTTAGAGGGCCGCAGATTCGGCATACAGGACTGGGTCCTGGTGACCACGGATGCCAGTCTGAGAGGCTGGGGAGCGGTCACACAGGGAAGAAACTTCCAGGGAGTATGGTCAAGCCTGGAGATGTCTCTTCACATAAATATACTGGAGCTAAGAGCGATTTACAATGCTCTAAGCCTGGCAAAACCCCTGCTTCAGGGTCAGCCGGTGTTGATCCAGTCGGACAACATCACGGCAGTCGCCCACGTAAACAGACAGGGCGGCACAAGAAGCAGGAGAGCAATGGCAGAAGCTGCAAGGATTCTTCGCTGGGCGGAAGATCATGTGATAGCACTGTCAGCAGTGTTCATTCCGGGAGTGGACAACTGGGAAGCAGACTTCCTCAGCAGACACGATCTACACCCGGGAGAGTGGGGACTTCATCCAGAAGTCTTCCACATGATTGTGAACCGTTGGGAAAAACCAAAGGTGGATATGATGGCGTCTCGCCTCAACAAAAAACTGGACAGGTATTGCGCCAGGTCAAGAGACCCTCAGGCAATAGCTGTGGACGCTCTGGTAACACCGTGGGTGTTCCAGTCAGTGTATGTGTTCCTCCTCTGCCTCTCATACCAAAAGTACTGAGAATTATACGGCAAAGGGGAGTAAGAACGATACTCGTGGCTCCGGATTGGCCAAGAAGAACTTGGTACCCGGAACTTCAGGAGATGCTCACGGAAGATCCGTGGCCTCTACCTCTAAGACGGGACCTGCTTCAGCAGGGACCGTGTCTATTCCAAGACTCACCGCGGCTGCGTTTGACGGCATGGCGGTTGAACGCCGAATTCTAAGGGAAAAAGGCATTCCGGAAGAGGTCATTCCTACACTGGTAAAAGCCAGGAAGGAGGTGACTGCACAACATTATCACCGCATTTGGAGAAAATATGTTGCGTGGTGTGAGGCCAGGAAGGCCCCCACGGAGGAATTTCAATTGGGTCGATTCCTACATTTCCTGCAAACAGGATTGTCTATGGGCCTCAAATTGGGGTCCATTAAGGTTCAAATTTCGGCCCTGTCGATTTTCTTCCAGAAAGAATTGGCTTCAGTTCCTGAAGTCCAGACTTTTGTAAAAGGAGTACTACATATACAGCCCCCGGTTGTGCCCCCAGTGGCTCCGTGGGACCTTAATGTAGTTTTGGAAGTAACCATGCTACTGGCCCTGGCTTCAGCCAGGAGAGTGTCAGAATTGGCGGCTTTATCGTATAAAAGCCCATATCTGATTTTCCATTCGGACAGGGCAGAACTGCGGACGCATCCTCAGTTTCTGCCTAAGGTGGTGTCAGCGTTTCACCTGAACCAGCCTATTGTGGTGCCTGCGGCTACTAGCGATTTGGAGGATTCTAAGTTGCTGGACGTTGTCAGGGCATTGAAAATATATATTTCAAGGACGGCTGGAGTCAGAAAATCTGACTCGCTGTTTATACTGTATGCACCCAACAAGCTGGGTGCTCCTGCTTCTAAGCAGACGATTGCTCGTTGGATTTGTAGCACAATTCAACTTGCACATTCTGTGGCAGGCCTGCCACAGCCTAAATCTGTCAAGGCCCATTCCACAAGGAAGGTGGGCTCATCCTGGGCGGCTGCCCGAGGGGTCTCGGCATTACAACTCTGCCGAGCAGCTACGTGGTCGGGGGAGAACACGTTTGTAAAATTCTACAAATTTGATACCCTGGCTAAAGGGGACCTGGAGTTCTCTCATTCGGTGCTGCAGAGTCATCCGCACTCTCCCGCCCGTTTGGGAGCTTTGGTATAATCCCCATGGTCCTGACGGAGTCCCCAGCATCCACTAGGACGTCCGAGAAAATAAGATTTTACTTACCGATAAATCTATTTCTCGTAGTCCGTAGTGGATGCTGGGCGCCCATCCCAAGTGCGGATTGTCTGCAATACTTGTACATAGTTATTGTTACAAAAAAATCGGGTTGTTATTGTTGTGAGCCGTCTGTTCAGAGGCTCCTACGTTTGTCATACTGTTAACTGGGTTCAGATCACAAGTTGTACGGTGTGATTGGTGTGGCTGGTATGAGTCTTACCCGGGATTCAAAATCCTTCCTTATTGTGTACGCTCGTCCGGGCACAGAATCCTAACTGAGGCTTGGAGGAGGGTCATAGGGGGAGGAGCCAGTGCACACCACCTGATCCTAAAGCTTTATTTTTGTGCCCTGTCTCCTGCGGAGCCGCTAATCCCCATGGTCCTGACGGAGTCCCCAGCATCCACTACGGACTACGAGAAATAGATTTATCGGTAAGTAAAATCTTATTTTCTTCACTGGGTGTGCTGGCTCCTCCCCTCTATGCCACCTCCCACAGGCAGTTTAGAAAAAAGGGCCCTCAGGAGAGGATGTGCATCTCTGCAGCTCCAGAGGGTTTTCTTCAATTTCTTTTAAACTTTTATTATTTTCAGTATGCTGTCTGGGCAACAGCATACCTGCACCGTGGGAGTTAGGGGGCGGGGGGGGGGGGGGGGACTCAGAGTCACTTCCCCACCGTCCTGAGAGGTTGTTTGATCAGTGGGGCACTGCGCCTTTGCTGTCGCAATCGCTGCATGCCGCACACCCCTAACAAATGCCTGAAGATGACGTGGTGAGTACAAGCCCCGGTTCATGGTGCGGCTAAACGCGGGTGCGGCATAGGGGACCCTCCTGGGGTGGGACCCGCTAGAGCCCCCCGTGTAAACTGGCTAGTGGTGACTTAAACTAGCACTTGTGTGATGTTTTTAAGCAAACTAGGAGACATTGCCAGTATAAAAATCTCTGTAGCTCTGGCGCCATTGGTGGGGGCGGAGCTACCTCAGAGCGGGACCAGCGGCATTTTGGCGCCTTTCTCTGCTTAATGCAGCAGCAAGCGTACACAGCTTGCTGACTCGCAAGACACACTGGAAAGCTGGTACCAAGTGTAGCAAAGGGGAAGAGCTACTATTGTACACAATCTGTGTCCTATACAGGACAGAAATCATTAGTGTTTCACTGTGATATAGTAAGCCGACAGCTTCACTGGGGCTGTATAACTGGGGTGTGCTGGTCTTCTCTCTCTCTCTCTCTCTCTCTCTCTCTGTCTCCTCTCACATACAGTAAGAGCAGGCTTACTAAGTATTACTGTCTGTGTATGTCATTGTGATTACTGTGAACATGGGTAAACACAAACTGTGCAGTGTATGCCACACCAGATTCTCTACCTTATCATCTGATTCTGCATCATGTGAACAATGCAGCCAATCTTCACAACTCAGTGAAAGGGCAGAGGGACCGGAGCCATCCTGGTTAGTGACTCTTAAGACTATGATGTCTGATATGTCATCGAAACTCACTGCTAATGTTCAGAAAACTGAGCTACTACAACAGGCTGTTGCAGATTTAGCTGCTAGGGCAGATGTTACACAGCCCCCCCCCCCCCCCCCTCCCCCTCTAACTCAGGACCACAAAAGCATGGTTTACCTGCTCTGCTCTCTGATTCAGATGAGGAAATACAGGAGGATGGGGATGACTTGGATCCCGTTAGTGGGGATTCCGCTTCTGCTCAGGGTATTAAACCCCTCATTCTGGTTATACGGGACGTGTTAAAGGTCCCTCTAGAGGACGCTGCATCACAGCAGTCGTTTTTCTTTACACAAAACAAGACTAATGTCACTTTTCCTGATTCTGCAGCGTTAGATAACCTATTTAAATTATCCTGGAAAAATCCAGACAAAAAATACCAAGTGTCAAAAGATATTTGCACACTTTCCCATTTGCTCCTGAAGATAAGAAATTCTTGGAAGAGCCCCCGGGAGTTGACGTCTCAGTCTCTAGACTGTCAAAAAAGGTGGTGCTGCATGCCCCGGGCTCCTTTTACCATAAAGGACCCTGGGGACAGACAGAGACTGCACTAAAGACTATCTACACAGCACCAGGTGTATCGCAAAGGCCGGTCATATCGGGTTGCTGGATGACCCATGCCATTCATACGTGGGCTACTCAGATTCAGGAGGGCCTCTCCGGGGATATGCCTCTGGTCACTACGGTGACTCTCCTGAAATACATTCAGGACACTGCACTCGTCCGGTGTGACTCGCTCAAGGAAATGGGCAATATTAATGCTAGGACGTCTGCCATGGCAGTGTCGGCGCGCAGGGCCTTGTGGTTGCGTCAGTGGATAGTAGACGCAGAATCCAAGCACAATGTGGAATCCCTCCCCTTTTCTGGGGCATGGCTCTTTGGGGTTGAGTTGGATACATGAATTTCCATAGTGCAGGGAAATCTACGTTTCTCCCCTCTGGGGCCCCGCCGGCTAGGCGTTCCTACCCGGGGCCGCCTGTTCAGTCCTTTCGGTCTAACAGATTTCGATCTAGGGTCAGGGGTGCCTCCAATGCGAATAGAGGCACCAGAGGTAAGACAAAAAGACCTGCAAGCACTGGTTCTCAGGAACAGAGCACCAGTTCTGCTTCCACTAAGTCCTCAGCATGACGGTGCCTACCTACCCCGAGGGGATCTCAAGGTGGGAGCTTGACTATGTTGCTTCAGCCGCGTCTCGGAAGGTTTCCTGCCTGGATACCTGGGTCAGGGACCTCATTTCTCAGGGCTACAAGCTGGAGTTCGACGGTGCTCCTCCCCACCGCTTTTTCAAATCAAGCTTACCAGCTTTGGAGGATATGCAAATTACGTTGCAACAGGCCATCCAAAAGTTGGTACAGTCCCGCTTCATTGTTCCAGTACCAATACCATAACAAGGCAGGGCTTATTACTCCAACCTGTTTGTGGTACCGAAGCCGGACAGTTCGGTAAGGCCCATTTTGAATCTAAAGTCCTTGAACCCTTACCTAAAGGTTTTCAAGTTCAAAATGGAATCCTTGAGAGTAGTGATTGCGGGCCTGAAAGAATAGGAATTCATGGTTTCCATGGATATCAAGGACGCCTACCTTCATATCCTATATGGCCACCTCATCAGGCTTATCTGAGGGGTGGTCTTCAGTATGCCGACTGACGGGATCCCGGCGCACAGTATACCGGCGCCGGGATCCCGACAGCCGGCATACCGACACTTATTCTCCCTCGTGGGGGTCCACGACCCCCCTGGAGGGAGAATAAAATAGCGTGGCGCGCCACCGTGCCCGTAGCGCGGCGAGCGCAGCGAGCCCGCAAGGGGCTCATTTGCGCTCACCACACTGTCGGTAAGCCGGCGCCGGTATGCTGGTCGCCGGGAGCCCGACCGCCGGCATACCATAGTGAACCCTTATCTGAGGTATGCCCTGCTGGACGACCACTACCAGTTCCAGGCACTGCCCTTCGGCCTGTTCACAGCTCCGAGTGTATTCACAAAGGTAATGGCGGAGATGATGTTCCAGCTCCGGGTCCAGGGGGTCAATGTGGTCCCTTACCTGGACGATCTTCTGATAAAAGCAATATCCGGGGAGCTTTTATTGCGCCGTATCGACCGCATTATCCAACTTCTGTCACACCATGGGTGGATTCTCAATTTACAGAAGTCCCACATGGAGCCAACTCAGCGGCTCCTGTTCCTGGGGCTGTTACTGGATACTGTGGCCCAGAAGGTGTTCCTCCCGGAGGACAAAGCGAGAATACTTCAGGAGATGGTCCGCATTGTAACCAGTTCTCCGACCTGCTCGAGTATCCATCCATCTCTGCATCAGATTGTTGGGAAAGATGGTCACCTCATACGAGGCGATCCAATATGGAAGATTCCATGCCAGAACATTTCAATTGGACCTCCTAAAAAAGTGGTCCAGATCACATCTACAGATGCACCAGATAATACGGCAGTCACCTCAGGCCAGGATTTCCCTCCTGTGGTGGCTGCAGTCCTCCAATCTCCTGGAAGGACAGAGTTTTGGGATTCAAGATTGGATATTCCTCACAACGGATGCGAGTCTGAGAGGATGGGGTGCTGTCACCAAAGGAGCGCAGTTCCAGGGCAGGTGGTCAGCCCACGAAGCCCTACTTCTGATTAACATTCTGGAACTTCGGGCGATCTACAATGCTCTGCTTCAGGCCTCTCCTCTGGTCACGGATCACGCGATCCAAGTACAGTTGGACAACGCCACAGCTGTGCTGTACATCAATCGGCAATGAGGGACAAAAAGCAGAGCCTGCATGTGAGAAGTGTCAAAGATACTCCTCTGGGCAGAAAGAAACGCAAGAGCAATGTCGGCAAACTTCATTCCTGGAGTGGACAACTGGGAAGCGGACTTCCTGAGTCGTCACAATCTACACTCGGGGGAGTTGGGTCTCCATCATCAGGTGTTTCAGCAGATCATCGACCGGTGGGGCTGTCCACAAATAGACATGATGGCTTCTCGACCCAACAAGAAGCTGACGAGGGCAGTAGATGCACTGACGTCGCCTTTCCCTTACCCGCTGGTCTACCTGTTTTCTCCGATTCCGTTGCTCCCAAGGGTGCTCAAACGAATCAGAAATCAAGGAGTCCAGGCAATTCTAATTGCCCTGGATTGGCCTCTGAGGTAGTGGTACGCGGATCTTCTGGACATATCCATCGAAGACCCTTGGCCTCTACCGTTAAGAAGAGATCTTCTTCACCAAGGACCGTTTGTCTACCCGGACTTACGGCAACTTCGTTTGATGGCATGGAGGTTTGGGCGGAACATCCTAGCTCACAAGGGCCTTTCCAAGAAGGTTATTGCTACTGTGGTTCAGGCCCAGAAACCTGTGACGTCAAAACACTATCATCATATCTGTAGAAAATATGTCTCCTTGTGCGAGGAACTTACGTATTCACCTGCAGAGTTCCACTTGGAACGTTTCTTACGTTTCCTGTAGGATGGTGTGGTTAAGGGCTTACGTCTGGGTTTCGTTAAGGTCCAGATTTCAGCTCTGTCCATTTTCTTCCAGAAGAAATTGGCACTGTTGCCAAAAGTTCAGACCTCCTTGCAAGGGGTACTCCACATACAATATTCTTTTGTGCCGCCTACGGTACCCTGGGATTTGAATGTAGTGTTGGAATTTCGACAGTCATCCTGGTTTGAACGTCTGATGACTGTAGAAGACAAGTACCTCACGTGGAAGACGGTGATGTTACTGGCCCTGGCTTCTGCTAGACATGTTTCAGAATTGGGGTCCTTATCGTGTAAAAGTCCATACTTGGTCTTTTACGAGGACAGAGCGGAGCTCAGGACTAGACAGCAGTTCCTGCTGAAGGTTGTCTGTGCGTTTCACCTGAATCAACCTATTGTGGTTCTGTCAAGTTCTGATTCTTCTGCTCCTCTGGAGGCATTGGATGCTGTGCGAGTCTTGAAGCTCTATGTCAAGTGGACGGCTCGGATCAAAAAGATGGATTCCTTGTTTGTGCTGTGTGTCGGCAGCCTTACCTGTTCCTATGTCTCTGAAGGCCCATTCTACAAGATCAGTGGGCTTTTCCTGGGCGGCTGCCCGTGGAGTCTTGGCCCTGAAACTATGCCGAGCTGCTACCTGGTCGGGCAAGAACACTTTTGTGAAATTCTACAAATTTGATACCCTGGCCAAAGAGGATACCAAGTTGGGGCAGGCGGTGCTGCAGCAGTCTCCGCACGTTCCCACCCATTTTGGATGCTTTGGGATGTCCCCATCGTACTAGTTCTCCCCAATATCCCTTATGGATGCTAGAGAAATCCTTTTCTCATAGTCCATAAGGGATATTGGGCGGCTGCCTCATTGCGTTGAATTTTCTGCAGGTTCTTGTTCTGTAGTTACCTGTTCAGCTGTTGCTGTTTGTTACCAGCCTTTGCTGGTTGTTGTATCGTTGTGGTGTGCTGGTGTGTAAATCTCACCACCTTTTGTTATCTGGTTCCTTCTCTCATATATGTCCTTTCTCCTTCGGGGACGTTTTTACCTAGAACTGCCTGTGGGAGGGGGCATAGAGGGGAGGAGCCAGCACACCCAGTTTAAGAAATTTAACGTGCACTGGCTCCTTTGGTCCCCATCTATACCCATTGTACTAGTTCTCACCAATATCCCTTATGGACTACAAGAAAAGGATTTACCGGTAGGTATTAAAATCCTATTATTACCCGGGTTGAATTACCAGGTCAAGCGACCCAGGAATTTGGACATGGCCCTTTCACATCGCACACTGACCCGTGTCAACCCAGCAATATGCCGGTCGATACCGGGTTATTTGTGCGAGGAGGTATAGGTCTCGTCCAATTAATATAACTCTTCACTTGGTTCCTATCTTACTGTATTTACACATTCCTTCATTGACATTAATGCCCTGTTTCCAACTCTACATTATTAAATTTAATTTTTACTGCTTTCTATGGTTTATCACCCACAACAACTAAGTCGTATGGCAACCATCAATACTAGACCACTTTAAAATCTATTAACCTTTTTAAGAAAAAAACAAATACCATTGTGTCATTTGTAACACCATCTTTTCCATAGAGTTACTTTTTTAAGATGTTTTTCAATAGATGCTTATTCACATTTGTTATGGAGTCACTTTTCAGGGAACTCTTATTTTAGTATTATTGGTTTGGGATATTCAGCAACAGATATGGAGGGGAAAAGTTGTATAAATTCTGATCAAGTATTCATGAGACTGCAGCCTATCAATGCACTAAAACTTTTGTGAACTATTTATTCAAAGTGTTCTGCAAGTAACTGTAACAACTTGATATTGCCCACAGAAGTAAATTTTCAGGTGCTGGTTAATTTATCTAGTGTAATTTGGGAAGTGATAGCAAAAATTTGATTCGTTTGTACTAACAGCATCACCTTTCTCTAAGTCGGTGAGTTTTAACTTCCAGCTCCTGTGGAACTACACATCCCAGCATGCCCTAATAGCAAATCTGTGGCAGTGTGTGGTGGAATGTGTTCCACAGCATCTGTAGTGCCACATGCTGAACATCCCTGCCCCAAGTCGTCGTCTCTCCCCCCCCCCCCCCCCCCCCCCCCCCTCCTTCCACCCAAATCCTTACCCCAGCGGCACCCTGGGAAGACCAACTTTAGTTTCATACATATATCTGTAAATCTGCTTACATAAATAGCAGCAAGTCACTAATGTTTTAGCTCTGCTACTAAGTTAGGTTCATGACAAGCCTTCAGAATACAAGCATTTTGACTTGCCTTTTTAAGAAAATATACTCATTCCAAGCCAGAGTTTAATTCTAATTGACTTAATTGCAGGAATCTAACAAAGCACTTGAAGCAAACCGCACGTATAGCGATGGGACCACTGCGACTCTCCACATTGACTATATCCCAGTCACTGCCAGTTCTAGGGACATTACAGTTGTACTGCTCATCTTCTCTGGAGAGTACAGTGTCCAGCAAACTCTCCTCTGAGGTAAGTCGGAATTCTATTTGCTATATATTTAACTATAAATGTCATACACGCATTTTTAAATGAGATTTTCATACTGATGTATAAACTCTTTTCTGGAGTATGTTTGGGGACACTGAACCCTGGAGATAGTTTCCTATAGGCTGTAGGAGAGATAAAAAGTGGCTTGCTGAAAAAGCATTTAGCTTTGGTAACAGGAGAACTAGTGTAAAAGGTGGATACACAGTGGCCACCCAATGAATCAGAGAAAAATGTTTAATGTAAGTATAAAAATCCCATTGTCTCTGTCCTCCTATTGAGTGACACAGAACTCTGAACACTGAAGACGCTCCAAAGTTGCTCCAGCAGTAGAGGAGTCGCAAACCTAATTGTACCGATTGGATGTGTTTGCAGAGGAATATGGATCGATGACACCAGAGCTGCGTAACACACAGCTGGTCAGCTGAATCACTGTGCCTCACCGCTCACGAAGCTGTTGTAGATCTGATATAGTCTGCCTTTGCAGTGTAAGGAATTGGGTTTCCTACTGCGATGTAAGCATGGTGATCCATTTAGCAAACTTCTGTTTGGTCTCAGGCCAACCCTTTTTCATCCATAGGAAACACTGGAAAATGTTGGGTATAGGTGAAACTGGGAGAGTCTGGACACTAAAATTTTAATCTCCTCCCCTTCCCGTCCCACTACTGCAGTGGGAGGAGCGCTGGCAACGATGTCTGCTGCACAGGCCAGTGCTTGGAGCACACAGCGGGGACACTGCATGGCCGGAGCAAGGTGGCAACAGGAAAGTGGCTCCCTGCGCTGTGGAGCGCTGACACAGAGTAGCAGTTACCTCTCTTCTACAGAGAACGCCAGATGAGATGGCATAGTGGCCACCTGGTTCTCCGCTCCCCCATGGATTGCAATGGAGATGCTGTTAAAATGGTGGCGAGTCCCTGGGTCGGCATGGTGGAGGAGCTCTTCACCCAGTTCTCTCCTCCCCCAGACTTTGGCGCCCCCTCTTCCCAGGCTACTTAATGAAGGCTCCTACTTTCCTCTGCATGGAGACTACAGGCATCTATTCTCTCTGCTGCAAGTTAGCTGGCAGGTCCTCTGTCAGAAAGCTCCTACCTCCTTTATACCTTAGAGCCAAGTGTGATTTTCAACCTTTCTCTTACGTCCTAGAGGATGCTGGGGTCCACATTACTACCATGGGGTATAGACTGGTCCACCAGGAGCCATTGGCACTTAAAGAGTTTGAGAGTGTGGGCTGGCTCCTCCCTCTATGCCCCTCCTACCAGACTCAGTTTAGAAAATGTGCCTGAAGGAGCCGGTCACAGCTAGGGAAGCTCTACAGAGCTTCTTTAGTAAAGTTTATTTTAGAGTTTATAATTTTACAGGGAGGCTGCTGGCAACAGCCTCCCTGCTTTGTGGGACTAAGGGAGGGAGTAGTCTCCGCCCTGCAGGTTCTGAGCCACTATCTCCGCTGACAGGACACTGAGCTCCTGAGGGGATCGTTCCCCGCCAAAGGGGATTGCTCACCCCAGCAGCATGCCGCCACCCCCTTACAGAGCCAGAATATTGGTGGTGAATGAGTCACCGACCCTCCCTAGCAAGCGGGGGGCCGGTGTGAAGATGGCAGCAAGAGGGTATGTTAGTTAGGCTGTGTAACCTATTAAGGTGCACAGTCAGCGCTGGTTGGGGGTCTCCCTTTACCTAAAAAGCGCTGTGTGTGGGTTGGCTCCAATCTGTGTCTCTCTTGCCATTCTTGGGGGTGAAACTCTGTCTGCTCTTCCCTGTGTGTGTGGAGTGTCTGTGGTCTCCGTTAAGCTATGTCCAGGGACTCTGTGTCATATGCTGCAGAGGATATGTCCTCTCAGGATGATCCCATTCCATGTAATCAGGATTGCACTGTTTTAAACAGATACCAGCAGGCTTTACAGAACTCTATGGCAGTTCTGTTACCTCAGGGCCTCCCGCTGTATATTCGCAAAAACATGCTCTTGCACAGTTTATGCAAGATGACACAGATACCGATTCTGACACCGAGGACGGTGACGGGAATGTGTTGAGGGGGGCAGCATCTCTTGCAAAAGGGGTGCAGATGATGATAGAGGCCATTAGGGATGTGTTGAATATTACTGATACAACACCTGTGCAGGTTGAGGAGGCTTATTTCACTGAAAATAAGAAAGCTTCCCTGCATTAAAAGAATTAAATGCTATTTTTGAAAAAGCTTGGGAAAACCCTGAGAAAAAATTTGAGATCCCTAAAAGGGTCCTGGTGGCGTTTCCTTTCCCTGTGGAGGATAGGAAAAATTTCTGCAGGCTTCACACATTCGGCTCCAAAGATTCTGAAGAGAGAGATTCTGAGAGAAGAGAACATTGTATTTTGATTCTTACCAGATACTACTACATCTGATACCATGGGGGACACTGGATGCCCACCCTTATGCCCCTGACTTACTTCGGATTGTTTTGGCTAGGGTTGTGGTGATCCAGACCTACAGGTCTCTCCGTGTGTGTGTGTGTGTGTTCGTGTTCGTGTTCTATGTGCCTGGCTTCTTTGTACTTCCCTGTCCTTGGGTTTTGTTAGTGTTTACTGGTGGCTGCAGACAGGGTGAGGGGTACAGTGGAGGAGGTGGAGCCTGTGCTGGTTTGACGGCATAATAGAGGACCAAAAGATTATCTATTTTTATAACTTATAGGCAGAGGCAGATTGGCCATAGGCCCTACAGGGAAGATCCCCGGTGGGCCGGTGCACCTGCAGGGCCTGTTTTGTTTGAGGACATGTGGTCCTATTTATAGACATAATGAATAAGATGCCAAACAATTTGCATATATGAAAATGACTTTGCTACTTAGCCTGTGATTGCAGATGATCTAGTGTATGCTCTGTCTGCCTGCTTGGCTGATATATAAGATTGAGTGAATAGTGATTGGGATATGGTTGGTGTAATAAGCAAGAAAATATATCTTTCTAAAGAATTATACAGTTTCCTAAATTCTAAAGGTGTATCATATAATGTGCTCATAATATTTAATTTTATTTCTTTTTAACTTCCCCTTGATGCTGGACATCCCCACTATCTGGACAAAGTCTTGGGGGGAGGGTGCTGCTGCCATGGCCCATGGCTAGACCTTACACCTCTGGTGCTGCCCAAGTGGGGCAACTAGTACAAATTTTTCCAGGGCCGCTTTTTGTTCCCAATCCGCCCCTGCTTATAGGTCTAAATGGAATAGCCTGCTACTTGCAGGCATCAATGAAATCCCTTGAATCTGGATGATGCTTTGAAGTGGCAGTTTTCCCCTATAAGTCAGGAAAATAGATCTTTTGGTCCTCTATTATGCCATTAAACCAGGCTCTTCCTCCACTATAACCCTGCACCACCTGTCTGCAGCTTGTCTGTTCACACCATAGTGTCCTTGCAATGAAGTGATCCTTCTTGCTTCTAACCTAGTGCTTGAATTAAAACAGCTTGATTTTAGTGGAATTTGGGAACAGTAGGCTGAAAAGATGGTTTCCTATTAAGAACAGCCTTGGATTTATGAGAAACCAAGAATGAATGCCCTCATGATAGAGCTACTAGCTGGGACACTCCACTGGTTGTGGAAATATGCATAAGTAAAAAAAAAAAAAAAAAAAAAAGCTTTCTCCATATGAGGATCTTTTACTCTGGAGGTCGGGATCCCGGCGTGAAAAATACAGACAGCTGGCATCCCGATCATTGTTCCAGCGGGAAGCGCACACGTCCTGCCATGGGTGTGATTGTTGGTGGGGTTCTTGGGTTTAGGCGTGAGAAGGGGAGGTTAGGGTTAGGAAACAAGCGGGAGGGATAAGCTTAGGCAGCGGGGAAGGGAAGGTTAGGGTTAGCCACCACCAGGGAGGGCTAAGGCTAGGAACCACAAGGGAGGGTTAGGGTAAGGGGCAGGGGAGGGTTAATGTTTTTTTTTTTTTTTTTTTTTGGAGGGGCTGTCGTTCATGATGGGCAGGATGCCTCTGTCTGTATTCTGACCACCCGGCATCCCGTCCATCGGGAAATCATACTAAACCCGTTCAAAGGATAGTTGTTGTAGTGCATTCAACACAACTTAATCTGAAAGGTCTAGTGTAGTATTAAAAGGTGTTCGCAGTACACCCTGCAAAAAATCTGCAATATGTGCTGCCCTCTTGTGGTATATAACAGATGGCATTTTAACCCTTGATATAAACTATAACTGCAAAAATAGCCTCAAACAAAATAACTTTAAGAAGTTCTCACACGTCTAAAATACCATAGCTTTCTGTACCCTGTGATTCTATATATATATATATATATATATATATATATATATATATATATATATATATATATATATATATATATATATATATATATACACATATATATATATATTGCTCAAAAAAATAAAGGGAACACTAAAATAACACATCCTAGATTTGAATGAATGAAATATTCTTATTAAATACTTTGTACTTTACATAGTTGAATGTGCTGACCGCAAAATCACCAAAAATGTATCAATGGAAATCAAATTTATTAACCCATGGAGGTCTGGATTTGGAGTCACCCTCAAAATGAAAGTGGAAAAACACACTACAGGCTGATCCAACTTTGATGTAATGTCCTTAAAACAAGTCAAAATGAGGCTCAGTAGTGTGTGTGGCCTCCACGTGCCTGTATGACCTCCCTACAACGCCTGGGCATGCTCCTGATGAGGTGGCGGATGGTCTCCTGAGGGATCTCCTCCCAGACCTGGACTAAAGCATCCGCCAACTCCTGGACAGTCTGTGGTGCAACGTGGCATTGGTGGATGGAGCGAGACATGATGTCCCAGATGTGCTCAATTGGATTCAGGTCTGGGGAACAAGCGGGCCAGTCCATAGCATCAATGCACGCTGCACTTTTTTGCAGCCGTCCGAACGGGTCAGAACTGCGCAAGCGCGCGGGCAGAAATGCACAGGTGCGTTGCTGCCTGGTGACGGCCCTCACCGGGTAGCGACGGGAATAACGAAGAAAGCGTTCACAGCGGCAAACGCAAAAAGATTGACAGGAAGAGGCTTGCCAGAGGCATCAACTGACTGTTTTCAGGGAGTGTCCGAACGCAGGCGTACCCAGCCGTTTCCAGGGAGGGATCCTGAAGTCAGCTCCATCCTGGATGATCGCAGCGGGTGAGTAAGTCCTGAGCTGTGCAGAGACTGCAAAAACTTTTGTTTGTGCAGCTCCCTGCACAGGCGTTTGCAGCCCTGCACAGCGATTCCCCCCTCCCCTGTAGGCGGCGACTACCTGATCGCAGCAGTACTAAAAGTAGCCTGCTAGCGATCAGGTCGGAATTACCCCCTATATCCTGCTTACCAGTCCACCTGCCCCTCCGGCATCAACAATCCCCACTCCCTAGCCACGGCGCAGGTGGAACAAAAGCTTCTGCGGCCACCGGCATAGATGTGTATGAAAGTTGCGCAGCGGAAGGCTTTCAGAGCCCTCCCTGCGCCGCATACTCTCTGAGCCCTGGAGCCTCCTCTGTGCGTGATGTCACAGAAGTGCCTCCCAGCCACAGCCGCGCCCAGATCCCCAGAGGCCCTGACTCCGCAACACAGCACCTGGGCTGCCGACCTGGAAACCCCGAGATGCTAATGTAACGGATAGAGTTGGTGATATCGTGGCGGGTAATGTCTAGACGCTGAATCAATGTAAAAGGTGACAGTGCTGTGCAGTGGGTGTGCAGTGTCACTGACTGCACAGCACTCTCACCTTTTACATTGATTCAGCAAGTCAGTCGGTTCTGCCAGCCAGTCACTATTGTTAGCGCCGGTGTCCCAACGCGCCGCATTAGAGGGAAGTAGAAGCACTAAATAAACTATATCTCCGGCGCTAAGGGATGCTGGGAGCTGTAGTTTGAGTGCATCTTCTTCCCTGTAATGTGCCACGTTGGGACACCGGCGCTAACAATAGAAACTGGCTGGCTGCTGTGCGAGTCTCTGGGAGAGCCACTGCCAAAGGGAGGAAAGCAGCTTAGCTGCTTCCAGGAGGAGAAGCGGGAGAAGCATTACCCCCCCCCCCCCCCTCCCCCACTCGCAGTACCCCCCCTCCACGGCACCCCTACCCCCCCACCCCCCACCCTCCTCCACCACCCGCGGTGGCTCCGGACCCCCTCCCCCACCCGCAGCATAGGGAGTCATCACTATTGGTTCCAACTTCATGTATAAACACAAAGTTAAATGTCCAATAAGTAGGTTGATGGGTAAATGTAGTATTTTACCTATCGAGAATACACCACACTTGAAGCAATAATAATTTTATTGGAAGAAAATATACATATTTTTATTAATGTTATTTTGCTTCCATGAAGGTGTACTTTTGAAAAACATGAAGTAATCTCTAACTTGGGTGGCGAGATGTAAATTATTTTCATATCCGTCTTGGTTCATCTGACTTTTTTTCTTCTTCATGCTCTCCCACAGGACTGTTTCATCCCGCTCTTCAGTGAAGCTTTGCGGTCATGCAAACAGCATGATGTGAGACAATGGATGCTTGCGCTGAGATACACCACCTTCCAAAACCAACTTGCTGACAAATTCAAAGGTATTATTCTTGTTCCCAGCTTTTCTTTTCACATTTTTCTCAAAACATTCTTCTTCCCCTTCCTCTTCCTCCTCCTCTTTTTCCTCTTCTTCCTCCTCCGTTAATTATATGGCATTACAAGGGTTCAGCAGCACTTAACAAAGTACATAAACAAATGAGCAGAACCAAAAAACACTGACTTACAGTAGAAAACAATGTTGGACAAGTACATGGTTTATAAACATTGCTGCATCAACGGTCATAGCACTCAATAAAGCAACCAAGGGCTAGGTGCCGTTGTAGGCAGTATGGAGAAGATGATAGTGTAAGGGAAGTAAAAGCACATGTTAGGGTGAATCCTACATTTTAAAGGGGAGGTAGAGACAAGGGCGACACAGGTTGGGTAAAACGTGCGCAGGTAACAGAGGGTTTGGATGGGAGGTGGCTGAGTTTGATGAATAAATGGGACTTGAGAGCCAGTTTGAAGTTTTGGAAAGTGTCTGACAGTGAGGGGTAGAGAATTCCCGTAATGGGGAGTAGCAAATGCAAAATCTTGCAGGTGGGAGTGGAAGGAAGTAATCAGTTGGCAGGAGAGCATTCATTTGCGGAGGAATAAAGAATTTTAAGGGAGAGGAGGTCAGATGTAAATGGTAGAGGAATGTGTGAGGGCTTTTGTAATTAAGAAGCTTAAATTGGATTCTGAAGAGGAAGGGGAGCCAGTGTAGTGCTTGTAGGAGAGAGGAGGCAGACATACTATATGATTGGAAGGAAGAGGAATCAGACGGCAGGATTGAGGACAGATTGGAGTGGAGAGAGGCGGGAGTCCAGATAAGAGGAGGTTACAGTAGTCCATTATGGAGATGGCCATTGAGTGGAATAGAGTCTTGGTAGCATTTAGGGTGGAAGATCCTGAAATAATTTTTGAGTTGGAAATAGCAGGACTGCGAAAAGAACTGAATATGTGGTTTTAAGGAAAGGGAGCAATCCATGATATCTCCAAGACCCTGCATCTAGGATAAGAAAGTGCTGGGATATTCAGGAAGAGACAGCAGAGAGAGATGAGCAGGGACGTGCGCCCGAGGGTTCATGTGGGCATTATACACAGGTGCAGCAGTATATACTGCTGGAAAGTTGGTGAATTTTGATCAGAGATGTGAGGCACTGCCTCACCTGCCGTAGACATTTTACGTCAGAGCTTTGACTATAAAAATTATTAGAATAATACAAAGAAGATATTTATAATATATATTTCTCTGACGTCCTAAGTGGATGCTGGGGACTCCGTCAGGACCATGGGGAATAGCGGCTCCGCAGGAGACAGGGCACAAAAATAAAAGCTTTAGGATCAGGTGGTGTGCACTGGCTCCTCCCCCTATGACCCTCCTCCAAGCCTCAGTTAGGTTTTTGTGCCCGGCCGAGAAGGGTGCAATCTAGGTGGCTCTCCTAAAGAGCTGCTTAGAGTAAAAGTTTTTAGGTTTTTTATTTTCAGTGAGTCCTGCTGGCAACAGGCTCACTGCATCGAGGGACTTAGGGGAGAAGAAGTGAACTCACCTGCGTGCAGGATGGATTGGCTTCTTAGGCTACTGGACACTAGCTCCAGAGGGACGATCACAGTTACAGCCTGGATGGGTCACCGGAGCCGCGCCGCCGACCCCCTTGCAGATGCTGAAGAGAGAAGAGGTCCAGAAATCGGCGGCTGAAGACTTCTCAGTCTTCATGAGGTAGCGCACAGCACTGCAGCTGTGCGCCATTGCTCTCAGCACACTTCACACCAACGGTCACTGAGGGTGCAGGGCGCTTGGGGGGGCGCCCTGGGCAGCAATGAAAGTACCTATGCTGGCTAAAAATACATCACATATAGCCCCTGGGGCTATATGGATGTATTTAACCCCTGCCAGGTTGTCAGAAAAACGGGAGAAGAAGCCCGCCGAAAAGGGGGCGGGGCCTATTCTCCTCAGCACACAGCGCCATTTTCCTACACAGCTCCGCTGCTAGGAAGGCTCCCAGGCTCTCCCCTGCACTGCACTACAGAAACAGGGTTAAAACAGAGAGGGGGGGCACTTATTTGGCGATATTATTATATATATTAAGATGCTATAAGGGAAAACACTTATATAAGGTTGTCCCTGTATAATATAGCGTTTTGGTGTGTGCTGGCAAACTCTCCCTCTGTCTCCCCAAAGGGCTAGTGGGGTCCTGTCCTCTATCAGAGCATTCCCTGTGTGTGTGCTGTGTGTCGGTACGTGTGTGTCGACATGTATGAGGACGATGTTGGTGAGGAGGCGGAGCAATTGCCTGTAATGGTGATGTCACTCTCTAGGGAGTCGACACCGGAATGGATGGCTTATTTAGGGAATTACGTGATAATGTCAACAAGCTGCAAGGTCGGTTGTCGACATGAGACGGCCGGCAAACCAATTAGTACCTGTCCAGGCGTCTCAAACACCGTCAGGGGCTTTAAAACGCCCATTTACCTCAGTCGGTCGACACAGACACGGACACTGACTCCAGTGTCGACGGTGAAGAAACAAACGTATTTTCCATTTGGGCCACACGTTACATGTTAAGGGCAATGAAGGAGGTGTTACATATTTCTGATACTACAAGTACCACAAAAGAGGGTATTATGTGGGGTGTGAAAAAACTACCTGTAGTTTTTTCCTGAATCAGATAAATTAAATGAAGTGTGTGATGATGCGTGGGTTTCCCCCGATAGAAAATTATTGGCGTTATACCCTTTCCCGCCAGAAGTTAGGGCGCGTTGGGAAACACTCCTTAGGGTGGATAAGGCGCTCACACGCTTATCAAAACAAGTGGCGTTACCGTCTCCAGATACGGCCGCCCTCAAGGAGCCAGCTGATAGGAGGCTGGAAAATATCCTAAAAAGTATATACACACATACTGGTGTTATACTGCGAACAGCGATCGCCTCAGCCTGGATGTGCAGCGCTGGGGTGGCTTGGTCGGATTCCCTGACTGAAAATATTGATACCCTTGACAGGGACAGTATTTTATTGACTATAGAGCATTTAAAGGATGCATTTCTATATATGCGAGATGCACAGAGGGATATTTGCACTCTGGCATCAAGAGTAAGTGCGATGTCCATATCTGCCAGAAGATGTTTATGGACACGACAGTGGTCAGGTGATGCAGATTCCAAACGGCACATGGAAGTATTGCCGTATAAAGGGGAGGAGTTATTTGGGGTCGGTCCATCGGACCTGGTGGCCACGGCAACAGCTGGAAAATCCACCTTTTTTACCCCAAGTCACATCTCAGCAGAAAAAGACACCGTCTTTTCAGCCTCAGTCCTTTCGTCCCCATAAGGGCAAGCAGGCAAAAGGCCAGTCATATCTGCCCAGGGATAGAGGAAAGGGAAGAAGACTGCAGCAGGCAGCCCATTCCCAGGAACAGAAGCCCCCCACCGCTTTTGCCAAGTCCTCAGCATGACGCTTGGGCCGTACAAGCGGACTCAGGTGCGGTGGGGGGTCGTCTCAAGAGTTTCAGCGCGCAGTGGGCTCACTCGCAAGTGGACCCCTGGATCCTACAAGTAGTTTCCCAGGGGTACAGATTGGAAATTCGAGACGTCTCCCCCTCGCAGGTTCCTGAAGTCTGCTTTACCAACGTCTCCCTCCGACAGGGAGGCAGTATTGGAAACAATTCACAAGCTGTATTCCCAGCAGGTGATAATCAAAGTACCCCTCCTACAACAAGGAAAGGGGTATTATTCCACACTATATTGTGGTACTGAAGCCAGACGGCTCGGTGAGACCTATTCTAAATCTGAAATATTTGAACATTTACATACAAAGGTTCAAATCAAGATGGAGTCACTCGGAGCAGTGATAGCGAACCAGGAAGAAGGGGACTATATGGTGTCCCTGGACATCAAGGATGCTTACCTCCATGTCCCAATTTGCCCTTCTCACCAAGGGTACCTCAGGTTCGTGGTACAAAACTGTCACTATCAGTTTCAGACGCTGCCGTTTGGATTGTCCACGGCACCCCGGGTCTTTACCAAGGTAATGGCTGAAATGATGATTCTTCTTCAAAGAAAAGGCGTCTTAATTATCCCTTACTTGGACGATCTCCTGATAAGGGCAAGGTCCAGAGAACAGTTGGAGGTCGGAGTAGCACTATCTCAAGTAGTTCTACGACAGCACGGGTGGATTCTAAATATTTCAAAATCGCAGCTGTCTCCGACGACACGTCTGCTGTTCCTAGGGATGATTCTGGACACAGTCCAGAAAAAGGTGTTTCTCCCGGAGGAGAAAGCCAGGGAGTTATCCGAGCTAGTCAGGAACCTCCTAAAACCAGGAAAAGTGTCAGTGCATCATTGCACAAGGGTCCTGGGAAAAATGGTGGCTTCTTACGAAGCGATTCCATTCGGCAGATTTCACGCAAGAACTTTTCAATGGGATCTGCTGAAAAAATGGTCCGGATCGCATCTTCAGATGCATCAGCGGATAACCCTGTCTCCAACCACGGATGCCAGCCTGAAAGGCTGGGGAGCAGTCACACAAGGAAAAAATTTCCAGGGAGTGTGATCAAGTCTGGAGACTTCTCTCCACATAAATATACTGGAGCTAAGAGTAATTTACAATGCTCTAAGCTTAGCAAGACCTCTGCTTCAAGGTCAGCCGGTATTGATCCAGTGGGACAACATCACGGCAGTCGCCCACGTAAATAGACAGGGCGGCACAAGAAGCAGGAGGGCAATGGCAGAAACTGCAAGGATTCTTCGCTGGGCGGAAAATCATGTGATAGCACTGTCAGCAGTGTTCATTCCGGGAGTGGACAACTGCGAAGCAGACTTCCTCAGCACGACCTCCACCCGGGAGAGTGGGGACTTCATCGGGAAGTCTTCCACATGATTGTGAACCGTTGGGAAAGACCAAAGGTGGACATGATGGCGTCCCGCCTGAACAAAAAACTGGACAGGTATTGCGCCAGGTCAAGAGACCCTCAGGCAATAGCTGTGGACGTTCTGGTAACACCGTGGGTGTACCAGTCGGTGTATGTGTTCCCTCCTCTGCTTCTCATACCTAAGGTACTGAGAATTATAAGACGTAGAGGAGTAAGAACTATACTCGTGGCTCCGGATTGGCCAAGAAGGACTTGGTACCCGGAACTTCAAGAGATGCTCACAGAGGACTCATGGCCTCTGCCGCTAAGAAGGGACTTGCTTCAGCAAGTACCATGTCTGTTCCAAGACTTACCGCGGCTGCGTTTGACGGCATGGCGGTTGAACGCCGGATCCTAAGGGAAAAAGGCATTCCGGAAGAGGTCATTCCTACCCTGGTCAAAGCCAGGAAGGAGGTGATCGCACAACATTATCACCACATGTGGCGAAAATATGTTGCGTGGTGTGAGGCCAGGAAGGCCCCACGAAGAAATTTCAACTCGGTCGATTCCTGCATTTCCTGCAAACAGGAGTGTCTATGGGCCTCAAATTGGGGTCCATTAAGGTTCAAATTTCGGCCCTGTCGATTTTCTTCCAGAAAGAATTGGCTTCAGTTCCTGAAGTCCAGAAGTTTGTCAAGGGAGTACTGCATATACAACCCCCTTTTGTGCCTCCAGTGGCACTGTGGGATCTCAACGTAGTTCTGGGATTCCTCAAATCACATTGGTTTAAACCGCTCAAATCTGTGGATTTGAAATATCTCACATGGAAAGTGACCATGATGTTGGCCCTGGCCTCGGCCAGGCGAGTGTCAGAATTGGCGGCTTTGTCTCACAAAAGCCCATATCTGATTGTCCATTCGGACAGGGCAGAGCTGCGGACTCGTCCCCAGTTTCTCCCTAAGGTGGTGTCAGCGTTTCACCTGAACCAGCTTATTGTGGTACCTGCGGCTACTAGGGACTTGGAGGACTCCAAGTTGCTAGATGTTGTCAGGGCCCTGAAAATATAGGTTTCCAGGACGGCTGGAGTCAGGAAAACTGACTTGCTGTTATCCTGTATGCACCCAACAAACTGGGTGCTCTTGCTTCTAAGCAGACGATTGCTAGTTGGATGTGTAGTACAATTCAGCTTGCACATTCTGTGGCAGGCCTGCCACAGCCAAAATATGTAAATGCCCATTCCACAAGGAAGGTGGGCTCATCTTGGGCGGCTGCCCGAGGGGTCTCGGCTTTACAACTTTGCCGAGCTGCTACTTAGTCAGGGGCACACCCTGGCTGAGGAGGACCTGGAGTTCTCTCACTCGGTGCTGCAGAGTCATCCGCACTCTCCCGCCCGTTTGGGAGCTTTGGTATAATCCCCATGGTCCTGACGGAGTCCCCAGCATCCACTTAGGACGTCAGAGAAAATAAGATTTTACTTACCGATAATTCTATTTCTCGTAGTCCGTAGTGGATGCTGGGCGCCCATCCCAAGTGCGGATTGTCTGCAATACTTGTACATAGTTATTGTTACAAAAATCGGGTTATTACTGTTGTGAGCCATCTTTTCAGAGGCTCCGCTGTTATCATGCTGTTAACTGGGTTCAGAACACAGGTTGTACAGTGTGATTGGTGTGGCTGGTATGAGTCTTACCCGGGATTCAAAATCCTTCCTTATTGTGTACGCTCGTCCGGGCACAGTATCCTAACTGAGGCTTAGAGGAGGGTCATAGGGGGAGGAGCCAGTGCACACCACCTGATCCTAAAGCTTTTATTTTTGTGCCCTGTCTCCTGCGGAGCCGCTATTCCCCATGGTCCTGACTGAGTCCCCAGCATCCACTACGGACTACGAGAAATAGAATTATCGGTAAGTAAATTCTTATTTTTTTTTATTTTTTATGTACTTTATATAACAAAACTGTGGTTTAAACGTTTGTATGACAGGGAAGGCTCAACCTCACCCCACTGCACACCACTGGATATGAGTGAGGTGAGAGGTCATAGAAGGAATGGAAGATCTACGAATCATCAGCATTGAGATGATTTTGGAGGTCATAAGAGCTTATGAGCTTACCTAATGAGAACGTATTGAGGGAGAATAGGGAAAGTCCAAGAACAGAACCTTGGAGCAACCTAAAGTCATGAGTGGAAATAGAAGAACAGTTAAAAACGTAGGAGGGCAGTTTCGCTCAGTCCAAGGGAGTGAAGGATTTGTAGGAGGAGAGGATGGTCCATCATGTCAAGCAGCAGAGTGGTCGGAGACTGGTCAGAGTGTAGTGGTCCTTGGATTTGGCAGCAAGGAATTCATTGCGGACTTTTGTGAGGGTAAATTAAGCTTAAGGATTTTAGAGGCAAAAGGAAGGAGCTAGATGGGACTGTAGTTGACCGAAGTGTTTTTTTAGATTGGGGGAGAGAAGAGCATGCTTGAAGGTAGAGTGGACAATTCCTGATGAAATGGAGTGATTGAGGTGGTCATTAATATGGAACAGGCAGAAAGAGAGAGGTAGCGGAGAGGCGGGAAGGGATGATTTGTGGAATTCTTATATAGGGGACCTAATATCATTTTCTGAGTCAGCAACTATATGACATGTTACCAAAAGATATTTTCTATGCTTTTATTTTTTACGGTATGTGAGACCTAAGCTCATGGAATACAATCAAACAAGCTTTGCATTTCGTTACTGAAAAGTTAATCTATATAAGACACAACTGTTTAATGCAGAACACCAAGGCGCCTTACAATTCATCCACTGCAATTGTGTTTTTATGTTGTGATTGTTTTACTATTAAAGTCATACTTTAAAGCGCTGTGTGATCAAAAAGATGCAGTAATTTATTGTAGGCTATTCAGTTAGCCCCTAAGGCAGCCCTGCTTAGACCCGAAGAGAAATATGTGCTTAAATAGCCCGTTATAGTGTGCAAAAAGTGTTAAAACACAGAAGGAGTAGACCTTTACTTATCTTTAAAGGCCGGTAATTCTCTCACGTCCCACTTCCTTCTCAATAGTTTTCGATATGAATGATAATGGGCAGTATATATCCAATGATCCAATGTCAAACCATGTAAAAGAATATATAAAACACAATCTAGTGTATTACCATTATAAAAATCTTTCAGTTATGGATGATAGATTCATTAATCTTAATTTCTAATAAGTGTAATCCACACATCTATATAAAAACAATTTCTTTAATGCTAAAAAGTTGTTCCAATCATGGAATATAGTTCAGTCACATAGGGATATAGCATATATCCACTTTTACATCCAATAATTTGTGAGGGTGGCTTCCTACCAGATTTGGGAAGTACCAGCTTGCGGGGGAGGCTTGCTGGGACTTGTAGTACTGCTACTAAAAACAATATTCTCATATTTTACACAAGGCTATCAGCCCCCCATCCGCCGCCCTTGGATGGGGGGACAGCCTCGGGCTTCTCCCCTGGCCCATGGGTGGCTGGAGGGGGGGGACCCCTTGATTAAAGGGGTTCCCACTCCTCCAGGGTACCCCGGCCAGGGGTGACTAGTTGGGTATGTAATGCCAGGGCCGCCGGGACCACAATAAAAGTGTCCCCCGGCTGTGGCATTATGTACCTGGCTAGTGGAGCCCGGTGCTGGTTTAAGAAATACGGGGGACCCCTACGCTTTTTGTCCCCCGTATTTTTTGAACCAGGACCAGGCGCTGAGCCCGGTGCTGGTTGATGAAATATGGGGGAACCCCTGTAATTTTTTTCCCCATATTTTGTCAACCAGGACCGGCTCAAAGAGCCCGAGGCTGGTTGTGCTTAGGAGCGGGGACCCCACGCAATTTTTTTTCTGATTTTTTAACACTTTAAACACTTTCTTAAGGTACACAATGAAGCCCTGCATGGATCTCACAGATCCGGCCGGGATTCCTTGTGTTTTGTCAGGCAGTGTTCTACTGATCACTCCCGTAAAACACTGCCTGACATTACGAATCACATCGACATCGGAAAATACGAATTTGGAAAAATCTGCAGCTTAGTGAATGATCGTATCAGAATTCAAAAAGTTGCAGAAAATGCACCCGATACCATTCGAGTTCAAACACCCTTTAAAACGGCAAAAACACGAATCTTTGTAAATATACCCCAAGGTTTGCAGTCAGTGAGGTATTTAAAAGGCTTCTGAATATCGGGTATGCAGCTCTGGAGGGCTGGTCAGATTGCACTCAGAATTTAAGGTTTGGGCCTTCTGGCTGAAGGCTTGGAAGCCGGGCTCACAGTCAAATTATACTATGGCTACTCCTTAGAGCACCCAGATTTGGTCCAGGTTTTAATCATGGTTATTCTTGAGCTCAGGTAACTTAATTAGTGCCTTGGTTATTTTAATTTTACCATCTGTGCTCAGTCATTAATATCCTCAAAACCTGAACTTTTAGTGTATCTTGAAGACCGATATTGGGAAACACTTCCTTAGAGAAGCAGTCTATTTGCTGCCCATTTTGAACACCCAGCCGAAGCTGAGGTGTGAGCCTACGTGCTTCACTTCTGGAATCAGGTATTATTTTTATTCAGATTCCTGGGATTGGGCATACATCATTGATCGAATTTGACCTCCACCACTTTTTGTTTTATTCTATTAACCAGTCAATTGATTAGTCTTAACACACTTATCACCAAATAGTTGATTGCCAGTAGGATGGAGGGGGAATAGCTGTAAGGTCCTTTTGGACCATTTTTAACCTCCATACACTCAGTACATTATATCCCTCATTAGCAAAGTTACTTGTACGTTCTTGCTTTCTGGTTCTGCACTTTGGTATTGGTAGAAAAAAAAAAGCCACAGTACCAAAAGTTTTGCCTATCTTGGTTGCTCTACTGAAATCCCAGTGAGGTGATGGCAATTGCCTTTCTCTTTGCCACTGGCACATTTCTAAGACTTGGCACATAGGCCAGAACCCTATGGTTGGATTATGAACTTCCAGAAATCTCTTCTCGGAGGCTGGTCTTGGAATTTGTGTCTGACACACAGCACCAGCAGGCTTTAAACGGGACAAAATATCCTCCTTACAAATATTTATATGGAGTATTTTGTCTATTAGCTTATTTCTGCATTAGAGTCCCTAGAAAGATTGTCTCAATGTTTCTTTTCAAGGAGGTGGTCCAGAACAAACTCCTTTCAAAATGGATTAAAAGTTGTTCCATAGTTTGAACAAACAGATTGGTCTGTCTCCAATATCGTGTTGGTGGCTCAGATAACAGTCTAAACTGGGGGGGACCTTTTTGCCACTTGGAATTGGCCAGTTATGATGACACAGCGCTCCTACTCATTTACACACTAGCTCCTCTGTTTAATATTAAATGGTTTTTCAGGGGGAGGTTATTTCTTTCATTTAGTTTATTTTTCTCTGTTTCTTTCTTGTGGGACTTGGTTAGAACATACTGGATTGTCCAGCAGTGTAGAGGTATGATAGCTTAAAAAGTTCAACAGCTTTCTGTATAGTACCAAAGTCCTGAATTATATATTCTTCATCCTGGGTGCCCCAATGGATTCTGAATAAATCCTTTTATTTTTTTTATATATATATATTATTATTATAATTATTATTGTGTCCTTGCTGGGCTAGAGTAAAGCCGACTAATTGGGAAGAGAAGTCTGTTTTCTTTCAAATCTCCGTTTCCATGGATTATATCCCACTATCTCTGCTTTTATCTATGTATGTATGTATACAGGTTGGGTATCCCATATCCAAATATTCCGAAATACAGACTTTTTTGAGTGAGAGTGACACCTTTGTTTTTTGATGGATCAATGTACACAAACATTGTTTAATACACAAAGTTATTAAAAATATTGTATTAAATGACCTTCAGGCTGTGTGTATAAGGTGTATATGAAACATAAATGAATTGTGTGAATGTAGATACACTTTGTTCAATGTACAAAGTCACAAAAAATATTGGCTAAAATTACCTTCCGGCTGTGTGTATAAGGTGTATATGTAACATAAATGTATTCTGTGCTTAGATTTAGGTCCCATCACCATGATATCTCATTATGGTATGCAATTATTCCAAAATACGGATAAATCCAATATCCAAAATACCTCTGGTCCCAAGCATTTTGGATAAGGGATACGCAACCTGTATATGTATGTATGTGTGTGTGTGTGTGTATATGTATGTATATATATATATATATATATATATATATATATATATATATGTGTATGTATGTGTATATATATATATATATATGTGTATGTATGTGTATATATATATGTGTGTGTATATATATATATATATATATATATATGTGTATATATATGTATATATATATATATATGTGTGTGTGTGTGTGTATATACATATATATATATATATATATATATATATATATCTTGAATGCTTTTAATTTTCAGATCAAACAGTGTCGGTGAAAAGTCACCTGATGGAGTTGGGATTAACAGCTGCCAAATGTGCCAGAAAACGTGGAAATGTCACACTTGCTGCAAAGTTACTTGGCCAGTGCAGCAATATCCACCTTGGACAAGTGTCCAATGCCCAGGATTTAGTCACTAATTTTAAAAAGCTCTCACTCCACGGACAGATGGATGAAAAGTGGGGACCGGAACTTGATATTGAAAAAGCCAAATTACTGTATGCTGCAGGTTAGTATGAAACGGAGCTCTTTGTTGGGACCACAACGTTCTTTCATTCTTTTCCTTGCATATAAAAATGCTATTAGACAGTATTGTGAAGGCTGCCTGTTGAGGAAATGTGTAATAAAGAATGTAGTTACAAATTATTATTTTTTTAAAATTCTTCTTCCTAATAGTAGCTTCATGATGGACTTAATTATGGGAAGTTTAAGCATTAACTGGCCAGGAAGCCTGCATATGTTTTCCTTATATAGTCTAAACACTGTTGTAAGATAAATTGTAGCAAAATGGAACAAGTTTAATTCTTGATTGAGAGTTTATTGGGCATATTTTTTTATTCATATTGGGATTCCTCGCTGTAGTAGACGGATAAGTGCTGAAGAGAATCCCTCTCCGTGACTCCTTTACCGAGCACAGTACTGCATAAGGAACATTGCTGATGCCGCTCTCCTCATGTCTCCCCTCTCACAATCTATCATTCCTCCTTTTGCATGTAACATCAGGGTACACCATGGGGAGTTGATTGTTCGGATGGGTGGGTGGTTTTGTGGATGGCAGTCTTTGTCATAGAAGTAATTTCTCTTTCATCCATCTGGGGGACGCTGCGCCATTACTTGTGGGTTAGAGGTGTGTGGTTGTGGAGTTTGGCACAGAACTATTAAAACCTGACTCCTCCCCCCTCTAACCCCTCCCATCTCCTTCCTGCCTAGCCTGTACCTCAGTTTCTCTATCGTCCTAGTGGATGCTGGGGTTCCTGAAAGGACCATGGGGAATAGCGGCTCCGCAGGAGACAGGGCACAAAAAGTAAAGCTTTTCCGATCAGGTGGTGTGCACTGGCTCCTCCCCCTATGACCCTCCTCCAGACTCCAGTTAGATTTTTGTGCCCGGCCGAGAAGGGTGCAATCTAGGTGGCTCTCCTAAAGAGCTGCTTAGAGAAAGTTTAGCTAGGTTTTTTATGTTACAGTGATTCCTGCTGGCAACAGGATCACTGCAGCGAGGGACTGAGGGGAGAAGGAGTCAACTCACCTGCGTGCAGGATGGATTGGCTTCTTGGCTACTGGACATCAAGCTCCAGAGGGACGATCACAGGTACAGCCTGGATGGTCACCGGAGCCGCGCCGCCGGCCCCCTTGCAGATGCTGAAGACAGAAGAGGTCCAGAATCGGCGGCTGAAGACTCCTGCAGTCTTCTAAAGGTAGCGCACAGCACTGCAGCTGTGCGCCATTTTCCTCTCAGCACACTTCACACGGCAGTCACTGAGGGTGCAGGGCGCTGGGAGGGGGGCGCCCTGGGAGGCAAAATGAGTACCTATAAAGGCTAAAAATACCTCACATATAGCCCTAGAGGCTATATGGAGATATTTAACCCCTGCCTGATTTCTCAAAATAGCGGGAGACGAGCCCGCCGGAAAAGGGGCGGGGCCTATCTCCTCAGCACACGGCGCCATTTCCTCTCACAGCTCCGCTGGTCAGGACGGCTCCCAGGTCTCTCCCCTGCACTGCACTACAGAAACAGGGTAAAACAGAGAGGGGGGGCAAATTTATGGCGATATTTTTATATAACAAAGCAGCTATAGGGGAGCACTTATTATAAGGCTATCCCTGATATATATATAGCGCTTTTGGTGTGTGCTGGCAAACTCTCCCTCTGTCTCCCCAAAGGGCTAGTGGGTCCTGTCTTCATTAGGAGCATTCCCTGTGTGTCTGCTGTGTGTCGGTACGTGTGTGTCGACATGTATGAGGACGATATTGGTGTGGAGGCGGAGCAATTGCCAAATATGGGGATGTCACCTCCTAGGGGGTCGACACCAGAATGGATGCCTTTATTTATGGAACTACGGGATAGTGTCAACACGCTAAAGCAGTCGTTTGACGACATGAGACGGCCGGACAATCAATTAGTGCCTGTCCAGGCGACTCAAACACCGTCAGGGGCTGTGAAACGCCCTTTGCCTCAGTCGGTCGACACAGACCCAGACACAGGCGATGACTCCAGTGGTGACGGTGACGAATCAACCGTATTTTCCAGTAGGGCCACACGTTATATGATTTTGGCAATGAAGGAGGCGTTACATTTAGCTGATACTACAGGTACCACTAAACAGGGTATTATGTGGGGTATGAAAAAACTACCTATAGTTTTTCCTGAATCAGAAGAACTAAATGACGTGTGTAATGAAGCGTGGGTTGCCCCTGACGGCCGCACTTAAAGATCCATCAGATAGGAGGATGGAAAATATCCAAAAAAGTATATACACACATGCAGGTGTTATACTACGACCAGCTGTAGCGACTGCCTGGATGGGCAGTGCGGGGGTAGTTTGGTCAGAATCCCTGATTGAAAATATTGATACCCTGGACAGGGACAATATTTTACTGTCGTTAGAACAAATAAAGGATGCTTTTCTTTATATGCGTGATGCACAGAGGGATATATGCACACTGGCATCACGGGTAAGTGCTATGTCCATTTCGGCCAGAAGAGCTTTATGGACGCGACAGTGGACAGGCGATGCGGATTCAAAACGGCATATGGAAGTTTTGCCGTATAAGGGGGAGGAGTTATTTGGAGTCGGTCTATCAGATTTGGTGGCCACGGCTACAGCCGGGAAATCCACCTTTCTACCTCAAGTCACTCCCCAACAGAAAAAGGCACCGACTTTTCAACCGCAGCCCTTTCGTTCCTTTAAAAATAAGAGAGCAAAGGGCTATTCATATTTGCCACGAGGCAAAGGTCGAGGGAAGAGACAGCAACACGCAGCTCCTTCCCAGGATCAGAAG
Source organism: Pseudophryne corroboree (assembly GCF_028390025.1). Taxonomy (NCBI): domain Eukaryota; kingdom Metazoa; phylum Chordata; class Amphibia; order Anura; family Myobatrachidae; genus Pseudophryne; species Pseudophryne corroboree. The sequence continues at coordinate 344,127,486 of NC_086450.1, read as the reverse complement.
CCCTCCCCGGCTTCTACAAAAGCCTCAGCATGACGCTGGGGCTTCTCAAGCGGACTCGGGGACGGTGGGCGGTCGTCTCAAAAATTACAGCGCGCAGTGGGCTCACTCGCAAGTAGATCCCTGGATCCTGCAGATAATATCTCAGGGATACAGGTTGGAATTAGAGACAGATCCACCTCGCCGTTTCCTGAGGTCTGCTTTACCAACGTCCCCCTCCGAAAGGGAGACGGTGTTGGAAGCCATTCACAAGCTGTACTCTCAGCAGGTGATAGTCAAGGTACCTCTTCTGCAACAAGGGAAGGGGTATTATTCCACTCTTTTTGTGGTACCGAAGCCGGATGGCTCGGTAAGGCCTATTCTAAATCTGAAGTCCTTGAACCTGTACATAAAGAAGTTCAAGTTCAAAATGGAGTCACTCAGAGCAGTGATAGCGAACCTGGAAGAGGGGGACTTTATGGTATCCTTGGACATCAAGGATGCGTATCTCCACGTTCCAATTTACCCCTCACACCAGGGGTACCTCAGGTTCGTTGTACAAAACTGTCACTATCAGTTTCAGACGCTGCCGTTCGGATTGTCCACGGCACCTCGGATCTTTACAAAGGTAATGGCCGAGATGATGATTCTTCTTCGAAGAAAAGGCGTATTAATTATCCCATACTTGGACGATCTCCTAATAAGGGCGAGGTCCAGAGAACAGCTAGAGATGGGATTAGCACTGTCTCAAGAAGTGCTAAAACAGCACGGGTGGATTCTGAATATTCCAAAATCCCAGTTAATGCCGACAACTCGTCTGCTGTTCCTAGGGATGATTCTGGACACGGTTCAGAAAAAGGTTTTTCTCCCGGAGGAAAAAGCCAAGGAGTTATCCGAGCTTGTCAGGAACCTCCTAAAACCAGGAAAGGTGTCTGTACATCAATGCACAAGAGTCCTGGGAAAAATGGTGGCTTCTTACGAAGCGATTCCATTCGGCAGATTCCACGCAAGAATTTTCCAAAGGGATCTGTTGGACAAATGGTCAGGGTCGCATCTTCAGATGCACCTACGGATAACCCTGTCTCCAAGGACAAGGGTGTCTCTTCTGTGGTGGTTGCAGAGTGCTCATCTATTGGAGGGCCGCAGATTCGGCATACAGGATTGGATCCTGGTGACCACGGACGCCAGCCTGAGAGGCTGGGGAGCAGTCACACAAGGAAGAAACTTCCAGGGAGTATGGACGAGCCTGGAAACGTCTCTTCACATAAACATTCTGGAACTAAGAGCAATATACAATGCTCTAAACCAGGCAGAACCTCTGCTTCAGGGAAAACCGGTATTGATCCAGTCGGACAACATCACGGCAGTCGCCCATGTGAACAGACAGGGCGGCACAAGAAGCAGGAGGGCAATGGCAGAAGCTGCAAGGATTCTTCGCTGGGCAGAGAATCATGTGATAGCACTGTCAGCAGTGTTCATCCCGGGAGTGGACAACTGGGAAGCAGATTTCCTCAGCAGACACGATCTTCACCCGGGAGAGTGGGGACTTCATCCAGAAGTCTTCCACATGCTGGTAACCCGTTGGGAAAAACCAATGGTGGACATGATGGCGTCTCGCCTCAACAAAAAACTGGACAGGTATTGCGCCAGGTCAAGAGATCCGCAGGCAATAGCTGTGGACGCGCTGGTAACGCCTTGGGTGTACCAGTCGGTGTATGTGTTTCCTCCTCTGCCTCTCATACCAAAAGTATTGAGAATTATACGGCAAAGAGGCGTAAGAACGATACTAGTGGTTCCGGATTGGCCAAGGAGGACTTGGTACCCGGAACTTCAAGAGATGATCACGGAAGATCCGTGGCCTCTACCTCTAAGGAGGGACTTGCTTCAGCAGGGTCCCTGTCTGTTTCAAGACTTACCGCGGCTGCGTTTGACGGCATGGCGGTTGAACGCCGGATCCTAAAGGAAAGAGGCATGCCGGAAGAAGTCATTCCTACTTTGATTAAAGCAAGGAAGGAAGTAACCGTGCAACATTATCACCGAATTTGGCGAAAATATGTTGCGTGGTGCGAAGATCGGAGTGCTCCGACGGAGGAATTTCAACTGGGTCGATTCCTACATTTCCTGCAATCAGGATTGTCAATGGGTCTCAAATTGGGATCTATTAAGGTTCAAATTTCGGCCCTGTCGATTTTCTTTCAAAAAGAATTGGCTTCAGTCCCTGAAGTCCAGACCTTTGTTAAGGGAGTGCTGCATATACAGCCTCCTGTGGTGCCTCCAGTGGCACCGTGGGATCTAAATGTGGTTTTGGACTTCCTAAAATCTCATTGGTTTGAACCACTAAAAAAGGTGGATTTGAAATATCTCACATGGAAAGTGACCATGCTTCTAGCCCTGGCTTCTGCCAGGAGAGTGTCAGAATTGGCAGCTTTATCTTACAAAAGCCCATATCTGATTTTCCATTCGGACAGGGCAGAACTGCGGACTCGTCCGCATTTTCTCCCTAAGGTGGTGTCAGCATTTCATCTGAACCAGCCTATTGTAGTGCCTGCGGCTACAAGTGACTTGGAGGACTCCAAGTTACTGGACGTTGTCAGAGCATTAAAAATATATATTGCAAGGACAGCTGGAGTCAGAAAATCTGACTCGTTGTTTATATTGTATGCACCCAACAAGATGGGTGCTCCTGCGTCTAAGCAGACGATTGCTCGTTGGATCTGTAGCACAATCCAACTTGCACATTCTGTGGCAGGCTTGCCACAGCCTAAATCTGTAAAGGCCCACTCCACAAGGAAGGTGGGCTCATCTTGGGCGGCTGCCCGAGGGGTCTCGGCATTACAACTTTGCCGAGCAGCTACGTGGTCAGGGGAGAACACGTTTGTAAAATTTTACAAATTTGATACTCTGGCTAAGGAGGACCTGGAGTTCTCTCATTCGGTGCTGCAGAGTCATCCGCACTCTCCCGCCCGTTTGGGAGCTTTGGTATAATCCCCATGGTCCTTTCAGGAACCCCAGCATCCACTAGGACGATAGAGAAAATAAGATTTTACTTACCGATAAATCTATTTCTCGGAGTCCGTAGTGGATGCTGGGCGCCCATCCCAAGTGCGGATTATCTGCATAAGTTGTACATAGTTATTGTTAACTAATTCGGGTTATTGTTAAAGGAAGCCATCTTTCAGAGGCTCCGCTGTTATCATACTGTTAACTGGGTTTAGATCACAAGTTGTACGGTGTGATTGGTGTGGCTGGTATGAGTCTTACCCGGGATTCAAAATCCTCCCTTATTGTGTACGCTCGTCCGGGCACAGTACCTAACTGGAGTCTGGAGGAGGGTCATAGGGGGAGGAGCCAGTGCACACCACCTGATCGGAAAAGCTTTACTTTTTGTGCCCTGTCTCCTGCGGAGCCGCTATTCCCCATGGTCCTTTCAGGAACCCCAGCATCCACTACGGACTCCGAGAAATAGATTTATCGGTAAGTAAAATCTTATTTTTTAGTTTTGTGCCTGTGGAGTACAGACACAGATTTTTTTCACTGAAGATTTTAGTTAGGTATTTTGTTATTTTATTGTTATTTGATTGCTTATAGTGCCTAGTCCCTGTATCCCTGTATACAGGTGACAGGTACTGCTAGAGTGGGGTTAGTTAGGATTTTCCCACTCTATTCTGCCGCTGGAGGCCACCACACTTCGGTCACTGGGGCTTGATTCCTGTTCCTGAGAAGTCGGCAGTGAGGAGGTACAGGACAGACACAATCTGTCTCTGACAGTATTGGTCTATCCTTCCTATATATCTATATATATATCTATATATCTATATATATATATATATATATATATATATATATATTTCTGTATTTTTTATTGCAAACTCTCCTCCTCTACCCCCCCCCCCCCCCCGTTTATTCCTCCCCCCACTCCTCTCTCCCGGACCTCTGGCGGTGAGCAGTGGCGCACAGTGGCGAGGGCTTTACTTATCCCTGCTACTGTTTTGCTGATCAGTACGGGAAGTGGTGAGTCACTCCCCGGGGGGGGCGCTAGACGCTACCCGATCAGAGCCGCTGTGTGTAGCGGCGCGCGGTAGCCGCATTCCGACTGCACTACTGAACTAACAGGACGAATTCCCGCCCTGCACTGCCGCGCGCGCACTCCCTCCCAGCGTCTACAAGGGCTCCGGCCGCCATCTTCTCCAGAGGCAGTACGGGGGACGCTGTGCAGCACATGCACACTTGTTCCTAACAGCAAGTATATTTTGAGCATAGTGTCATTCTATACTTTTGAGGGAGTTTGCAGATGTAAATTTTGAACTGGCAGAGTGTAATTCACAGTATATTTACAATATACATTGCACAAGTGTAATTCACAGTATATTTCCAAGATACATTGCACAGTGTAATTCACAGTATAATTACACTATACATTGCACAGTATAATTCACAGTATATTTACAATATACATTGCACAGTATAATTCACAGTATAATTACCATATACATTGCACAGTATAATTCGCAGTACTGTTCACTACTCTACTGAGTTTATTGTTCGTTTGTAGTACATCAGATCTACAAAAGGGAAAGACCACCTCGGTGGTTTATTTTTCCTGCTCACAATGTGGGTCGAAGCTAGCTAAGGGTAGCGCGGACGCAGGTGCCCTCTGTGCTTCCTGCTCGGGTGCATCTGTGGCGGACCAACAGGGAGATTCCGCAGATCAGTCTATTCCTCCATACGGTGAAACCTCTGTGGACTCAAAATATGGGCAGGTGTCTTGCTGATTTAACTCGGTCTCTAGACAAATTTTTGAACTCTGCCGGCAGTTCTTCAGCTACAAAACGGCCACAGCCGTTGCCGCTATAACTTTTCCGGGGGAGGAGTTGGAGACATCCCCATTGGAGAAGGGGGAAGTAGACCCAGAGTGGGGCGAGTTTCCGGCCTGGGAATATGAGGAGTTTTTCTACTAGCTCAGGTGTTAGATTGCTAATATAAGCCATTCATCAGACTCTTAATATTTAGGATACGGAGGTAGCGGAGTCTTCCTCTGCCTTTTTCAAAAGACAAAAAAGACAGGTTACTGTCTTTCCTTCTCATTCACACTTTGCGGATATTTTAAAAGATCCTTGGCTTAAGCCGGATTCTCGTTTTCAAGCCCTAAGAAATTGAAATTTCTATATCCTTTTACAGAGGAGGATACAAGATTTTGGAAAACAGCCCAAAAGGTAGACGCTCCTATTTCACATTTAGCAAACACTATGGTTATTCCTTCTGTACAGTCTGTGACGTTGAAAGATCCAACAGATAGGAGAATTGAAGCAATACTTATATCTGTTTTCTTTATCAGTTGTTTCTCTACGCCCAATTCTATCTGGCGCTTGGGTCCTCAAGGCCGCGGATGACTGGCTAGCACATGTCGTATCTGGAATGCAGTTGGACGATCCATCGGAAACGATTCAATTAGCAGAACAGATTTCGGAGGCTCTTACTTATGTGGGTGAGACCTTGTTGGATTCTGCTGCGCTACAATCCCGTATTTCTGCCTTGACCTTGACAGCAAGACGGTCTTTTTGGCTTCGGGTTTGGAATGCCGATTCTGTCTCAATGCAGACCCTGACGGCGGTACCCTTTGAAGGTGAGTTTCTCTTTGGGTCAAAATGAACGAAGATTATTCGGATACTACAGGGGACAGGAGCCCTATTCTTCCAGTTGCGCCTCAGAAACCAAAGACCACGAGGTTTCGGTCCTTTCGTAAACAGGGCAGCGGTGGTTTCCATTCCTTTCGTGCTTTCTCCAGTTACCCACGAAGTGGGGCATTCAGAGGTAGAGGAACACAGGTGACTCGTAGACCAGCCAGTAAACCTGCCGACAAACCTACGGCATGTGGTTCACGATCTCCGTAAGGATATATGTTAGATCTCGAGGAACCAGTCACCATACCGGGTGTTCGTCATTCCTCTTCCAAACGATCCCTCTGGACGTCGAGCTTTTTTTTCATGCAACAGCCACTCTTTTACAAAAGTTCAAAATGGAATCCATCCGCTTGATTATCGCCGCCATGGAACCAAGGAAATATTGGGCTTCGCTAGACATAAGACGCCTATCTGCTTGTTCCTATTTGGACGGGTCATCAATCTCTTCTGAGATTAGCAGTCGGCCTGGACATTTTCAGTGTCCGGCTCTTCCCTTTGGTCTATCCACGGCTCCTCGGGTATTCACAAAGATCATGGGCCATGTGGTGGCAGTTTTGCAGTGTCAGGGAGTCAACATTACTCTGTATTTGGATGATCTGTCGATCAAGGCCCCGTCAGTTTATTCTTCACCAGAACTTGCGTCTCACAATAGAGACTCTACAGTCATTCGAATGAATAATACATTGTCCAAAGTCGTCTTTGCTTCCTTCCCAGAAAAGGATGTTTCTGGGACTCTTATTCGACACCAACAACCAGAAAGTATTTCTTCCTCAGGACAAGATTCAGGACATACAGTCTAGAATTCGAACACTGCCGCATTTACCGGTGGTTTCGGTTCTCCGATGCATGCAGGTGTTAGGCAAGATGGTGGCAACCTTCGCTGCAGTTCCATATGCCAAGTTTCCTGCTCGGCCCCTTCAGGCTCAAATTTTCAACTGTTGGACTCGGACAGGGCCTCATCTCAAATTACAGCTGGTCCGATTGTCTGTACAGACTCGTTAGTCGCGTCGCTGGTGGCTTTACAGCTCCAATTTGACCAAAGTAGTTCCGTTCACAATTTGGTCTTGGGTGATGGTCGCCACAGACGTCAGCCTCAGGGGTTGGGGGGTCGTGTTTCAGACTCATCACTTTCAGGGACTCTGGACCAGTCAAGAGTCAAAGTTGCAGTTCAACATCTTGGAGTTGAGGACAATCCGGTATGCACTACTTCGGATTCAAACCAGGGTACAGAATCATCCAGTGCGGATTCAGTCGGACACCGCCACGGCGGTTGCTTACATTAACAAGCAGAGAGGCACTCGGAGCTGACCCGCCATGACAGAAGTCACTCAGATTCTCACATGGGCGGAACATTGGGTTCCGGCCAGATCCACGATTCACATTCCAGGAATCGAGAACTGGGAAGCGGATTTCTTAAACCGTCACACGGTGCATCCGGGAGAGTGGGAGCTTCACCAGGAGGTGTTTCTGATTCTAGTAGCCGGTGGGGGATGCCCGATGTAGATTGGATGGCGTCTCGTCTCAACAATAAACTTCCTCTCTACGGGTCGCGTACTCAGGACCCTCAAGCAATTCTAATCGATGCACTGACGGCGCCGTGGCACTTTCAACTGGGATATGTGTTTCCACCATTTCCACTTATTCCACGGTTGCTTCAACGCGTTCATAGAGAAGGTCTGCCAATCATTCTGATGGCCCCAGATTGGCCACGTTGACAGTGGTACACTCTTCTGCGCAATAAGGTCGTCAAGGAACCATTCCGACTCCCTCTGCGTCCAGATCTTATGATTCAAGGACCATGTCACCACACAGGTTGGGTCGGCTGGCTTTGACGGCTTAGTTCTTGAATCCAACATTTTAAGGGGAAAAAGGTTTTTCTCGTCCTAGTGTGTAAACGATGATTCAGGGTAGAAAGCCGGTGGCTTCTGGATTTTACCACAGAGTGTGGCGTATTTACATTGCTTGGTGTGAAAAGCGTGGTTTAACACCGGATTTGTTTAGAGTTCCTCGTCTGTTATTCTTCCTTCAGGAGGGTCTCAATAAGGGTCTGAAACTTTCTTCACTAAAGGGGTCAAGTTTCTGCCTTGTTGGTTCTTTTTCAAAGGAGACTGGCTATCATTCCAGAAGTTCAGACGTTCCTTCAGGGAGTTCTTCGGATTCAGCCACCTTTTGTTCCTCCGGTTCATCCCTGGGACTTTCACTTAGTCCTTACGGCTCTTCAAAAAATCTCCATTTGAACCTTTGGAATCTGTAGAATTGCGGTATCTACCGTTCAAAAGTTGTCTTTCTATTGACAATTGCCTCCGCAAGACGAGTATCTAAATTGGCAGCTCTTTCTTGCAGACCACCCTTGTTGGTGTTTCAGGATGATCGGGTGGTTCGGCAACCAAGCCCTTCTTTCCTTCCGAAGGTTGTGTCAGCGTTTCATCTAAATCAGGACATTGTCCTACCAGAGTTTACTCCTTCTCCTTTCAGGGAGGATTCTCAGCTGATTTTTAGATGTGCTTAGGGCCTTACGGATTTCTTTATCTCGTGCGGATTCTATCCGTCGTACGGATACTTTGTTGGTTTTAATTGATGCGTCAAAACGAGATTGGCCGGCTTCCAAGTACACAGTGGCTCGTTGGGTAACTTCGGCCAGTAAACAGTCTTCTGATGTTTCAGTTCCTGAATCAATCCGAACTCTTTCGCCTCAAGCTGTTGGAGTTTCTTGGGCTGTTCGCGGGGATACATCTGTTGAGCAGCTGTGTTGGGCGGCGACCTGGTCGTCTGTGTATACGTTTAAAAAGTTTTACTGTTTTCATACTTTCGGTTTGTAGACTGCCTTTATCGGGCGTCACATTTTGCGGACGGCTATGCCGTCTCCCTCCTCTTATTAGCTTGCTTTGGGAAATCCCACAAGTAATGGCGCAGCGTCCCCCAGATGGATGAAAGAGAAATAGGGATTTTTGTTTACTTACCGTAAAATCTTTCTCTGATTCCATCTGGGGGACGCTGCGATCCCTCCCATATGTTTGTCTGGTTTAACCAGTTAATTTTTTATTTTATTTTTTTCTGGTCTATCTCCTTTGGCTTGGCTAAACGTTAACTGAGGTACAGGCTAGGCAGGAAGGAGATGGGAGGGGTTAGAGGGGGGAGGAGTCAGGTTTTAATAGTTCTGTGCCAAACTCCACAACCACACACCTCTAACCCACAAGTAATGGCGCAGCGTCCCCCAGATGGAATCAGAGAAAGAGATTTTACGGTAAGTAAACAAAAATCCCTATTTGGTGGATTAATGTTGATATTACTGTCTTGCACTGAGAAGGCTACAGCCTGTGCCTGTACGTGGCTCATTGTATCTGCACAGACCGATTTAATGCTCTTAATCCCATAGAGCAGGGGTGGCCAACCAGTCAGAGACAAAAAGCCAAGAAATCTTGTTAGGTACATCAAAGAGCAGACTTCGAGCCAAAGGCGCACTTGCAAAAATGGGGTGTGACCTTGTGCCTGCTAGGCCACGCCTCTGGTATAAAATACATTGAAAAAGCCACTTCTACATCAAATAAATGAAAAAGCCAGATCCGCATAAAATAATATTGAAAAGCCAGATTCACATAATACACTTCAGTTCCCCCATGTGTCACTCCAGCCAGCACCCGCCTGTGTCACTCCAGCCAGCACCCGCCTGTGTCACTCCAGCCAGCTCTCCCGTATGTATTTGGCTCCCTCAGTTCTCAGTCTACGTAGTGCTGCTGCATGTCTGGCTGGAGTGCAGCGGTTTACAGATCTCTTGTGGTCACGTGACTGAGTGTTGGGAGCCACATTTGAATGAAGAAAGAGCCGCATGTGGCTCAAGAGCCACGCGTTGGCCACCACTGCCATAGAGTAAAGCTGTAAATGAAAGAAATGCCTCCTAGTACCCATAACTACTTTAGATTGACCATGTTACATAAGTGCAGTACAGGAATTTGTTAGGGATCACAGCTGTGTTTCTATTATCAGGTCAGTCCACCCATGCCATGGAAATGCTGAGTTTATGCGCCATCTCTTTCTGTAAATCTGCAAAAGCAGAGTATGCAGTGGCAAAGTCTATCCTCACTTTGGCAAAATGGATCCAAACAGATTGGAAAGAGATTTCAGGCCAGATGAAGCAAGTGTACAGAGCACGTCACCAAACAAACATCACCAGTCTCTCTACTTTGGGGAAGAATGTGCATACGCTGATTGACCTGCCACCTGTGAATGCCATGGAAGAGGAATATCCACGCATTGAAAGCGAATCCACAGGTGATTTATCTTGTATAGGTTATTTGGAGTTTTCCGAAAGTTTGTACAGTGTCCCTCAAATACAAAAACAAATCTGTGGAGCAGGTTTTTTCAGCTGTATATACGCTATGAGGTTTTTCCTTCTGAAATCATGACCAGATTTTTGTTTTTCATTGCTTTTACATCAGTGAACATTGGCGTGGGTGAGCCGGACTTCATACTTGGCCAGCTGTATCACTTGTCTTCTGTGCAGGCCCCTGAAGTGGCCAAGTCATGGGCTGCATTGGCTAGTTGGGCTTATAGATGGGGACGAAAGGTGGTAGACAATGCTAGGTAAGTAGTGTTGCTTTGTATTTCCAATGTTCTTCAGCTCAAGGCAAAACATTGTTCCAGAGAGTTTCTCATTTGGGCTATTTCCCCATACAGGCACCTTCCCTTCCTTATTGTTAACATTCAAATACTTAAATATTTTGTGCATAATTTCACCACTGAGTGATACTTTTCTATTAGCTGTCTGTGTGTTTGCCCAGTAACGATCTTCTTATGGTAAACATGTTAGCATAGCTTTTTCTGTAGCTTCCATAAGGGATATTGGGGAGACTTGGTACGATGGGGTATAGACGGGGTCCAAAGGAGCCGGTGCACTTTAAATTTCTTCACTGGGTGTGCTGGCTCCTCCGCTCTATGCCCCCTCCCACAGGCAGTTTAGAAAAAAGTGCCTTCACAAGAGGATGCACATCTCTGCAGCTCCAGAGTTTTCTTCAATTTCTTTTAAACTTTTATTATTTTCTGTATGCTGTTTTGGCAACAGCATACCTGCACCGTGGGAGTTAGGGGGGGCGGTCTCCGGCCTTGCGAGGTATCAGAGCCGCTTCCCCGCTGCAGGACCACCGTCCTGAGAGGTTGTTTGTTCAGCGGGGTACTGCACCTTAGCTGTCGCGATTGCAACAAGCCGCACGCCCCTAACATATGCCTGAAGGTGACGTCTGTGGTGCGTACAAACCGGGGGCCCCAGTTTACAGTGCGGCTGAACGCGGGCGTGGCATACGGGACCCTCCTGGGGGGTACCCACTGGAACCCCCTGTGTAAACTGGCTTGGAATAGCTTAAACTAGCACTTGTGTGATGTTTTTATACAGATTAGGAGACTTTGCCAGTATAAAAATCACTAGCTCTGGCGCCATTGGGGAACGTCGGAGCTACCTCAGAGCGGGACCAGAATAATTTTGGCGACTTCCTCTGCTTAATGCAGCAGTAAGCTTATACAGCTCTTCCTGACTCACAAGGCACACTGGAAAACTGGTACCGGGTGTAGCAAAGGGGGAGAGCCGCTATTGTACACAATCTCTGTCCTATACAGGCCAGAAATCATTAGTTTTCACTGTTACAGTTAGCTGAAATCCTCACTGGGGCTGTACAGCAGGGGTGTGCTGGTGTCTCTCTGTGTGTCTCATCTCACATACAGTAAGGGCAGGCTTGATCAGAATTACTGTCTATGTGTATGTAATTGTGATTACTGTAAACATGTGTAAACACAAACTATGCAGTGTTTGCCACACCAGATTCTCTCCCTTATCTGATTCTGTTTCATGTGAACAATGCAGCCAATCTTCACAACTCAGTGAGGGGGCTGGGGAGAGGGTCTAGAGCCCTCCTGGTTAGGAGTTCTTAAGACTATGATGTCTGATATGTCATCAGAACTCACTGCTAATGTTCAGAAAACTGAGCTACTACAACAGGCTGTTGCAGATTTAGCTGCTAGAGCAGATGTTACACAGCCCCCCCTCTCTAGCTCAGGACCACAAAAGCATGGTTTACCTGTGCTACTCTCTGATTCAGATGTGGAAATACAGGAGGATGGGGATGACTTGGATCCCACTTCTGCTCACGGTATTGAACCCCCTCATTCTGGCTATACAGGACGTGTTAAAGCTCCCTCTATAGGACGCTGCGTCACAGCAGTCGTTTTTCTTTACACAAAACAAGCCTAATGTCACTTTCCCTGATTCTGTAGAGTTAGATGACCTATTTAAATTAGCCTGCAAAAATCCAGACAAAAAATTCTAAGTAGTTAAACTGATAGATGTAGAGATATATATATATATATATATATATATATATATATATATATACACACACACACACACACACACACACACACACACACACACACACACACACACACACACACACCTATATATATATATATATATATATATCACAATGAAAGTCAAAAAAATTATTTATAATATGTATAGGTGAACAGTTTTACAGAACCAAAATCTGATAGAATTATATTAAAAACTATATGGCTAAAGGCCTAATACCGGTATATATACAGTAAACATTACAAACATATAACCTATATAATATTTTTTTTGGGTAGAAACATCTGGAGGACCGTTTACTCGTCCCCCAATGTGTAATAGTATCCTCTATGATTCTTCTTGGTACAGTTAGGCAAGCACCAGTAGGTTTGAATCAAAGGGATGGTGAAGTCCCCAAACTGCTGTAGTGGACAACGACTCGCAGTACTTTTATGCAGACAAGGTTGTCTATGCAAATTCCTCAGGTAAAATCCAAAAGTCTGCCGGCAGACTGGAAACGCTGGATCGACTGGTTTAGCCTTTATAACGATGAACACCACGTGAAGCAGCCTGTGAGTCGTTTTTGTTCACTACAGCAGTTTGGGGGTCTCCATGTGTTTCTACCCCAAAGAATATTATATATGTTATATGTTTGTAATGTTTACTGTATGTATACCGGTATTAGGCCTTTAGCCATATAGTTTTTAATATAATTCTATCAGATTTTGGTTCTATAAAACTGTTCACCTATACATATTATAAATAAATAATTTTTGTTGACTTTCATTGTGAGATAGATATATATATATATGTATATATATATATATATATGTATATATATATATATATATATATAAATTTAATTACACACACAATTACCTCATATTTTTAGCAAGAGAATAAGCGCAGTGTGACGCAATTTCCATCTTTTCATTTGTGTGCTAAGAGGGAGTGTGTTCCCCCTCCTATTGTCACTAACTGCTGCTAGTTCTCTTTGCTAGTGATTAAGTGCACCCCTCAAACCACCCCCCCTTTTCCAAAAAATTCTAAGTGTCAAAAAGATTTTTGCACACTTTCCCATTTGCTCCTGAAGGTATGAAATTCTAGGAAGAACCCCCGGGGGTTGACGTATCAGTCTCTCGACTGTCTTAAAAGGCGGTGCTGCCTGCCCCGGGCTCCTTTACCATAAAGGACCCTCGGGACAGAAAAACAGAGACTACACCAAAGTCTATCTACATAGCAGAAGGTGTATCGCAGAGGCCGGTCATAGCGGGTTGCTGGATGACCCATGCCATTCACACGTGGGCTTATCAAATTCATGAGGGCCTCTCCGGGGATATGCCTCTGGTCACTACGGTGACTCTCCTGAAGCACATTCAGGACACTGCACGCATCCTGTGTGACTCGCTCAAGGAGATGGGCAATATTAATGCTAGGACTTCTGCCATGGCAGTGTCTGCACGCTGGGCTTTGTGGTTGCATCAGTGGATAGCGGACGCAGAATCAAAGCGCAGTGTGGCATCCCTCCTCTTTTCTGGGGAGTAGCTCTTTGGGGTTGAGTTGGATTTCCAAAGTCACTGCAGGTAAATCCACGTTTCTCCCCTCTGGGGCCCCGCCGGCTAGGCGTACCCGGGCCGTCTGTTCAGTCATTTCGGTCTAACAGATTTGCCTCCAATGCGAATAGAGGTACCAGAGGTAAGTCAAAAAGACCCGCAACCACCAGTTCTCAGGAACAGAGCACCAGTTCTGCTTCCACTAAGTCCTCAGTATAACGGTGCCCACCCACCTCGAGGAGATCTCGATGTGGGAGCTCGACTGCGTCACTTCAGCCGCATCTGGGAAAGCTCCTGCCAGGATACCTGGGTAAGGGACCTAATTTCTCGGGGCTACAAGCTGGAGTTCGACGGTGCTCCTTCCCAACGATTTTTCAAATCAAGCTTGCCAGCTTTGGAGGAGATACGCAAGTTACGTTGTAACAGAACCATCCGAAGGTTAGTCCAGTACCACATCATTGTTCCAATCCCAATACCACAACGAGGTATGGGTTATTACTCCAACCTGTTTGTGGTACCAAAGCCGGACGGCTCGGTAAGACCCATTTTGAATCTAAAGTCCTTGAACCCTTACCTAAAGGTTTTCAAGTTCAAAATAGAATCCCTGAGGGCAGTAATTGCGGGCCTGAAATAACAGGAATACCTGGTTTCATTGGATATCAAGGACGCCTACCTTCATATTCCAATTTGGCCACCTCATCAGGCTTATCTGGGTTTGCCCTACTGGACGATCACTACCAGTTCCAGGCACTACCCTTTGGCTTGTCCACAGCTCCAAGGGTATTCACAAAGGTGATGGCGAAGATGATGTTCCAACTCCGGGTCCAGAGGGTCAATGTTATCCCTTACCTGGACGATCTTCTGATAAAAGCAAGATCCAGTGAGCTTTTATTGCTCCATATCGACAACACTATCCAACTTCTGACACACCATGGGTGGATTCTCAATTTACAGAAGTCCTACCTGGAGCCAACTCAACAATCCGTTCCTGGGGATGTTACTGGATACGGTGGCCCAGAAGGTGTTCCTCCCGGAGGACAAAGCGAGAACACTTCAGGAGATGGTCTGCATGGTGCTCCGACCTGCTCGAGTGTCCATCCATCTTTGCATCAGAATGTTGGGGAAGATGGTCGCCTCATACGAGGCGATCCAATATGAGTGGTTCCATGCAAGGACATTTCAATTGGATCTCCTGAGCAAGTGGTCCTGATCACATCTACAGATGCACCGGATGATTTGGCGGTCACCTCAGGCCAGGATTTCCCACCTGTGGTGGCTGCAGTCCTCCAATCTCCTGGAAGGCCGTTGTTTCGCGATTCAGGATTAGACCCTCCTCACAACTGTTGCGAGTCTGAGGATGGGGATCAGTCCAAGGGGCGCAGTTCTAGGGCAGGTGGTCAGCCCACGAAGTCCTCCTTCTGATCAACATTCTGGAACTTCGGGCTATCTACAATGCTCTGCTTCAGGCCTCTCCTCTGCTCACGGATCACACGATCCAAGTTCAGTCGGACAACGCCACAGCGGTTGCGTACATCAATGGCATGGAGGGACAAAAAGCAGAGCCTGCATGCGAGAGGTGTTATAGATACTCCTCTGGGCGGAAAGAAATGCATGAGCAATGTCGTCAATCTTCATTCCGGGTGTGGACAACTGGGAAGCGGACTTCCTGAGTCATCACGATCTCCACCCAGGGGAGTGGGGACTCCACCATCAGGTGTTCCAGCAGATCGTCCACCGGTGGGGCTGTCCACAGACATGATGGCTTCTCAACTGTACAAGAGGCTTCACTGGTATTGCTCACGAACCAGGGACCCTCAGGCGAGGGCAGTGGATGCACTGACGTCACCTTGGCCTTACCGGATGGTCTACCTGTTTCTTACGATCCCATTGCTCCCAAGCGTGCTAAAGCGAAACCGGAATCAAGGTGTCCAGGCTATTCTAATTGCCCCGGATTGGCTTCAGAGGGCGTGGTACGCGGATCTTCTGGACATGTCCGTCGAAGACCCTTGGCCTCTGCCACTAAGAAGCGATCTTCTTCAACAGGGACCGTTTGTCTACCAGGACTTACGGCAACTTCGTTTGATGGCAGGAAGTTGAGCGGAACATCTTAGCTCACAAGGGCCTTCCCAAAAAGGTTATTGCTACCATGGTTCAGGCCAGGTAACCTGTGACGTCAAAACATTATCATCATATCTGGAGAAGATATGTCTCTTGGTGCGAGGAACGCACATATCCACCTGCAGAGTTCCACTTGGGACGTTTCTTACGTTTCCTGCAGGCTGGTGTGGATAAGGGCTTACATCTGGGTTGCATTAAGGTCCAGATTTCAGCTCTCTCAATTTTCTTTCAGAAAAAATTGGCAGCATTGTCAGAAGTTCAGACCTTCTTGCAAGGGGTACTCCACATACAACCTCCTTTTGTGCCGCCTACGGCACCCTGAGATTTGAATGTGGTGTTGGATTTTCTACAGTCCTCCTGGTTTGAACCTCTGACGACTGTAGGAGACAAGTACCTCACGTGGAAGACAGTGATGTTACTGGCCCTGGCTTCTGCTAGGCGTGTTTTAGAATTTATCGTGTAAAAGTCCATACTTTTATGAGAACAGATTCGAGCTCCGGACTAGGCAGTAGCTCCTGCCGAAGGTAGTCTCTGCGTTCCGCTTGAATCGACCTATTGTGGTTCCGTCAAGTTCTGGCATTTCTGTTCCTCCATTGGATGCTGTGAGAGCCTTCAAGGTGTATGTCAGGCGAACGGCTCGGATCAGAAAGACGGATTCCTTGTTCTTGATCTATGATGCGCAGAAAAAGGGTTGTCCAGCTTCGAAACAGTCCATTGCTCATTGTCTTAGGCTTACTATCCGACAGGCCTATGCGTCGGCAGCCTTACCTGTTCTTAAGTCTTTGAAGGCCCACACTACAAGATCGTTTGGCTCTTCCTGGGCGGCTGCCCGTGGAGTCTCGGCCTTGCAAATATGCCGAGCTGCTACCTGTTTGGGTAAGAACACTTTTTTTGTTAAGTTCTACAAGTTTGATACCTTGGCCAAAGAGGATACCCAGTTTGGGCAGGCGGTGCTGCAGCAGTCTCCACACATTCCATCCTGTTCTGGAAGCTATGGGACGTCCCCATCGTACTAGGGGGGTAATTCTGAGTTGATCGCAGCAGGAATTTTGTTAGCAGTTGGGCAAAACCATGTGCACTGCAGGGGAGGCAGATATAACATGTGCAGAGAGAGTTAGATTTGGGTGGGTTATTTTGTTTCTGTGCAGGGTAAAAACTGGCTGCTTTATTTTACACTGCAAATTAGATTGCAGATTGAACACACCACACCCAAATCTAACTCTCCCTGCACATGTTAAATCTGCCTCCCCTGCAGTGCACATGGTTTTGCCCGACTGCTAACAAAATTCCTGCTGCGATCAACTTGGAATTACCCCCTAAGTCTCCCTAATATCCCTTATGGATGCTAGAGAAAATAGGGTTTTAATTACCTACCGGTAAATCCTTTTCTTGTAGTCCATAAGGGATATTGGGCGCTCGCCTCAGTGCGTTGACTTTTCTGCAGGTTCTCTTTCATGTGGTTACCTCTTCAGCTGTTGCTGTTATTGTTACCAGCCATTGCTGGTTGTTGTATGTTAGTGGTGTGCTGGTATATAAATCTCACCACTCCTTGTTATGTTCCTTCTCTCATATATGTCCTTTCTCCTTCGGGCACTGTTTTTTACCTAGAACTGCCTGTGGGAGGGGTCATAGAGGGGAGGAGCCAGCACACCCAGTGAAGAAATTTAAAGTGCACCGGCTCCTTTGAACCCCGTCAATACCGCATGGTCTCCCAATATCCCTTATGGACTGTGAGAAAAGGATTTACCGGTAGGTAATTGAAATCCTATTTTTCTTTTCTTCCCCCCCCCCCCCCCCCCCCCCTTCTTATATATACAGTCAAGGGGAAGGTGTGAAATTGTTACAACAAGAGAAACTAGAGGTGCAGAGCCTACTACCAGATAATGTATCCGATGAAGACAAAGAAAAGATCTATGGCATCCTGGGACAAGCGATGTGTAGACCAGCTGGAATCCAGGTGTGTTTACGTTTTTAATACAGTATTTAAAGAATAATATAAATTGGATGAAAAGATATACTGTATATAGTGCATTTATTTCAAATAGTTTTTTTTTTTTTTTTTAACATATCTACTGCAATAACCATTTGCTTAGACAGCCATTGGGGAACACTGATAGCATCATGACTTTCTGGGAGCGTGGGCACTTTAAATGAACCTGCAACAGGTCAGACTCACTTTCTATATCCAGAGGCTGCCTGGGAACTTTGTTTCAGTTAAATGCCTGCCAGTGTCCTGGCGTTAGGCAGCCGACCAGGTAGCTCCTGTGGCGGGCCCCTCAGCTTCTCCTTCTGTATTAGTGATTTAATTCCACTACAGACAAGTCCTTAGAGCTTCTGTTCCAGGTGAACATGTTCAGGATTTAAATCCTTGAGTTTCGTCATCTATAGCATGGAATAAGATGAGTTTATGATGTTCTTGGAAATAAGGGCATAGTTTTATATTCCAGTCTATGAGGGACACAGTGCATGTCCAGAGTTGATGTTCAGACCTATAACTTTCAGTTTAGGAACGTGCCGTTCAGCCTGCCCATAAAACAAAGTATTATTCAAGTTTGTTTGCAGTGATGGCAGTCATTCTCAGATCCATGCTCCAATCGCCTTCCATATCTTGGAAGGATTGATCAAGCAGAACTCACTGGCTACTGTGTTCCAGAAAGACCCAATATTGGATTCTTTACTGTTGGGTTCTCAATATCAAATATATTCTGTCTTCCATCCACCTGGTGATCTTCCAGAGGCTTTTGATTGACACCTTTCACTTACCAGAGGACATGAACTTTGTGTAGCGACCATGTTAAGTCCCCTGACGAGTCACGGACAAGTGCCAAATCACCTCTGCATGACTGTCCTTGGATGAGAGTCTGTCAAGGATCAGGGCGTTTTGCACCATTCTAGTCAAGGATTTTCCAGATTAAGCTTATTTAGAAATTTAAGGAGTCTCAGAACCACTTAGAAAAATTAAGAGTGCTGACTATATTTGAGTAATACAGTTTAATAATGAAATTAAACATACATAAAAATGATTAAAAAAAAAAATCATGTTCTGTGTGATGCCAGGGTCTTCCCTATTTCTCTCCTCGCCCTGCTTTTCTTTTCTAACTTTCCCTCACCATTCCAGCCACCACCTGCCGAGCGTAGCGAGCTGAAATGCGCGTAAAGAGACCCGTTTGGGTGACCAAATGGGTCTTTTCATGCTCACGCCCATTACTTTTGTCAGGTTTAGGTGCTTTGCGCGCTTAAACGCCAGTGTAATGGGCGCGATAACTGGGGGCATTTGAATATTGCCCCTCAATCTCCCATCACTTTAGACGGGAGATTGGGGGTGCGATAACGTTTGAATTCCCGCCATACAATATAATCCTAAAATAACATTAATATCAGCGAGCAGAAATGTCATTAAGGCCACATAAAACAAATTTATCAGGAACCATATTGTTACATATTTGGATATTGACTATTTTGAAATAGGAAAAGCCTATGTTGCCACTTTTGTTGCTATATGAATCTTTTAGTCCTTTAGTTGGGTACACACTAGGCCTATGGATCGGACGTGCGACTGGTCCACTGACCCACACGCCTACCGATCATTGGTCCAATGTGTTGTGCCTGATGTAACAAGTGGGCAGGCATTTACATGTGTCCACCCAGTTGTGCAGTCAGTCACCGGCGGCCTCTGCAGCAAGTGTACAGGCGGTCTGCAGACCACCCGTACATGCTGCCCGATGTGCCGATATATCTGCAGATACTGTATATTAGCCATCGGCTGTGCTGTAGGGTGGGCATATTAGGCCAGTGTGTGCACACTATAAGTGTTCCCAAAGATGTGGTGGTGGTTGATTAAGCTCTTTAATCTGTTCCTAAATTTGCATCTATAACTCTCCTGGTGGCTGAGAGGCAACAATTAGATGTTATTAATTCTCCATATGGGACTGAACACCTAAAGTGACCATCTCTTTTCAGTCTGCTTACAGGGTCTTTTATCACCAGAAGATTCAAAGCTCATGATAAACATTACAGTAATAGATGGATGTGTGTATTCTGGCGCACTGTAGTATCAGCCCAATCTAAATCCTCTAATGATCTGCCCAAGGCACAGATCCAACACAAGATTCTAACAACATACAGTGAGGATAGATCAAAGGTGCTACTATCACATAAAAGAACAACAATTAAAAAAGTAACACAATGATTCAAACATAAATATACATCACATGTGTTCTTTGATGTTCTTTCCAAATCACAATTTTTCTTAGGTCATACCGCAGAATTATACATGCAAAAAAAGAAGAAATGCAACAATATGGGTGGTATTGTTTAAAAGAAAATAAAAATAAAAAGTCCCGTGAATGTCCTGAAAAAGGAACCCTATTGTGTTGTGAATTCTTGATAGGAGATAAGGACAGTGACTCGCCACCAATTCACAATGTTGATGGACGTACCGAAACTCACATAAAAAATTGTACAATTATGTATGTAAAGGTATCTTTCATACTACGCACAAGCAGCAACAATATTGAAGGTAATCTGTTCAAGTGAACATACTTCTTAATGGAACTGATTCCACGTATCTGGGTTTCTTTATATCAAGTTGAACCACACCTTCATAAGTCCAAATGATTTATTCTTCACATAACAGTTCGCAATAAAAAATCAGTGACCGTTCTCCACAACTATTCCAATATGTGATATGGTAGAAAAGTAAAAGTCAGATGGATTTGACATGCACAGGTGAATTCCGGACTTACACCCGTTCTCACAAGTCCTACATACCTTTGGAATATTGGTGATGAAAAAGGCAGCTGTCCCAATGAAAAAAACAAAAAATCACTGTCTGGTAGCACCAACGCCGTTTCGACCTATATGGGTCTATATCAAGGTGTTGAAAAAGCTTGGAATCGATTCCATTAAGAAGTGAGTGGGGTACGTTCACTTGAACAGATTACCTTCAATATTGTTGCTGCTTATGCGAAGTATGAAAGATACCTTTACATACATGGTTGTACACTTTTCTCTTTCATCCACTAGGGGACACTGGAGTCCTATAAAGTAGGGGGTGTGAAGCCTTGAACCGGAGGTGTGGCACAATCTAAAATTAGCATTGTCTGCACAGCCGGCTCCTTCCCCTTCACATCCCTCCTCCCTCAGTTTGAAAAATTGTGCTGGAGGTACAGCACGTGGAGCACTGAGCTCCTGACTAAAATCTAAAGAGTGTGCTGCGTCCACCTAATAATAAAATATTACATGAAGTACACTAGCCTAAGCTACTTATTCCTTAGACCAGTACTCACTTGGAGGACTTGGAGGATCTCCTGTGGAGAGATGCAGGTCCCTTCAATAGGGATCTTTGTCTCTCCAATATATATGTGGCTTAGTCTCCCTTTTTTTATTTTTTTGGGTTATCCTTCCTTATTTAATGTCACCCTCTATCATTCACTGCTGCCTCCTGTAATAGAATTAGATCCCCTCTTGCAGCTACAGCGGCGGGAGCAGAGTGCGGCGCGGGACTCAGCCTTTCCTCCCTGTGAGCAGGGAGAGACGGCAGAGCGGCGCGCTGCACAGCGACGGAGACTGACAGCCGAGGCAGAGCACAGGCGCCGCTACGGGAAACTGTCCTGGCGCGCGCCGGCGGGTCCGGAGCGCGCCAAATAGTACGAGCGCTAAATAGTGGACTCAACGCGCGCCAGCCAGCGGGCAGCGGGAGGGGGAAAAAAATCAATACACTATTGAGGAGGAAATAGCAACGATATATGGGGCAGCGACAAGTGCTTCCATACAGTCTTAAAGGACATTTAGTGGGGGCCATATTTAATGATTATGGCGCCAGGCTGTGATAATGGATGGGTCCTCCCCCTCCCCCCAGTAAAGTACATAGGGGAAGGTTGTTTATTAAAGAATTAGCTCCCCCTGCTGCACTGCCTGCATAGTGCATAGTATAATATAGCAGAGAGATCATTAGGTGACAGCTCCCTCTGCTGGTGTATAATATATATACGGTTATGAGGATCTCCTGAAAAGTAATCAAACTTTAAAATTTATATTTTCATGGGACTTCTGTTTCAAAGATCCTGCAGAAAATACACGGAAGCAAGCAAATACCAACTCTAACATCGTAGCTGATTTACAGTTGGGGTGTGAGGATTGCGAGTCGGCTGGTGTTTTATTTTT
Organism: Pseudophryne corroboree; assembly: GCF_028390025.1. Lineage (NCBI taxonomy): Eukaryota > Metazoa > Chordata > Amphibia > Anura > Myobatrachidae > Pseudophryne > Pseudophryne corroboree. The sequence continues at coordinate 344,105,659 of NC_086450.1, read as the reverse complement.
TTATTTTTTATTAAAGCAAAGATATTGGCCTGCTCCTTTTATATACGAAAAGGACAGGTAATTCCAGCCGGATCCAATACCTTCGCTTCCGTCATCTCCCAGTCTTTCTCTTCCTAGTTTAAAGGGTGAAAGCGCTGCGGGCTACCCTGGTACAGGGTTTTAAAAACAACATGTCTAAGGCAACCAAGACCTCCAAGACCTGTTATGTTTGTACGAAATGTAACAAGAAGAGCACACGGGTTGGCAGCTCCGGGGTGTGCGACTCCTGCTTAGACACCTGGGAGCAGTGCTCTGGCTAAGGCATGGGTAGACAACCTTGCTAACAGAATCTCCATGGAGATGGCAGAATCGTGCAAGCAGCAATCAGAATGGGCTGCAGGATTCTCAAAGACGATGGAGGAATTTCTCATCATGTTAACGCCGCCCGCACACTCAGAAACGAGTGTGCGCAAAGCTGTTAAAAGAACTCTTCCTATGATACCAGAATCAGAGGAGGAAGAGGGTTTTCTTCTTGATACGGAGGAAGGTGAGTTAATTGAACCTAACCTAGACGCCGACTTTCCAGAAGAGGACTCTGCAATCTCAGGTCTAGACTCCTTAATTGACGCGGTAAAGGAGATCCTAAGCTTTAAGGACGAGAAAATACGGGAGCCGGAAGATTTCGATTTGTTCGAATCCCAAAAGCCGCGTTCAGCAGTGTTTCCCATTCCTAAATCCCTCCAATCTCAGATAGAGGAGGCTTGGAAACAACCTGACAAACTGTTTCAATTTCCGAGACGGTTTCAGGTAACTTATCCCCTACCTAAGGGTGTAATGGACAAGTGGGAGACTCCGCCGGTAGTGGATGCTTCACTAGGAAGGTTGTCAAAAAAGACAATTTTACCAATTCCTTTACTTTAAAGGATGCATCAGACCGTAAAGTTGACACTGCGTTAGTCAATTTTTTTTGCAGCTGGTGCAGCGCAGAGACCTGCGATCGTCTGTGCTTGGGTCAACAAGGCCATGGGTGCATGGTCCGGCCGTATTGTACAAGCTATTGAGGAGGAAAATAGCTTAGAAGAGATTACCCAACTGGCGGTACACATTCGAGAATCTGCATCGTACTTGTGTCAAGCTTCTAAGGATATTAGCAGAATAGCATCGCGCATATCTGCATCGACCATATCGGCGAGAAGTATTTTATGGCTCAGAGAATGGCAAGGAGACTCTGACACCAAAAAGGTGGTAGAATCCATCCCTTTTGGGGTTGAAATGCTGTTCGAACCAGAATTAGACAAGTGGATTTCGCAGGCTACAGCGGGGAAGTCCACTTTTCTGCCTACTCCTTATTCGAGAACCGCTCCACAAACTAGGAGAGGTTATTCGGGACCAGCGTTTACTTCATTTAGATCACAGTTCTTTCGAGCCCGAGGAAGGGGTTTCGGTACACAAGCACATGGGGGCAGAGGTAGAGGCCGCTCACAGGCAGCAACCAGAAAGCAGGATAAACCTACTGACAAAACCGTGGCATGACGGCCTCCCAGCTCACCTGGGGTCCCCCTTGGTGGGCGGCCGACTGGAAGGTTTTCAGGACATCTGGGCCAAAACCTCACCAGAACTTTGGGTGAACAACTTAATCTCTCAGGGATACAAACTGGAATTTCAACAGAGGCCTCACAGTCCGTTTTTTACAACAGGATTGCCTCAGTGCCCTCAAAAAGCAAGGGCACTACGGGCAGCAATTCTAAAATTGCTACAGGCAGAGGTCATTATTCCGGTTCCCGCTTCTCAGAGAGGAACGGGGTTCTATTCCAATCTTTTTGTCATGCCAAAGCCAGACGGGACGGTCAGACCAATACTCAATTTAAAAGTTTTCAACCAGTTCTTAAGGGTCTACAAATTCAAGATGGAATCAATCCATTCGGTCATTGCAGGCTTAGAACAGTGGTATCCATGGACATAAAAGATGCATATCTGCATATTCCAATCTGGACTCCTCACCAGGCTTACTCAAGGTTCGCACTGCTGGCGGATCACTACCAGTTCCGGGCCTTGCCGTTCGGTGTATCATCAGCCCAAAGAATCTTCACAAAGATCATGGCAATCATGGTTGCAGGACTGAGACTGTTGGGGGTCACGATTATACCTGATCTGGACGATTTACTGATCAAGGCACCATCTCAGAATCGACTGCTCAAGGATGTTCAGACATCCCATCAATTTCTAATTCAACATGGATGGATTGTCAATTTCCAAAAGTCCAACCTCATACCGACTCAACGGATTCAATTCCTCGGTCTCATCTTGGACACGGTACTATTACGTGTGTTCCTGCCAGAGAACAAGGTTCAGGACCTACAGAGATTAGTGGCTCAGGTACTGAGTACGCAAACTGTTTCTCTGCACCTCTGTGTGCAACTTCTCGGGAAGATGGTGGCGTTGTTCGAAGCTCTCCAGTACGGCAGACTTCATTCCCGACCATTCCAAATAAACCTCATTACTCAGGGAGCAGGCTCGCACTGGCTTCTCCATCGGAGAATCAGACTTCAACCGCAAGTACGGGTCTCCTTGATATGGTGGTCGTTACACAAGAACCTTGCAGCCGGCAAGAAATTCGGCATTTGGAATTGGAGGATTCTGACAACGGACGCCAGTCTTAGAGGTTGGGGAGTCGTCCTAGAGGACCATCAGTTTCAAGGATGGTGGACGTTACAGGAGAGCAGACTACCCATAAATATCCTCGAACTAAGAGCAGTTTAAAATGCGCTTCTCTTAGCACAAGACCTAGTCATGAATCAACACATCAGGATTCAGTCGGACAATGTCACGACGGCGGCTTACATAAACCGTCAAGGAGGAACAAAGAGCAGTATGGCGTTAAAGGAAGCCACAAAGATCTTGTTGTGGGCAGAAAGACGAAACATCGTCCTCTCGGCAGTGTTCATTCCAGGTGTGGAGAACTGGGAAGCAGATTACCTCAGTCGCCAGGACATGCATCCGGGAGAGTGCTGCCTACATCCACGGATTTTCGACATGGTTGTGAGACGATGGGGTCTGCCTCAGGTGGACCTAATGGCGTCTCGGCAAAACCATTAGCTGCCCAGATATGTGTCGAGGACTCGAGATCCAGCAGCAGAAGGAGTGGACGCATTAACGCTTCCTTGGTGTTACAGGAGGGTTTACATATTTCCACCATTCCCACTCATACCCAGGGTTCTGAAAAGGGTAAAGCGGGAACGAGTGTGGGCGATTCTAATCGCACCAGATTGGCCCCGCAGGAGTTGGTACTCCGACCTGCGGGGGTACCTTGCGGAAGATCCTTGGAGGTTACCTCAGAGAGGGGACCTGCTATCTCAGGGACCGTTTCTACACCCCGACCTGAACAGGCTTGACGGCGTGGCTATTGAAACCCGGATCTTAAGAAACAGAGGGATTCCACGAACGGCCATTCCTACAATGATTGCCGCTAGAAAGCCGGTCACAGCCAGGCACTACTACAGGATTTGGAGACTGTACATGGCTTGGTGTCAGGAACGGGGATGGAATTCAACAAACTTCCACTTATCTCGACTTCTACTTTTCCTTCAGGCCGGTCTAGAGGGAGGACTCAGACTGGGCTCTCTGAAGGTTCAGATTTCGTCTCTCTCCATCCTTTTTCAACAGCGGCTAGCATCCTTGCCAGAGATTCAAACCTTTTTACAGGGGGTTCTGAGGTTTCAACCCCCTTTTCGTCCTCCCACGGCACCATGGGACTTAAATTTGGTGTTAGAATATTTGAAGTCACCGACTTTTGAGCCGTTGACAGGAACAGACCTGAAATATCTCTCTTGGAAGGTCACGTTATTACTTGCCTTTGCTTCGGCTAGGCGGGTTTCTGAGTTGGGAGCCTTATCCTGTAAGAGTCCTTTCTTAGTTTTTCATGAGGATAGGGCGGAACTCCGTACAAGAGCAGACTTCCTTCCGAAGGTGGTTTCGGGGTTTCACGTAAACCAGCTAATAGTGGTCCCATCTTTCCAGGGTCTCACAGATGAGGACGTGTCCTTGGATGTTGTCCAAGCTTTACGGGTATACGTACAGGTTACGTCGGCCTTCAGAAAGTCGGACCATTTGTTTGTTCTTTATGATGGGCCAAAGAAGGGTTGGCCGGCATCTAAGCAGTCTTTGTCTAGATGGATTAGGCTTGCCATTCGGCAAGCTTATGTTTCCTGTGGCAAACAGGTACCGGTTCAGACGGGTGCTCATACTACCCGTTCAGTGGGTGCCTCGTGGGCGGCTGCCAGGGGTGCTTCCACCACTCAACTTTGCAGAGCGGCGACGTGGTCTTCAGCCCACACGTTCGCGAAATTTTACAAGTTTGATACTTTTGCGTCCGGAGAATCTAAGTTCGGACGTTTCGTTTTGCAGGCCACCGACAGCACTCCCTCCCTGGGGGTAAACTTTGGGACGTCCCCTACTGTATAGGACTCCAGTGTCCCCTAGTGGATGAAAGAGAAAAGAGGATTTTGGTACTTACCGATAAATCCATTTCTCTGAATCCTCTAGGGGACACTGGACGCCCGCCTCGGTGCTGTCAACCTGCTGTGTTCAAAGTTCTTGTTTTAAACAGTTCGTATAAACAGCGTTCCTTATTCGGTTAAGAGTTCTTGGCCGCTGTTTGTTATGTTGTACTTTTCGGTTCCTCGCCATGTGCTATAGTGTCATGTCCTGTTCTCTCAGTCAAATTTTTCAAACTGAGGGAGGAGGGATGTGAAGGGGGAGGAGCCGGCTGTGCAGACAATGCTAATTTTAGATTGTTCCACACCTCCGGTTCAAGGCTTCACACCCCCTACTGTATAGGACTCCAGTGTCCCCTAGAGGATTCAGAGAAATGGATTTATCGGTAAGTACCAAAATCCTCTTTTTTTTATGTGAGTTTCGGTACGTTTATCAACATTGTGAATTGGTGGCGAGTCACTGTCCTTATCTCCTATCAAGAATTCACAACACAATAGGGTTCCTTTTTCAGGACATTCACGGGACTTTTTATTTTGTTTTAAACAACACCACCTATATTTTTTTTTTTTTTTTTTTTGCATGTATAATTCGGGATCTGCGGTATGACCTAAGAAAAATAGTGATTTGGAAAGAACTTCAAAGAACACATGTGATGTATATCTATGTTTGAATCATTGTGTTACTTTTTTAATTGTGGTTCTTTTATGTGATAGTAGCGCTTTTGATCTATCCTCACTGTATGTTAGAATCTCATGATAAACATGTTGGAGCGTTAGTGTGTGTTTTAATGCTCTGATTAGCAAATGTCTAATCTTGCAAGGAAGGAGCATCAAGATCCAGTCGGAAGTGGTCTGTGGTTTTCATGACACACCAAGTGTGCACTGGCCATTTGAGAAATTTAGGATCACATGTTGTGTGGAGCAAAACGTTCCAACCAATGCATCAAATTACTCCTCGGGGTAGACATCTGAGAACCAGATTTACACTCCAGCAAATTTTTTTTCTGGTGTGACCAACCAATATTGGCATGATGGCAGCTGTTGAACAACAAGGTGGGAGTGCTTCTGCTCAAGAATGAGGAATCTACAAAATTTCTGGTAGAAACTATGTTTGTTCCTGGGAATTTCCATATAATCTACCAGCTCCATGCTGTAGCGACATGTCTGTGGTTGCACAACAAGGTAAAAACAGAGAGCCTTTGAGTGATTCATTGTCAGCATGAAGGAGGACCCATTCTGGCACCAAGACCAACTTTGTTAAAGCCAGTAAAATGAAATACTGGTGACTAAATGGTTATGGCTGCTATCAGAAGAAGCTTTAGCTCTGGTCTTGGTTCAGTGTGGCTCAGGTCATGCTCAAGACTCTGAAGCCTATTTTGGGCAATAATTAATGCAGAGGTTGGAAGATCTTTGTAGTGAAAGGAAAGTTCTTTCCTACCTCTTTTAACTTGCAAGGGTTACTTCGGTTTCTAAAGAAAAATCTGGAAGGGTTTTTTTTTTGTTTGTTTTTCTAAACTTGACTCATTGGAAGTTCAGGTCCCACTTCGGTGATTGTGTCTCGAGCAGCGAGCCACAGGCATCTGCTGAGTAGCTGTACTATGCAGCTCTTGGCCTTTAGTACACGCCTTTACAATATTTTATTGATCTTATCGTTTTCTATCGAAAGATGCCAGTTTTTAACCGTAATGTGCATTGAACACTACCTTAGAGCAACTGTGTAATGTCTACATTGCCTTCAGCATCCCGCATAGGATAAATGAAATAGTTTCTCTGACGTCCTAGTGGATGCTGGGGACTCCGTCAGGACCATGGGGATATAGCGGCTCCGCAGGAGACAGGGCACAATAATAAAAGCTTTAGGATCAGGTGGTGTGCACTGGCTCCTCCCCCTATGACCCTCCTCCAAGCCTCAGTTAGATTTTTGTGCCCGACGAGAAGGGTGCAATCTAGGTGGCTCTCCTGAGCTGCTTAGAATAAAAGTTTAAGTTAGGTTTTTTATTTTCAGTGAGTCCTGCTGGCAACAGGCTCACTGCTACGAGGGACTTAGGGGAGAGAAGAAAACTCACCTGCGTGCAGGATGGATTTGCTTCTTAGGCTACTGGACACCATTAGCTCCAGAGGGAGTCGGAACACAGGTCTCACCCTGGGGTTCGTCCCGGAGCCGTGCCGCCGACCCCCCTTACAGATGCCGAAGTTGAAGAGGTCCAGAAACAGGCGGCAGAAGACTTTCAGTCTTCATAAGGTAGCGCACAGCACTGCAGCTGTGCGCCATTGTTGTCAGCACACTTCACCAACAGTCACCAACTGTCACTGAGGGTGCAGGGCGCTGGGGGGGGCGCCCTGGGCAGCAATGTATAATACCTTTTTTATGGCTAAAATACATCACATATAGCCCTTGAGGCTATATGGATGTATTTAACCCCTGCCAGATCTCACAAACTCCGGGAGAAGTGCCCGCCGAAAAGGGGGCGGGGCCTATTCTCCTCAGCACACGGCGCCATTTTCCTGCTCAGCTCTGCTGTGAGGAAGGCTCCCAGGCTCTCCCCTGCACTGCACTACAGAAACAGGGTTAAAACAGAGAGGGGGGGCACTTATTTGGCGATATGATTACATATATAAAAATGCTATAAGGGAAAACACTTGTATAAGGGGTTGTCCCTGTATAATTATAGCGTTTTTGGTGTGTGCTGGCAAACTCTCCCTCTGTCTCCCCAAAGGGCTAGTGGGGTCCTGTCCTCTGTCAGAGCATTCCCTGTGTGTGTGCTGTGTGTCGGTACGTGTGTGTCGACATGTAGGAGGACGATGTTGGTGAGGAGGCGGAGCAAATTGCCTGTATTGGTGATGTCACTCTCTAGGGAGTCGACACTGGAATGGATGGCTTATTTAGGAATTACGTGATAATGTCAACACGCTGCAAGGTCGGTTGACGACATGAGACGGCCGGCAAACAAATTAGTACCTGTCCAGGCGTCTCAGACACCGTCAGGGGCTTGTAAAAACGCCCATTTACCTCAGTCGGTCGACACAGACACGGACACTGACTCCAGTGTCGACGGTGAAGAAACAAACGTATTTTCCTTTAGGGCCACACGTTTCATGTTAAGGGCAATGAAGGAGGTGTTACATATTTCTGATACTACAAGTACCACAAATAAGGGTATTATGTAGGGTGTGAATAAACTACTTGTAGTTTTTCCTGAATCAGATAAATTAAATGAAGTGTGTGATGATACGTGGGTTTCCTCCGATAGAAAATTATTGGCGGTATACCCTTTCCCGCCAGAAGTTAGGGCGAGTTGGGAAACACACCTTAGGGTGAATAAGGCGCTCACACGCTTATAAAAACAAGTGGCGTTACCGTCTCCAGATACGGCAGCCCTCAAGGAGCCAGCTGATAGGAAGCTGAAAAATATCCTAAAAGTATATACACATATACTGGTGTTATACTACGACCAGCAATCGCCTCAGCCTGGATGTGCAGCGCTGAGGGGGCTTGGTCGGATTTCCTGACTGAAAATATTGATACCCTTGACAGGGACAAGATTTTATTGACTATAGAGCATTTTAAGGATGCATTTCTATATATGCGAGATGCGCAGAGGGATATTTGCATTCTGGCATCAAGAGTAAATGTGATGTCCATATCTGCCAGACGACAGTGGTCAGGTGATGCAGATTCCAGACGGCACATGGAAGTATTGCCGTATAAAGGGGCGGTCCATCGGACCTGGTGGCCATGGCAACAGCTGAAAAATCCACCTTTTGTTACCCCAAGTCACATCTCAGCAGAAAAGGACACAGTCTTTTCAGTCTCAGTCCTTTCGTCCCCATAAGGGCAGGCGGGCAAAAGGGCCAGTCATATCTGCCCAGGGGTAGAGGAAAGGGAAGAAGACTGCAGCAGGCAGCCCATTCCCAGGAACAGAAGCCCTCCACAGCTTCTGCCAAGTCCGCAGCATGACGCTGGGGCCGTACAAGCGGACTCAGGTGCGGTAGGGGGTCATCTCAAGAGTTTCAGCACGCAGTGGGCTCACTCACAAGTGGACTCCTGGATCCTACACGTAGTATCCCAGGTGTACATTGGAAATTCGAGACGTCTCCCCCTCACAAGTTCCTGAAGTCTGCTTTACCAACGTCTCCCTCCGACAGGGAGGCAGTATTGGGAACAATTCACAGGCTGTATTCCCAGCAAGTGATAATCAAAGTACCCCTTCTACAACAAGGGAAGGGGTATTATTCCACACTATATTGTGGTACTGAAGCCAGACGGCTAGGTGAGATCTGAAATATTTGAACACTTACATACAAGCGTTCAAATCAAGATGGAGTCACTCAGAGCAGTGATAGCGAACCAGGAAGAAGGGGACGATATGGTGTCACTGGATATCAGGGACGCTTACCTACATGTCCAAATTTGCCCTTCTCACCAAGGGTACCTCAGGTTCGTGGTACAGAACTGTCACTATCAGTTCAGACGCTGCCGTTTGGATTGTCCACGGCACCCCGGGTCTTTACCAAGGTAATGGCCGAAATGATGATTCTTCTTAAAAGAAATATGGACGCTTTCCTGATAAGGGCAAGGTCCAGAGAACAGTTGGAGGTCGGAGTAGCACTATCTTAAGTAGTTCTACGACAGCACGAGTGGATTCTAAATATTCCAAAATCGCAGTTTTTTCCGACGACACGTCTACTGTTCCTAGGGATGATTCTGGACACAGTCCAGAAAAGGATGTTTTCTCCCGGAGAAGAAAGCCAGGGAGTTATCCGAGCTAGTCAGGAACCTCCTAAAACCAGGAAAAGTATCAGTGCATCATTGCACAAGGATCCTGTGAAAAATGGTTGTTTCTTACAAAGCGATCCTATTCGGTAGATTTCACGCAAGAACCTTTACGTGGGATCTGCTGGAAAAATGGTCCGGATCGCATCTTCAGATGCATCAGCGGATAACCCTGTCTCCAAGGACAAGGGTGTTTCTTCTGCGGTGGCTGCAGAGTGCTCATCTATGAAAGGGCCGCAGATTCGGCATTCAGGACTGGGTCCTGGTGACCACGGATGCCAGCCTGAGTGGCTGGGGAGCAGTCACACAAGGAAAAAATTTCCAGAGAGTGTGATCGAGTCTGGAGACTTCTCTCCACATAAATATACTGGAGCTAAGGGCAATTTACAATGCTCTAAGCTTAGCAAGACCTCTGCTTCAAGGTCAGCCGGTATTGATCCAGTGGGACAACATCACGGCAGTCGCCCACGTAAACAGACAGGGCGGCACAAGAAGCAGGAGGGAAATGGCAGAAACTGCAAGGATTCTTCGCTGGGCGAAAAATCATGTGATAACACTCTCAGCAGTGTTCATTCCGGGAGTGGAAAACTGGGAAGCAGACTTCCTCAGCAGGCATGACCTCCACCCGGGAGAGTGGGGACTTCATCGGGAAGTCTTCCACATGATTGTAAACCGTTGTGAAAAACCAAAGGTGGACATGATGGCGTCCCGCCTGAACAAAAAACTAGATATTGCGCCAGGTCAAGGGACCCTCAGGCAATAGCGGTGGACGCTCTGGTAACACTGTGGATGTACCAGTCAGAGTATGTGTTCCCTCCTATGCCTCTCATACAAAAAGTACTGAGAATCATAAGAGGGAGATGAGTAAGAATGATACTCGTGGTTCCGGATTGGCCAAGAAGGACTTGGTACCCGAAACTTCAAGAGATGTTCACGGAAGACCCGTGGCCTCTACCTTTAAGAAAGGACCTGCTCCAGCAGGGGCCTTGTCTGTTCCAAGACTTACCGCGGCCGCGTTTGACGGCATGGCGGTTGAACGCCGGATCCTGAAAGGGCATTCCAGATGAAGTCATCCCTACCCTGGTCGAAGACAGGAAGGATGTAACCGCAAAACATTTTCACCGCATTTGGCGAAGATATGTTGCGTGGTGTGAGGCCAAGAAGGCCCCTACAGAGGAATTCCAACTGGGTCGTTTCCTACATTTCCTGAAAACAGGACTGTCTATGGGCCTAAAATTAGGGTCCATTAAGGTTCAAATTTCGGCCCTGTCGAATTTCTTCCAGAAAGAACTGACTTTAGTGCCTGACGTTCAGATGTTTGTAAAAGGGGTACTGCATATACAGCCTCCTTTTGTGCCCCAGTGGCACCTTGGGATCTCAATGTTGTTTTGAGTTTCCTAAAGTCACATTGGTTTGAACCACTCACCACTGTGGACTTAAAATATCTCACATGGAAGGTGACGATGCTATTAGCCCTGGCTTCAGCCAGGCGTGTGTCAGAATTGGCGGCTTTATCATATATAAAGCCCTTACTTAATTTTTCATTCTGACAGGGCAGAATTGAGGACTCGTCCTCAATTTCTCCTTAAGGTGTTTTCTGTTTTTCACATGAACCAAGCTATTGTGGTACCTGCGGGTACTAGGGACTTGGAGGACTCCAAGTTACTTGACGTTGTCAGGGCCCTGAAAAATATGTTTCCAGGAAGGCTGGAGTCAGAAAATCTGACTCGCTGTTTAGCCTGTATGCACCCAACAAGATGGGTGCTCCTGCTTCTAAGCAGACGATTGCTCGCTGGATTTGTAATACAATTCAGTTTACACATTCTGTGGCAGGCCTGCCACAGCCAAAATCGGTAAAAGCCCATTCCAAAAGGAAGGGGGCTCATCTTGGGCGACTGCTCGAGGGGTCTCGGCTTTACAACTTTGCCGAGCAGTTACTTGGTCAGGGGAAAACACGTTTGCTAAATTCTACAAATTTGATACCCTGGCTGAGGAGGACATGGAGTTCTCTCATTCGGTGCTGCAGGGTCATCCGCACTCTCCCGCCCGTTTGGGAGCTTTGGTATAATCCCCATGGTCCTGACGGAGTCCCCAGCATCCACTAGGACGTCAGAGAAAATAAGATTTTACTTACCGATAAATCTATTTCTCGTAGTCCGTAGTGGATGCTGGGCGCCCATCCCAAGTGCGGATTGTCTGCAATACTTGTACATAGTTATTGTTACAAAAATCGGGTTATTCTTGTTGTGAGCCATCTTTTCAGAGGCTCCTTCGTTGTTATCATACTGTTAACTGGGTTCAGATCACAAGTTGTACGGTGTGATTGGTGTGGCTGGTATGAGTCTTACCCGGGATTCAATATCCTTCCTTATTATGCACGCTCGTCCGGGCACAGTATCCTAACTGAGGCTTGGAGGAGGGTCATAGGGGGAGGAGCCAGTGCACACCACCTGATCCTAAAGCTTTTATTATTGTGCCCTGTCTCCTGCGGAGCCGCTATATCCCCATGGTCCTGACGGAGTCCCCAGCATCCACTACGGACTACGAGAAATAGATTTATCGGTAAGTAAAATCTTATTTTTTGTTCCTGTCTTAAATACAGTACTTGTCTCAGAGTCCTATGGGAGACTCTGGGCACCTTCCCTTTATACTCCTGTTCCTTGTTCATTGTTTTGTTGCTTTTGTGGTTTTCCTTGTTAGGATTGTTGCTAGAGAATATGATCTTTGTGCTCTACATCCTGTACTCTTGGTTCTGTCCTTTGAGGAGGAGTTAATAATTGCTTACGTTCCATGGAAACCAATGGGTGGAGCTTGATTTTTTGGGGGGTATTCAATTAGTGCAATTTTTTCTCCTGCAGGGTCCACAGGTTATCAACAGGATAACAATGGGATATGAGGTAGCGACAGCGGATTGACACCAAACGATCAAAGCTTTTGGCCGCCCAGAATGCATCCCTATATCCCCGCCTCCTGGCTCAGTCAATTCAGTTTTCTGTTTGGTGTGGTAGGAGCCGGACCTTGGACAATGGGCTGCTGGTTTTTAGCAGCCATAATCTTTTTTTATTTTATTTTTATAGTCTTTACTAAATTTTTTGAGCGCTCTTTCTAAAAAGCGTCTTATACGTACCTTAGAGTCACTCCAACTACCCACTGGGTCCCGACAACATTTACCCACGTTTACAGTGCTGTTTTGGCCTGCGTCTGTGTAGGATGTATTAGCAAGTCCAGCAGATGTTGCCAGGCTGTGGCCGGAGCAAGCGGAGAAGGTGAGGCATCTGTTACACTTAGGGGAAACGCGAGACACAGCCGCACTGTTTTGGGATGGAGACTACCGAACAGTCGCTGACGTGGCTGCCACCTAGGGTGCACCAGCACTAGGCTTTAGAGATCATAAGATCCAGGAGTAGTATGAGGCCGCGATCCCTAGGGTTGATGATCTCGCGGCGAGTGCCTCTCAGGATCCTGGTTCAAAATGGATTATGTGCAAATTGTTTTAGCTTTCACCAAAGCCTCTTGAATAATCGGAAGCAGGCACAGGTTCAGGTTGAACCCCCATGGGCTACTTTTGCACAGACATTATCCAGTATAGCTGAGCGGGTAATGCCAGCTGCTATACCAGGGATAGGTTACCCTATTAACCCTTACATACAACATTCCACCTGGTGGTTATGACATCCAGTACAGGAATCGGCAGCCTCTCAACAGAAACAGGCTGAAAGGCTGGTGGTAAGTAAATCACATAGACATGAAACAACATCTTCACAGTCTACAGTTTCAGATGAGGACTCATCGCACTCCGGGTCTGCATACAGAGACGAGGAGGAAGGCCTCAGCTCAGTGGACATTCCTAAGCTAATTAGTGCTATGAAAGGCATTCTATCCTTAGGAGGCAGCAGAGCCTTTGTTAAAATCTAAGGCACATGTGTTTAAACGTCCCATTCTCCTCTTCCTGCCGGGGACTGTTTAAAAAGGGAGGTGGCTCCCAAAGTAGCTACGCATGTCATCCGATTGGTGTGAAAATCTACATTAACTCTGTCTTAAACATCAATAAATGATGTCACGGATAGGAAAATAGATGGTTTTCTTAAAACCATTTTCTCCTTGTCTGGGGCAATCATAAGACCAGCCATGGCTTCGGCTTGGATGGCAAAAGAAGTGGCAGCCTGGGCTGATGCATTGGAGGATGACCTTTCAATGGCATCTAGAGAACAAAAATCCCATATTGCACATATCAAACAGGCAGCTATTTATATGGAAGAAGCAGCCTTGGATATGTGTAGAATTGCCTCTCAGGCATTAGCCTCAGCAGTAGCAGCTCGCAGAGCGGTTTGGCTACGTACATGGAACGCTGACTCAGAATCTAAGTAGGTTCTGGAGTCTCTGCCTTTTACTGGAGATATTCTTTTTGGTAAATAATTAAACAGTATTTTGAAGTCAGAAGCAGATTCCAAGAAAGTGAAGTTTCCTTCCACACGTAAATCCAAGTCTAGATTTCCAGCTTTTCGCCCCTTTCGGACTCTAGGAAAGGCAAAAGGAAAGGGTTATGGCAAACAGTCTCAATCTGACAAGTCTGGTAAGACTAAAGAGCATTGGGATACCAGAGGGCCGGCTTCCAATTCAGATGATAAACCATCAGCCTGATGGTGCGTGCCTCCACCACGGAGACCCCAGGGTGGGAGGCAGACTTCTTCAGTTAGCACAGATCTGGCAGCAGTCTACCACAGATGCCTGGGTGCAAGAAGCGGAATCTCACGGTTATGCATTTGCTTTCAAGAAACGCCCTCCTCAAAGGTATTTTGTACCAGCTCGTTTTCAGTGGAAACGAAGGCCAGGGCTTTGCAAGAGGCAGTTCAGAAGTTGCTTCAGTCAGGAGTGATAATTCCAGTTCCTCCTGTGCAACAAGGACAAGATTTTTATTCCAACCTGTTCCTAGTCCTTAAGCCACATAGGTCGTTTCAATCTCAAAGTGCTGAACAAGTACATTTGGGTGCCTCGGTTTGATATGGAGACTTTACGTTCCATTATTTTGGCTGTAGAGCCGGAGGATTTTATGGTATCCCTGGATATCCAGGATGCTTACCTTTTATGTTCCTATAGCACTGTCCCATCAGTGCTATCTCAGGTTTGCTATCCTCCAGCAACATTTTCAGTTTCAGGCCCTACCATTTTGCCTCGCCACAGCTCCCAGAGGGTTCACCAAAATTATGGTGATCATGGCATCTTATCCCCGTCAGCAGGGGATAAGGATTTCGTACCTCGACTATTTATTAATCCTGGCACAATCTCAGGAATTGCTTCAGTGTCATCTGTGGCAAGACAATAGCTTGTTTGCAGAGACACGGTTGGGTCATAAATTGGGCAAAGACGTCCCTGGTTCCGTCACAACGGATGACTCACTTGGGTGCTGTGTTGGTTTTGAGTCTTCAGAGAATAATTTTACCTCTGAACAAAATATCCAAAATTCAGTCAAGGATTCAGGAGCTGCTACATAGTCAAAGGGTATACATTCACACAACATTGCGTGTGATGGGGTTTATGGTGTCATCTTTCGACATTGTGGAGATCCGTTCCACTCTAAGCCTCTGCAATGTCTGATCCTTTCCAAATGTAATGGCTTTCATCAGGCAATAAAAACACTGACTATGGTCCTTCCTCTGGAAGTAAAAAGGTCATTAGCCTTGTGGCTGCAGAGATGCCATCTGGACAGAGGGAGACCCTTTTGGATATCCGATTGGGAAATTCTGACAACAGATGCCAGCCTTCAGGGCTGGGGAGCAGTGTCAGGAAGGAGTTGCTTCCAGGGGCAGTGGACCAAGGAAGAGAGTTGCCTGCCAATAAATATATTGGAACTTCGGGCCATATATATGGCACTTACTCAGGCAAAGGACATCCTTCAGGGAAAACCAGTCCAAATCCGCTAAGACAATGCAATGGCAGTAGCTTACCTCAACCATCAGGGAGGAACTCGCAGCCAAGACGCAATGAAGGTGCTAAGTCACACATTAAAGTGGGCAGAACTTCATCATCCAGCCTTGTCCGAAGTGTTCATTCCTTGAGTTTTAAACTGGGAAGCGGATTTCTCAGTCGACATGCCATTCATGCAAACAAATGGGCTTTACACCCCGAGGTCTTCCAAATTCTGGTAGACAAATGGGGGTTACCGAAGATGGATCTCATGGCGTCCCGTCAGATCAACAAAGTTCCCGCATACGGGTCAAGAACAAAGGATCCCAAAGCGATCTTTGTGGATGACCTGTCAGTGAGATGGGACTTTCGTCTGGCCTATTTATTAACACCTATCGCCATGTTACCCAGGGTGATGCGAAAGGCAAAACAAGGAAGGGGCGCCGTGATACTAATAGCTCCTGCTTGGCCCAGAAGACATTGGTGCACAGATCTGCAGAGGGGTCTATGGATGCACCATTTCTACTCCCTCAACGTCCAGATCTACTGTCTCCGAGTCCTTGCTATCACAAGCACCTGGATCGACTGTCTTTGACGGCGTGGCTCTTGAGACTTCCATCCTGAAAGCAAGAGGATTTTCACAACCGGTAATTGAAACATTGCTCAGAGCAAGGAAACCTTCCTCAGCTCGCATTTATCACAGAGTATTGCAAGCCTATATTCATTGGTGCAGTGACCGGAAATTTGATCCTAAGTTTTTTTTCAGAGTTTCGAGAGTTCTAGCATTACTTCAGTTTGGAATGGACAAAGCTCTAAGGGTGGCTTCCTAGAGAGTGCAAGTGTCAGCATTGACTGTATGGTTCCTAAAGAAAATTGCTAACCTACAGGATGTGCGCACTTTTTTCCAGGGTTTGCTGCACATTCAACCTCTTCTTGTTCCTCCTACAGTGCCTTTGGACTTCAGTTTAGTCCTAAAGGCCCTTCAAGTTGCCCCATTTGAACCACTAAAATGAGTGGATTTTAAATGGTTGACAGCTAAAGTTCTTTTTCTACAGGTTATTACTTCAGCTAGAAGAGTTTCAGATTTAGGGGCATTATTATGTCGCCCTCCTTTTTCTGATACAGGTTGAGTATCCCATATCCATATATTCCGAAATACGGAATATTCCGAAATACGGACTTTTTGGAGTGAGAGTGAGATACTGAAATCTTTGTTTTTTGATGGCTCAGTTTACACAAACTTTGTTTATTACACAAAGTTATTAATAATATTGTATTAAATGACCTTCAGGCTGTGTATACAAGGTGTATATGAAACATAAATGAATTGTGTGAATGTACACACACTTTGTTTAATGCACAAAGTTATAAAAAAATATTGGCAAAAATTACCTTCAGGCTGTGTGTATAAGGTGTATAGGTAACATAAATGCATTCTGTGCTTAGATTTAGGTCCCATCACCATGATATCTCATTATGCTATCTAATTATTCCAAAATACGGAAAAATCCATTATCCAAAATACCTCTGGTCCCAAGCATTTTGGATAAGGGATACTCAACCTGTATTTTTTTTTATCCAGATAGAGCGGTTCTCAGAACAAAATCTGGGTATCTTCCTAAGGTGGTGTCTAAATTCCACCTTAGCGAAGAAATTGTAGTTCCGGCCTTCCAAGTTCCGTAGTTCGTGCTTTAAGGATCTACGTAGATCGTACCAGTACCATCAGAAAAACAGGCACTCTTCGTTCTCTACGGATTTCACCAGAGAGGATGGCCTGCTGATAAGCAGACACTGGCGAGGTGTCTTCGAATTACGATTTCAGAAACACATTCTCAATCTGATCTCCCTTTTCCGGCTAATGTCTCTGCTCACTCTACTCCTAAGGTAGGTCCATCATGGGCAGCACAACATGGTGCTTCAGCAGAACAGATATGTAAGGCAGTCACATGGTCTTCCAATAACTTATTTATTAGACATTATGCCTTTGATACCTTTGCCTCTCAGGACGCTGAAATCGGGCAAAGGATTCTCCTGTCCAATCAGGAGCGTCCCCACCACTAAATTGCTTTGGGACATCCCAATGTTATCCTGTGGACCCTGCAGGAGAAATAATCGTTATGGTAGACTTACCGTTGATAACTCTATTTTTCCTAAGTCCACAGGATCCACAGGGATCCCACCCTGACGCACCTGATTTGAGGATCCTTTCACTTGCTAACCTCTTCCTTCTTGTACGGAAGGGTGTGCATGTGTGTTCTTCTCGCCTGATAAGGGTTCTCTATGATGCTCCTACCTTGAGCTTTGGCAAACAACTGAATTACCTGAGCCAGGAGGCGGGGATATAGGGAAGGGCCTGTTGCATTTTTGGAGGCCGAAAGCTTTTATTGTTTGGTGCTAATCCGCTGTTGCTACCTCATATCCCAATGTTATCAGGTGTACTTAGGAGAAATATATATTTTGGTATTCTGTGTCCCCCATATGATTAATTCAAAAATGATTTAATGTATAAGAAAAAGCCCACATTACATCTGTCTTAGAGTATTGTCATCAACTGCAGTGACAAGAGCTAGGGAATTCCAACAAAGGGTGATATTCAATTAATTTACAGTCAGTCGGAAAATCGGCACTAATTTGGCCTGTGTATTCTATAGTGGGCGTTTTCGCCCATTTTTGGATCCATTTTCACCCATGCTTTCTCTGACGTCCTAGTGAATTCTGGGGACTCCGAAAGGACCATGGGGGGGGGGAATAGCGGCTCCGCAGGAGACTGGGCACAAAAGTAAAAGCTTTAGGACTACCTGGTGTGCACTGGCTCCTCCCCCTATGACCCTCCTCCAAGCCTCAGTTAGATTTTTGTGCCCGAACGAGAAGGGTGCATACTAAGGGGCTCTCCTGAGCTGCTTAGAGTAAAAGTTTAAAGTAGGTTTTTTATTTTCAGTGAGACCTGCTGGCAACAGGCTCACTGCACCGAGGGACTAAGGG
This sequence comes from Pseudophryne corroboree, assembly GCF_028390025.1. Taxonomy (NCBI): domain Eukaryota; kingdom Metazoa; phylum Chordata; class Amphibia; order Anura; family Myobatrachidae; genus Pseudophryne; species Pseudophryne corroboree. Next base: position 344,087,527 of record NC_086450.1, on the reverse strand, counting down.
GGAGAAGAAGCGAACTCACCTGCGTGCAGAGTGGATTGGGCTTCTTAGGCTACTGGACATTAGCTCCAGAGGGACGATCACAGGCCCAGCCATGGATGGGTCCCAGAGCCGCGCCGCCGGCCCCCTTACAGAGCCAGAAGACTGAAGAGGTCCGGAAAATCGGCGGCAGAAGACGTCCTGTCTTCAATAAGGTAGCGCACAGCACCGCAGCTGTGCGCCATTGCTCTCAGCACACTTCACACTCCGGTCACTGAGGGTGCAGGGCGCTGGGGGGGGGCGCCCTGAGACGCAATAAAAACACCTTATTTGGCAAAAAATACATCACATATAGCTCCTGGGCTATATGGATGCATTTAACCCCTGCCAATTTTTCCTTAAAAAAGCGGGAGAAAGGCCGCCGAGAAGGGGGCGGAGCCTATCTCCTCAGCACACTGGCGCCATTTTTTCCTCACAGCTCCGTTGGAGGAAGGCTCCCTGACTCTCCCCTGCAGTCCTGCACTACAGAAACAGGGTAAAACAAGAGAGGGGGGGCACTAATTTGGCAGAAAAATATATACAGCAGCTATATCAGGGAAAAACACTTATATAAGGTTATCCCTATATATATATATATATAGCGCTCTGGTGTGTGCTGGCAAACTCTCCCTCTGTCTCCCCAAAGGGCTAGTGGGGTCCTGTCCTCTATCAGAGCATTCCCTGTGTGTGTGCTGTGTGTCGGTACGTTGTGTCGACATGTATGAGGAGGAAAATGGTGTGGAGGCGGAGCAATTGCCTGTGTTAGTGATGTCACCCCCTAGGGAGTCGACACCTGACTGGATGGTCTTATGGAAAGAATTACGTGATAGTGTCAGCACTTTACAAAAGACTGTTGACGACATGAGACAGCCGGCAAATCAGTTAATACCTGTACAGGCGTCTCAAACACAGTCAGGGGCTCTAAAGCGCCCGTTACCTCAGGTGGTCGACACAGACACGGACACTGACTCCAGTGCCGACGGTGAGGAAACAAACGTATTTTCCAGTAGGGCCACACGTTACATGATCACGGCAATGAAGGAGGTTTTGAACATTTCTGATACTACAAGTACCACAAAAAAGGGTATTATGTGGGGTGTGAAAAAACTACCCGTAGTTTTTCCGGAATCAGATGAATTAAATGAGGTGTGTGATGAAGCGTGGGTTTCCCCCCGATAAAAAACTGCTAATTTCTAAGAAATTATTGGCATTATACCCTTTCCCGCCAGAGGTTAGGGCGCGTTGGGAAACACCCCCTAGGGTAGATAAGGCGCTCACACGCTTATCAAAACAAGTGGCGTTACCGTCTCCTGATACGGCCGCCCTCAAGGAACCAGCTGATAGGAAGCTGGAAAATATCCTAAAAAGTATATACACACATACTAGTATTATACTGCGACCAGCAATCGCCTCAGCCTGGATGTGCAGTGCTGGGGTGGCTTGGTCGGATTCCCTGACTGAAAATATTGATACCCTGGACAGGGACAATATATTATTGACTATAGAGCATTTAAAGGATGCATTTCTATATATGCGAGATGCACAGAGGGATATTTGCACTCTGGCATCAAGAGTAAGTGCGATGTCCATTTCTGCCAGAAGAGGGTTATGGACGCGACAGTGGTCAGGTGATGCGGATTGCAAACGGCATATGGAAGTATTGCCGTATAAAGGGGAGGAGTTATTTGGGGTCGGTCTATCGGACCTGGTGGCCACGGCAACGGCTGGGAAATCCACCTTTTTACCCCAGGTCACCTCTCAGCAGAAAAAGATAGTCTTTTCAGGCTCAGTCCTTTCGTCCCCATAAGGGCAAGCGGGCAAAAGGCCACTCATATCTGCCCCGGGGCAGAGGAAGGGGAAAAAGACTGCAGCAGACAGCCTCTTCCCACGAACAGAAGCCCTCCCCCGCTTCTGCCAAGTCCTCAGCATGACGCTGGGGCCTTACAAGCGGACTCGGGCACGGTGGGGGCCCGTCTCAAGAATTTCAGCGCGCAGTGGGTTCACTCGCAAGTGGACTCCTGGATCCTGCAGGTAGTATCTCAGGGGTACAAATTGGAATTCGAGACGTCTCCCCCTCGCCGGTTCCTGAAGTCTGCTTTACCAACGTCTCCCCCCGACAGGGAGGCGGTATTGGAAGCCATTCACAAGCTGTATTCCCAGCAGGTGATAATCAAGGTACCCCTCCTACAACAGGGAAAGGGGTATTATTCCACGCTGTTTGTGGTACCGAAGCCAGACGGCTCGGTGAGACCTATTTTAAATCTGAAATCCTTGAACACTTACATAAAAAGGTTCAAGTTCAAGATGGAGTCACTCAGAGCAGTGATAGCGAACCTGGAAGAAGGGGACTATATGGTGTCTCTGGACATCAAGGATGCTTACCTCCATGTCCCAATTTGCCCTTCTCACCAAGGGTACCTCAGGTTTGTGGTACAAAACTGTCACTATCAGTTTCAGACGCTGCCGTTTGGATTGTCCACGGCACCCCGGGTCTTTACCAAGGTAATGGCCGAAATGATGATTCTTCTTCGAAGAAAAGGCGTCTTAATTATCCCTTACTTGGACGATCTCCTGATAAGGGCAAGGTCCAGAGAACAGTTAGATGTCGGAGTAGCACTATCTCAAGTAGTACTACGACAGCACGGATGGATTCTAAATATTCCAAAATCGCAGCTGATTCCGACGACACGTCTGCTGTTCCTAGGGATGATTCTGGACACAGTACAGAAAAAGGTGTTTCTCCCGGAGGAGAAAGCCAGGGAGTTATCCGACCTAGTCAGGAACCTCCTAAGACCAGGCCAAGTGTCAGTGCATCAATGCACAAGGGTCCTGGGAAAGATGGTGGCTTCTTACGAAGCGATTCCATTCGGCAGATTCCACGCAAGAACTTTTCAGTGGGATCTGCTGGACAAATGGTCCGGATCGCATCTTCAAATGCATCAGCGGATAACTCTGTCTCCAAGGACAAGGGTGTCTCTCCTGTGGTGGTTACAGAGTGTTCATCTCCTAGAGGGCCGCAGATTCGGCATTCAGGATTGGGTCCTGTTGACCACGGATGCCAGCCTGAGAGGCTGGGGAGCAGTCACACAGGGAAGAAATTTCCAGGGCTTGTGGTCAAGCATGGAAACGTCACTTCACATAAATATCCTGGAACTAAGGGCCATTTACAATGCCCTAAGTCAGGCAAGGCCTCTGCTTCAGGGTCAGCCGGTGTTGATCCAGTCGGACAACATCACGGCAGTCGCCCACGTAAACAGACAGGGCGGCACAAGAAGCAGGAGGGCAATGACGGAAGTTGCAAGGATTCTTCGCTGGGCGGAAAATCATGTGATAGCACTGTCAGCAGTGTTCATTCCGGGAGTGGACAACTGGGAAGCAGACTTCCTCAGCAGACACGATCTCCACCCGGGGGAGTGGGGACTTCACCCAGAAGTCTTCCACATGATTGTGAACCGTTGGGAAAAACCAAAGGTGGACATGATGGCGTCCCGCCTCAACAAAAAACTGGACAGATATTGCGCCAGGTCAAGGGATCCTCAGGCAATAGCTGTGGACGCTCTGGTAACACCGTGGGTGTACCAGTCAGTGTATGTGTTCCCTCCTCTGCCTCTCATACCCAAGGTACTGAGAATCATAAGAAGGAGAGGAGTAAAGACTATACTCGTGGCTCCGGATTGGCCAAGAAGGACTTGGTACCCGGAACTTCAAGAGATGCTCACGGAAGACCCGTGGCCTCTACCTCTAAGAAAGGACCTGCTCCAGCAGGGACCATGTCTGTTCCAAGACTTACCGCGGCTGCGTTTGACGGCATGGCGGTTGAACGCCGGATCCTGAAGGAAAAAGGCATTCCGGATGAAGTCATCCCTACCCTGATCAAAGCCAGGAAGGATGTAACTGTGCAACATTATCACCGTATTTGGCGTAAATATGTTGCGTGGTGTGAGGCCAGGAAGGCCCCTACAGAGGAATTTCAACTGGGTCGTTTCCTGCATTTCCTGCAAACAGGACTGTCTATGGGCCTAAAATTAGGGTCCATTAAGGTTCAAATTTCGGCCCTGTCGATATTCTTCCAAAAAGAACTAGCTTCAGTTCCTGAAGTTCAGACGTTTGTCAAGGGGCTACTGCATATACAGCCTCCTTTTGTGCCTCCAGTGGCACCTTGGGATCTCAATGTAGTTTTGGGATTCCTAAAATCACATTGGTTTGAACCACTCACCACTGTGGACTTAAAATATCTCACATGGAAAGTGGTAATGCTGTTAGCCCTGGCTTCAGCCAGGCGTGTATCAGAATTGGCGGCTTTATCCTATAAAAGCCCTTACCTAATTTTCCATACAGATAGGGCAGAATTGAGGACTCGTCCTCAATTTCTCCCTAAGGTGGTTTCAGCATTTCACTTAAGCCAGCCTATTGTGGTGCCTGCGGCTACTAGGGACTTGGCGGATTCCAAGTTGCTGGACGTAGTCAGGGCCCTGAAAATATATGTTTCCAGGACGGCTGGAGTCAGAAAATCTGACTCGCTGTTTATTCTGTATGCACCCAACAAACTGGGTGCTCCTGCTTCTAAGCAGACGATTGCTCGTTGGATTTGTAGTACAAATCAGCTTGCACATTCTGTGGCAGGCCTGCCACAGCCAAAATCTGTAAAAGCCCATTCCACACGGAAAGTGGGCTCATCTTGGGCGGCTGCCCGAGGGGTCTCGGCTTTACAACTTTGCCGAGCAGCTACTTGGTCAGGGGCAAACACGTTTGCTAAATTCTACAAATTTGATACCCTGGCTGAGGAGGACCTGGAGTTCTCTCATTCGGTGCTGCAGAGTCATCCGCACTCTCCCGCCCGTTTGGGAGCTTTGGTATAATCCCCATGGTCCTTTCGGAGTCCCCAGCATCCACTAGGACGTCAGAGAAAATAAGAATTTACTTACCGATAATTCTATTTCTCATAGTCCGTAGTGGATGCTGGGCGCCCATCTCAAGTGCGGATTGTCTGCAATACTTGTACATAGTTATTGTTACAAAAATCGGGTTATTATTGTTGTGAGCCATCTTTTCAGAGGCTCCTCTGTTATCATGCTGTTAACTGGGTTCAAATCACAAGTTGTACGGTGTGATTGGTGTGGCTGGTATGAGTCTTACCCGGGATTCAAAATCCTTCCTTATTGTGTACGCTCGTCCGGGCACAGTATCCTAACTGAGGCTTGGAGGAGGGTCATAGGGGGAGGAGCCAGTGCACACCAGGTAGTCCTAAAGCTTTTACTTTTGTGCCCAGTCTCCTGCGGAGCCGCTATTCCCCCCCCCATGGTCCTTTCGGAGTCCCCAGCATCCACTACGGACTATGAGAAATAGAATTATCGGTAAGTAAATTCTTATTTTTTCGTTTTTTTTTTTTTTTCTGGGTCGAATCGGCATGGGCGAAAACGTACCAAAAAATGGGCGAATACGCCGCAAATCTGACAAAATGCGTGTATTGGCAGCGATTTCGCCGAACCACGTGGTTTTCGCCTTTGCTGGATTTTTCAATCGGTCGAAAAAAACGCCAGGAGCATTGAATAGGTCGAATGGAAAGTCGACCTAAAAACAGATGAAAAGTGCAGTTTTTTCGACTGATCGAAATATAATCGTTCTGGTAGACTTACCATTGATAACTCTATATTTCTCTCATAGGTATGCAACTTCCAAATGGCAAAATTTGTAAAGATGTGTATAAGTAATTATATTTTGTTTGTGTCAGTGTATATAGCTAGCTATTCTCCACTTTAATGATACGCTAAACAGTGTACAGATTTAAATGATTGCTTTCCTAAATTTATATACTATTTTCATTTAATCACTTTATTTTTTCTTAGGATGAGGACATGTCCCTTCAGATCACAGAGAATGAGGGCAACGATGAGAATGACACCGTAGATGTGATTTGGAGACAGCTCTTAGCCAGTTGCCCCTGGCTAGCAGACCAGGATGAGACCGCCTCAGAGGGTCTCATCAAGCTGTGGAGGAAAGTGGTTGACCGGATCTTTAGCCTGTACAAATTATCCTGCAGTGCATACTTCACTTTCTTAAAACTGAATGCTGGACGGGTGGGTGACCTCGTCTCCATTAAAATGTCCTGTGTTACAGCTGGGGCTTTTGTTTTCTTACTGCTAACTGAGAGGAAAACGTTTTTAAAAGTGTCACATTCCTGTGTAGGTTACTCATGATGACGATGATCCACGCCTGCATTTAACAAACTCTTCTAAGCAGAGCACAGATGATGTTATTGTTATGGCTACACTACGACTACTCAGACTGTTGGTTAAGCATGCTGGAGAACTCAGACAGTACTTAGAGCAAGGACTGGAGACTACTCCCACTTCTCCATGGAGAGGTAACCTTTAAAAGCAAAACTTTTATTTATAGTAGACAACCCCACAATGTCACATTTAAACAATCCTATACATCTTTCCTCTTATTCCTCCTCCTCCTCCTCTTATTCCTCCTCCTCCTCTTATTCCTCCTCCTCTTATTCCTCCTCCTCTTATTCCTCCTCCTCTTCCTCTTATTCCTCCTCCTCTTCCTCCTATATGGGATGCGTGGACATGTAAGATTATTTTTCATATTTAAGATTACTTTTATTAGTTATAGATCCACATAGAGTCCACGAAATCCATTTGATCTCCAGTTTCCATATATAAATGTCCTGTTTAGGCACAGGGTACACATCACACCTCTACGATGGATTTTTCTCTTGTCATCCTCTGGAGTGCATTGGATCATGGAATATAGAGCGGACTTTGGCACTTAAATATTTTCAGAGTGTTTTGCTCATCAATCATCTATATTCACATCCTGCAAGGAAAGTAATAATTAGAGAGTGCCCACAGGACAGCATGAAATCTCTCTGCTGCCTCTGCAGTTTATTATTGTTGTTGTGCTTTTTTTATTCAATATCACAGCTACAGTTGTTCAGATTCCTACATCCTCACCTGGCTGACGGAATGTCAGAGTACGCTGTGGTTTATCTGATCTATACCTACATGGGACTCTTGCTCAAGAGAGACCCATTACTGCAGACAGATACTGAATGGTGTTTGTCATTGTGTGTGTGCGGCAGTGCCGCACCACATGCAGGGGTGTAGCAAACAGGTAAATGACTTCCTGGTACCAGTGGGCGAAAGTGGGGTATGTCGTGCCACAGTCAGCCAGTGAGGTGGGAGAAGGAAGCCTGATGCATGTGCTCGGTTGGAATTATTTGAAGGAAAGTGTCTCTTCACTCATTGGATTTGGTTTGTTAGACCATTGAAGATTTGTCACAAGGACTTGAGTTTAGAAAAAGGGATGATATGTTCCTAGGATACTAACAAATAAAGAGTTGTGTTATTAGAGACTATAGCTAGATGTGTCACCTCTGCTGCAATGCTTAAGTTGATGTGGCAGTAAACCATTATCTAGAGCCACAACTGTTAACATCCTTCCCAGGCATGATCTACTTTCGTAGGTAACCATCATTCGGGGGGGGGGGGGGGGGGGGCATTTTTAAACAGACGCACCACTGGAGGCTGGAGCATAAGGATTGAAGGTCAGCCCCGAGCCCCCACTTCAATCACTTAGCCTGACACATATCTCAAATCCCGGGAGAACACAGTGAAGACCCCTACCGATAACAGCTGCAACCCAGTGCACAGAAGCGCAATACAGACAAGCAGGACACCGCAGTCTTCATTTCATTTACTTTACTTTAATCCTTATTCAGCTGGTTCACAGCCCCCTCCAAATTACAAAACTTTCCCTTTTTTGTGACTAGGATGCTGTAATCACCTGATCATATTTGCTTGTAATTCTTTAAACATACATTGTGTTTATGATTGGGTTATTTGCATAAAGAATTGATAGCTTATTTACCCTTGAAAGACTTATGGCCCCTACACACTGCGTGATTGCCGGGCGAGGTGCCTGACGGGCGACCCGGCGTCAGGGGAAGAATGATGAAACTTCACTCCCCCAGTCATTCGGCTCCATAGCATAGCATTGGCCATTGTGACCCCTGATGTCAGCCTCCTGTGTTGTGTAACGGTGACGTCCACAATTCACATTTATGTTATGGAACTCAGGGGCATTTTGTGGTCCTGTCCAGTGCTCAGGCTGTTCTCATGGGCCAGTGACCGAGACATTCATGTCGGTGATCTCCGATGAATGTCCCTAGCAGGAGCACAGTCCTGCAGGGGAATAGCTCTCTTCAGGAGTGTTTTGCCAGAAGTGTACCTCGTGGTGTTCTGGCTTTTCACATACATCAGGAAATTTGTTTTATTTTTTCTCTTACGTCCTAGAGGATGCTGGGGTCTCCGTAAGGACCATGGGGTATAGACAGGCTCCGCAGGAGACATGGGCACTATAAAGAACTTTAGATGGGTGTGCACTGGCTCCTCCCTCTATACCCCTCCTCCAGACCTCAGTTAGATCCTGTGCCCAGAGGAGACTGGGTGCACTGCAGGGGAGCTCCACTGAGTTTCTCTGAAAAAAGACTTTTTGTTAGGTTTTTTATTTTCATTGAGCACTGCTGGCAACAGGCTCCCTGCATCGTGGGACTGAGGAGAGAGAAGCAGACCTACTTAAATGATAGGCTCTGCTTCTTAGGCTACTGGACACAATTAGCTCCAGAGGGTCGGAACGCAGGTCTCACCCTCGCCGTTCGTCCCGGAGCCGCGCCGCCATCCTCCTCACAGAGCCGGAAGATAGAAGCCGGGTGAGTATGAGAAGATAGAAGACTTCAAAGGCGGCAGAAGACTTCGGATCTTCTATGAGGTAACGCACAGCTCCCAACACACACACACACTGGCGGCACTGTATGGGTGCAGGGCGCAGGAGGGGGGGGGGGGGGCGCGCGCCCTGAGCAGCATTTAATAAACCTCTAGGGCTCCCCGGACTCTCCCCTGCTGAACAAAATACAGAGGGCATAAAAAAGAGGGGGGGGGGGGGCACATTTATTTGGCGCAGTGAGTATATTTTTAAAAGCGCTGTACTGACTGGGATTTATTCCAGTGTACGGTGGCGCTGGGTGTGTGCTGGCATACTCTCTCTCTGTCTCTCCAAAGGGCCTTATTGGGGGACTGTCTCCATATATATATATATATCTATCCCTGAGTGTGTGGGTGTGTCGGTACGTGTGTGTCTGCATGTCTGAGGCGGAAGGCTCATCTAAGGAGGTGGAGCAGATGATTGTGGTGTCTCCGTCGGCGACGCCGACACCTGATTGGCTGGATATGTGGAATGTTTTAAATGCAAATGTGTCTTTATTACATAAGAGATTGGACAAAGCAGAATCCAGAGAAGACATGGAGTCAATCCATGGCTTTGGCTGTGTCACAGGGCCCTTCAGGGTCTCAGAAACGTCCCCTGTCCCAAGTAGCAGACACTGATACAGACACGGATTCTGACTCCAGTGTCGACTACGATGATGCGAGGTTACACCCAAGGGTGGCCAAAAGTATTCATTATATGATTATTGCAATAAAAGATGTTTTGCATATCACAGATGACCCCTCTGTCCCTGACACGAGGGTATGCATGTTTAAGGAAAAGAAACCTGAGGTAACCTTTCCCCCCATCTCATGAGCTGAACGCGTTATTTGAAAAGGCTTGGGAAACTCCAGACAAGAAACTGCAGTTTCCCAAGAGAATTCTTATGGCGTATCCTTTCCCGGCACAGGACAGGGTACGGTGGGAATCCTCGCCCAGGGTGGATAAGGCTTTAACGCGCTTGTCCAAAAAGGTGGCGCTACCGTCTCCAGACACGGCAACCCTCAAGGATCCTGCTGATCGCAGACAGGAAACTACCTTAAAATCAATCTATACGCATACGGGTGCCTTGCTCAGACCGGCAATAGCGTCAGCTTGGGTTTGTAGCGCTGCAGCAGCTTGGGCAGATGCCTTGTCAGCTGACATTGATACCGTAGATAGGGATACCATTTTATTGACCTTGGGTCACATGAAAGACGCAGTCTTATATATGAGAAACGCTTCGAGAGACGTTGGGCTGCTAGGTTCAAGAGCCAACGCCATGGCGATTGCTGCTAGGCGAGCCCTGTGGACCCGCCAATGGACGGGTGATGCCGACTCAAAGAGGCATATGGAAGTTTTGCCTTACAAGGGTGAGGTTTTATTTGGGGAAGGTCTCGCGGACCTGGTTTCCACAGCTACCGCGGATAAATCTACTTTTTTACCTTATGTTCCCCCACAGCAAAAGAAAACACCACAATATCAGATGCATTCCTTTCGGTCGCATAAGTCCAGAAGAGGTCGGGGCTCTTCCTTCCTCGCCAGAGGTAAGGTACGGCTAGTTCCCAGGAGCAAAAGTCCTCCCCGGCTTCTACTAAATCCACCGCATGACGCTGGGGCTCCACTGAGGGAGCCCGCACCGGTGGGAGCACGTCTTCGACTCTTCAGCCACGTCTGGGTTCAGTCAGACGTGGATCCTTGGGCAATGGAAATTGTATCCCAAGGCTACAAGCTGGAATTCGAAGACGTGCCTCCTCGCCGATTTTTCAAATCTGCTTTACCAGCTTCTTCCCCAGAAAGGGAGATAGTTTTAGCTGCAATTCAAAAACTGTGTCAACAACAAGTGGTTGTCGAGGTTCCCCTAGTTCAACAGGGGAAGGGGTACTATTCAACCCTGTTTGTGGTCCCGAAACCGGATGGCTCGGTCAGACCCATTCTAAATTTAAAATCCCTAAACCTGTACTTGAAAAAGTTCAAATTCAAGATGGAATCGCTCCGGGCAGTTATCTCCGGCCTGGAAGGGGGGGGATTTTATGGTGTCACTAGAAATAAAGGATGCATACCTTCATGTCCCCATATATCCCCCTCATCAGGCGTACCTGAGATTCGCTGTACAGGACTGTCATTACCAGTTTCAGACGTTGCCGTTTGGGCTTTCCACCGAGGATTTTCACCAAGGTAATGGCGGAAATGATGGTGCTCCTGCGCAGGGAGTCACAATTATCCCGTACTTGGACGATTTCCTGATAAAGGCGAGATCGAGAGATCAATTGCAGAAAAGCGTGTCGCTCTCCCTGAGAGTGCTGCAGCAGCATGGCTGGATTCTAAATCTACCAAAGTCGCAGTTGATTCCAACGACTCGGCTATCTTTCTTAGGCATGATTCTGGACACGGAACAAAAGAGGGTTTTTCTCCCGATGGAAAAAGCCCAGGAACTCCAGAACATGGTCAGAGACCTGTTAAAACCGAAAAAAGTGTCAGTCCATCAATGCGTTCGAGTACTGGGAGAGATGGTGGCGACCTACGAGGCCATCCCCTTCGGCAGGTTCCATGCGAGGACTTTTCAGTGGGACCTTCTGGACAAGTGGTCGGGGTCCCATCTACACATTCATCCGAAAATAAGCCTGTCCCCCATGGCCAGGGTGTCTCTCCTGTGGTGGCTGCAGAGTGCTCACCTTCTCGAGGGTCGCAGGTTCGGCATTCAAGACTGGGTTCTGGTGACCACGGACGCGAGCCTCCGAGGATGGGGAGCAGTCACACAAGGAAGAAATTTTCAGGGACTATGGTCAAGCCAGGAGGTTTGTCTACACATCAACATACTGGAATTGAGGGCCATATACAACGCCCATATACAACGGCCTACGACAAGCGGAGAATCTTCTTCGCGACCTACCGGTTCTGATTCAATCAGACAACGTCACTGCCGTGGCTCATGTAAACCGCCAAGGCGGGACAAGGAGCAGAGTGGCAATGGCGGAAGCCACCAGGATTCTTCGCTGGGCGGAAAATCATATAAGCGCTCTGTCAGCAGTCTTCATTCCGGGAGTGGACAACTGGTAAGCAGACGTCCTCAGCAGACATGATCTCCATCCAGGAGAGTGGGGACTTCATCAAGAAGTTTTTGCAGAGATAACAAGTCATTGGGGACTTTCTCAAATTGACATGATGGCGTCACGCCTCAACAAGAAGCTTCGGAGGTATTGTGCCAGGTCAAGGGACCCTCAGGCAGTAGCGGTGGACGCCCTGGTGACACCGTGGGTGTTTCAGTCGGTCTATGTGTTCCCTCCTCTTCCGCTCATCTCAAAGATATTGAGAATCATAAGACGAAAAAGAGTGCAGACAATACTCATTGTTCCGGATTGGCCTCGAAGGGCCTGGTATTCAGATCTTCAGGAAATGCTCACAGAAGATCCGTGGCCTCTTCCTCTCAGGGAGGACATGTTGCAGCAGGGGCCCTACGTGTTCCAAGACTTACCGTGGTTACGTTTGACAGCATTGCGGTTGAACACCGAATCCTAGCGGGGAAAGGCATTCCGGAGGAAGTCATCCCTACTCTGATAAAGGCTAGGAAGGAGGTGACAGCGAAACATTATCACCGTATCTGGAGAAAGTATCCATCTTGGTGTATGGCAAAGAATGCTCCTACGGAAGATTTCCATCTGGGCCGTTTTCTCCACTTTCTACAGACAGGAGTGGATATGGGCCTAAAATTAGGCTCCATTAAAGTACAGATTTCGGCCCTATCAATTTTCTTTCAGAAGGAATTGGCTTCTCTCCCAGAAGTCCAGACTTTTTTGTAAAGGGAGTGCTGCACATACAGCCTCCTTTTGTGCCCCCAGTGGCACCATGGGACCTTAACGTGGTGTTACAGTTCCTAAAATCTCACTGGTTTGAACCTCTTCAAACGGTTGTTTTAACATTTCTCACTTGGAAGGTGGTCATGTTGTTGGCCTTGGCATCTGCAATCCGGGTGTCCGTATTGGCGGCTTTGTCTCACAAAAGCCCCTATCTGATTTTCCATGTGGATAGAGCAGAATTGAGGACTCGTCCTCAATTTTTGCCTAAGGTGGTTTCATCGTTTCATATGAACCAACCTATTGTGGTACCTGTGGCTACGGGTGACTTGGAGGATTCCAAGTCCCTTGATGTAGTCAGGGCCTTAAAAATTTATATAGCCAGGATGGCTCGGGTTAGGAAAACAGAGGCACTGTTTGTTCTTTATGCAGCCAACAAGGTTGGCGCTCCTGCTTCTAAGCAGACAATTGCTCGCTGGATCTGTAATACGATTCAGCAGGCTCATTCTACGGCTGGATTGCCGTTACCAAATTCGGTTAGGGCCCATTCCACTAGGAAGGTGGGCTCTTCTTGGGCGGCTGCCCGATGCGTCTCGGCATTACAGCTTTGCCGAGCGGCGACTTGGTTGGGTTCAAACACTTTTGCCAAATTCTACAAGTTTGATTCCTTGGCTGAGGAGGACCTCATGTTTGCTCAATCGGTGCTGCAGAGTCATCCGCACTCTCCCGCCCGGTCTGGAGCTTTGGTATAATCCCCATGGTCCTTACGGAGTCCCCAGCATCCTCTAGGACGTAAGAGAAAATAAGATTTTAAACCTACCGGTAAATCTTTTTCTCCTAGTCCGTAGAGGATGCTGGGCGCCCGTCCCAGTGCGGACATATTTCTGCAAGGCTTGTTACAGTTCAGATCAGTCTTTAGCTGATGCTGTTTTGTTCATACTGTTAACTGGTTCCGTATATTCCATGTTATACGGTGTGGATGGTGTGGGCTGGTTTGAATCTTGCCCTTAGATTAACAAAAATCCTTTCCTCGTACTGTCCGTCTCCTCTGGGCACAGTTCTTTAACTGAGGTCTGGAGGAGGGGCATAGAGGGAGGAGCCAGTGCACACCCATGTAAAGTTCTTTAGAGTGCCCATGTCTCCTGCGGAGCCCGTCTATACCCCATGGTCCTTACGGAGTCCCCAGCATCCTCTACGGACTAGGAGAAAAAGATTTACCGGTAGGTTTAAAATCTTATTTTTTCCCTGAGTTCCACCCATCTGCTTTCTCTGAGGAGCTGGCTTTCTTGCATGTATCACAAGAGAAGGTTGTTCCCTGAAAGAGATCAGGGAACCTAGAAGTAAACCTCTTTGTGGGGGCACTCTTATTTAATTATTATGATTTAAAATATAACTTTTATTTAATCAATTTAAATGAATATAGTATTCAACCTTTCCCAAACATAATTTTTTCCAAATATAATTTTTTAAATATGTATAAAAAGTAATTAGGTTCAGAATGCAGTAAATATACTCAAAAAACTGAGAGTTTCTTTATCCTAATTAATCAGGCCCCAAAATGCGGGTCGCCCATGGGTGAAAATATAGTCTCTTACAATTTTGAAAAATAAGGTCAAGAAAAATAATAATCTTATTCTGACCCAACGGCACGTCAGAATTTCCTAGCGGGACACCCGGCCTGCGGCTCATAAAGTATCAAGATCATATGATGTCTAAGTGTTGGTGGTTACACATAAAGCCACCAAAAGCCGCTAATTCTAACAATATCTCACACAGTCACATAGTGTTTATGTATGTCACTCCTGTTGGAGAAAAAGATATACTGTAAAAATTAATGATTTCGCAGCAAGGAGATGTTCCCAAGTACCTGTAAAAAAGTATCAAGATCATATGATGTCTAAGTGTTGGTGGTTACACATAAAACCACCAAAAGCCGCTAATTCTAACAATATCTCACACAGTCACATAGTGTTTATGTATGTCACTCCTGTTGGAGAAAAAGATATGCTGTAAACATTAATGATTTCGCAGCAAGGAGATGTTCCCAAGTACCTGTAAATGAGAGAAACATGTATCTGTTTTTTGCAATTAATTGCTGTTTCCAATGAAAATAGAAACCGTCAAAACAATCTTTGTGAATCAGAATCTCAGACTTTGTATTGCTAGTTACATTGGAAATATCAGACAATAACCAAAAAACAGAAAACAGGTAAGTAACTGAATGATGTCAATCTCCCTGTAAGAATGGTCATAGAATATAATTATGCCATACACATTAGGAGTTAAACACTCCACAAGGTTATGACAGTTCACTTTAGTAAGATATAGTAATATTTTAGTTGCAGCAAGAAGGAGTAACAATGAGATTGAAGTCTCTCTGTGACTGATGCAGATATAAATTGACAGAATTGGATTTTCAAACAATTATAGCTCAAAGACATGTAATGTGGAGAATACTGATCATTTTCTTTAGCGTTGTGAAATATCTAAATCATCTCCTGCTGTAGATAGTACAGAGGCCCGTCCCATATGTCTAACCGACTTCTGCTGCCTTCCCATATGTGTGCAAGCACACAGTGAATGAGAGGTGAGAGAGCCGGTCCGGCGGTAACGGGCTGAAGAAAGAAAGAAGTGTATCATCTGTCACCCGCTGCGGCGCCCTGCAACCCTGTTAACCGTGGTCAGCGCAGAGTTCACAGGAGCCGCCGTGCAGGTGATGAGAGTGCACTGAAATACCTGGTGGGGATGAGATGTCCCCATGTGCAGCGGCTGCGGCTGGTGTCTCCGTCAGTGCCGAAGTCCGGGCCCAGTGACGTATCTCGGGATTCCGGAAGTTGCGTCATGTGACGCGTAAGAACAGGAACGTACGTTTCACCCTAACAGCGGGCTTGATCACCATGTAGTCAACTCTAAGCGGGGAATTCAAATGTTTGAAAAGTCAGTTGGGGTCTGTTTTTTCCTGTCTATTAGGAAAAAACAGACGCCCAACTGACTCTTCAAACATTTGCATTCCCCCCTAAGTCTGTATTTGGAGCGAACGTCATTGGTTCGGGGCACTGACTCTCTTCTAATGCATTATGATACTAACAAACACGAGCGGTCGAGGGGAAGCAGTCTGTAGCGCGATGGATCCTCTGTCATTCTCTTGGCCTGATCTGGCACATGGTGGCCATCTCCGATGGCATGTATTAGTGCAGCGAATGATTCCTGGACCTCGTGGCATGGGGCCCTCCACATAAGTATAAATATCAAATATACCACTTACTATAAATTACAAGTCACAAAGAATTTAGTTGCCATATTTCAATATGTCTCTAATGTCTGAAGCCACCTCCATCAATAATAACACAGAGATTAAGAGTTTGACCAGGTCGGTACAAGGAGTCGTGGCCATGGTGGCCCTCTTTAGAAACTGCTAAGATGCACCATCTTTAGAGTGCGATTACTCTTCCTCCTCTGCACTCACATACTATCCCCCACCTCTTCCCTCAGCACCTCTGAATTTAGAGGGATAAGTGGAGTGTTACATAGATATTTTCTGTAAATATACACATTGACTAGTTACATTTATATGTAGTTCTATTCGTTTAACCGTGACCACCGATCTTACAGCCCAACATGTTGGGGCTCTGTATCTTTCATCATGTGCTTCTTTTCAGGTTAAGCCATAACACAGCTCTAAGCTTTATGTTGCTAATGACTGTTGTTTAGAGCTTGAAGTGCATTACTATCTCTGTACCAGCTCTCTTGTACCTTGTCAGAGACTCTCCTTCCTTCTCTGACTTGTTCAGATAACTTTGTGTAAAATGTACATTTTTGGTTTGTGACACCTCCTACTATATTTAATGTTTTTCTACTTTATAGGAATAATTCCTCAGCTTTTTTCACGTCTCAATCACCCTGAAGTTTACGTTCGTCAGAGCATTTGTAATCTGCTGTGCCGAGTAGCACATGACTCTCCTCATCTCATCCTCTATCCTGCAATAGTAGGAAGTATCTCGCTGAGCAATGAATCCCAATCTTCAGGTAAGTACACCTCTTGCAGTTGGACCCAGTCCAATTTGTGAGTGTTTGTTTTTTAAAGTCTCATTCATAAGCACTATCTGTAGCTATAAATAATAAAAGTATGTCTGATTTACAGTACATTGTGGTAGAAAGCGACTGACTGTACTTATGTTTCTAATACATTTTAATTATGATGTTACGTAACACAGGTGCCAAGCTCTCGTCAGCGATTCCCACTTTACTTGGAAATATGCAGGATGAAGAGCTCATGGGTGGTGAGTGTGATGAAGGAAGTCCTCCAGCTTCTCAAGAAAGCAACAGAGATGAAATGAAGAATTTGCTGAATGAGGACCAAGCCATGATGCAGGATTGTTACAGCAAAATTGTAGATAAATTATCTTCAGCCAACCCCACCATGGTGCTTCAGGTTTGTATATATACTGTATTATGACACTGCAGTTGCAGCAATTATTTCAGCTGTCTATTATTTGTGTTTAGATCACTCTTATTCTGCTTTCTGTGATGGTGGTATTTTACAGGTTCAAATGTTGGTAGCTGAGCTGCGGAGGGTCACTGTGCTTTGGGATGAGCTATGGCTGGGTGTTCTACTTCAGCAACACATGTACGTTCTCAGGCGCATACAGCAGTTGGAAGATGAAGTGAAGAGAGTCCAAAATAACAACACTCTTCGCAAGTATGTGCTCCTTAGGATCATTGGGATCACTGTTTATTGCAATGCATCTACGATTAATGCTGTACTGTGGAGATTTCTTGAAGACGACACAACCTATTTTTCTCAGTCACTAGGGGACAATGGAACATGCTGACACTAGGGTATAGACTGGGGGTTACAGATTTTCTTACATGTCATTTCAAGGATTCTTTGACATTGGCCTTGAGTTAGCATAGTCATCAATGTTTTAAGGGAATACATGACAGTAGTGCATAGTTAAAAGGATACAGCTTTAGGAAGACTGTGAGAGTGGGCTATGTATTGCCAAAATCATTCTTGAGCCTCCTAAAACAGTGCCAAAAAGCACAGATACTCTGAATGTATTTCCTTTGCATCGTTCTATCATACGGCTATCCTATTATATGCAGTAATTTATCACAGATAATTACCACTGACGGGGCTGCCTCAGGCAGGTGAAACCAAATCCCTGATGACCATTTTTGCCCTGAAAAAAGATGCAAAAATATATACAGTAGATAAGCAGCTTTTCATGGACTCTATGCATATTTGTGCAAAAACATAGTTTTTTTGGGCTAGCAAAAATTGCAGGGAAATAAAAAGTTGCATCCAAAAGAATTTTGCTGCTAATAAGATACAACCCATAGACTTGATACGGTTAGGAAGTAGGGGGAATGTTAGGGTTATGGATTAGAGTTACAAGTAGGGACAGAATACTTTGCGGAATACCGCTCATCAGATGCCTGTGCTTGAACTGCCCCACAGGTGACTTCCGGGAGAATATAAGACACCACCAGGGGTGCTTTGTCGACCGTTCATGTGGACAGATCATCCATGTAGACATGGTGACTGATTCGAATGCATGTCAACAGTTCGACCATTCTCATGTCGACCTGATGAATGTTGACTAAACATACCCGTCTGCTGGTGGATAGGTTCAAGATGGAGTCTTTATAATTAGTCACCAGTGCCATGGAATGAAGATAATTTACTTTCGGTACAAACCTAGATTCCTAGATTTGCAGTGGAAATTTAATGTTACTAGTTTAGAGCTCTGCCCTTTTGGACCTGCCACAACTTTTTACCGATTAAAATGAACGACGTCGCTCATTTTCACCCTTTCTGAGTGACGACGTTCACTTTCTCGGTAAGTGTGTATGCCGGCGACGACGTTCTTAACATTCTTAGCACAGCCAACATAAGAAAATACCTAATTCATGGCCCATTTTCCCACCAAGACTTACTTGACTGGCTTTAATGGGGTGGCCCTGAAATCCTTTGGGGTTATTCAGACCATGATCGATGCCTGATGACCTTTCACCTTGCAGTGTCCCCCCAAATTCTACCATAAAAATGGACTAAAATAGATACAAAAATATTCTTTAAATAATCCTGTGACCTAAATTGAGAAGACCAATGTGGTAAAGGTAAAATAAAGCAAATAACAAACGTTCAGTTTGGGATCTAAATTTTGATTGAAGCACTTTTATTTTGAAACCTACTAATTTGTCTCCGAAGCAACGCACCAACATGAATGTCTTCAGTGGAGCTTGTAAACTCATACATGCCAGCATTACTTCTAATGGAACTGTTCTAGGCTGCCACATGACACAAATGGTGCTCATTGGGTTTTGATAAGTGCAGAGTTTTTTATATTTAAAAAAATAAAGGCCCTTTTTACTGCAAAACGTACGTGCATAGTTTGTGAATATTATGTTGTCTCTATGGTAAAAGACAATTATCAGTGTGTCTAGAATGCTTTTTTTTTCTTACTTTGCTCGCTAGAGAGGAGAAGATTGCTATAATGCGTGAGAAGCACACCGCACTGATGAAGCCCATTGTCTTTGCTTTGGAGCATGTTTGCAGTATAACGTCAGTGCCTGCAGAAACACCGCATGAGAAATGGTTTCAGGACAACTATGGAGAGGCAATTGAAAATGCTTTGGAAAAACTTAGAAACCCCTCCAATCCTGCTAATCCTGGAAATAGCTGGATACCATTCAAGCAGGTATTTTGAAAATATCGCATTGTGCCCCATATTTTATATAGTAAGGCTTCTGGACCTGACACCAGTTTACTAGTCATGACTGTCTGCACATTGAATCATTTCCAGGTGTTTAATGCATCAATATAGGAATCGAACAAATATTATTGATATTATTTCTAGAGGCTTTATGCACGCTACAGAAGCTGACTTTTCACTTTTACATAATGCTTAGTGATTTTAAGTATTTTAAATGCACCGAAATTTAAGGACCATTATACCTGTTTAGTAAATGTGGTCTCGGAATATATTGGTGATAAGTGCAATTGATGTGTATAAAACCCTATGGTCCTGACCATCTAGGCACTGTGTTTATGGTTTCTGACTCTTAAGGGCGCCATACACTTATCCGACCGCATGTCGCAGGCGATCACCCTGGCAGCCTCCCGGGGGGCAGGATCGCCCAAGATACATCGGATGCTGTCCTTTTGCATCCGATGTATCCTGGGCAATCCCAGCCACGCCTACAAGTCGGACCTTATTGAATGTGCACATTCAGTCTTGAGGATCTGATCCAATGCTCACGGGAACGCGGATCGGACCGGAGACACCTTAAAAATGCCAGATTTCACCCAATATATCGGGCCGAATTGGGCTGAAATCGAGCATAAGCGCTCTAGTGTATGGGGCCCTTTAGTGATACTTACCAGAGACAATAGATTACTGCAATCTTTATACTGGTCCCCATCACAGTTTAGCTTGTAATTCCCTTAAACGGTTTAAAAATCTATTGGTTAAATGCAATTTTCAGATCATGCTAAGCCTGCAGCAGAGAGCACAGAAACGTACAAGTTACTTGTTACGCCTTGAAGAAATCAGTCCTTATCTGACCTCCATGTCGAACACTGAAATAGCCCTTCCAGGTGAAGTGTCGGACAGAGACACCATCACAATTCATAGCGTGGGCAGCACCATTACCATCCTGCCTACAAAAACGAAGCCTAAGAAATTCATCTTCCTGGGATCTGATGGGAAAAACTACCCTTATCTCTTCAAAGGTATAGCGCTCCTTTCTCTTTCAATATCTAGCGTTGTATGATTTAGTGGTTCTTCAGGTCTAATTATTGATACCAATATTAGCTGTTATTAATTTTAAACAGGTTTGGAAGACTTACATCTTGATGAGCGGATTATGCAGTTTCTGTCTATCGTAAACACCATGTTTGCAACTATCAACGGTCAAGAGTCTCCCCGATTCCGGGCTAGGCACTATTCTGTTACACCCCTTGGCACACGATCTGGGCTCATTCAGTGGGTGGATGGAGCCACTCCTCTGTTCGGTCTTTATAAACGATGGCAGCAAAGGGAAGCTGCTTTACAAGTGCAGAAGGTATAAAATGCTAAATGAACTGGAGTTGCTGCTTTCATACTTGTTCTTGTAGGAAGGAGCAGCTCAATTGTAACGTTAAAGTAGCATTCCCAGCTCCAGTTAATCATTGTTAGGTCAGGACACAAGGTTTGTTCTTAATTATAATGTGCGTTAGCTTTAAAAATGTAATGAAAATTAGTTTGTACAAAATATTACGGCGGTTAGTTTGCTACATTATGAGCCAATGAGATGAAACCCTGTTGCTGTGTGATCGCGGATAAAAGTATTGCAAGATCTGGCTGCTACCCAACATCCATCCAAACAGCCATGTCACATCAGTGACTCAGGATAATAATCCATGTGTATAGAACCCATTGCAAGCATTAATATCCTGGAATAAGGACATTTTTGTTTATGCCCCTGCCTGGTTGTGCATTCTTTTTGCAATGAACAAGCTGCCCATATTGAGGCTGAAGTTTGAACTTAATAGCTGCTTTCTGAAGTCTTGCTGCATTTGAGATGGCCATTAGGTGTCAGAAGGTCACAGCTTGCACATAACATTTGTGTGACCAAATTGGGCAGTGGTCAGGCTGAGCGACAGGATCAGTACTTGATTGGCCAGTTTACTCAAATCTGAACACTAATGTTGCTGACGTTATGGCCTGAAATGTCAGGTTATCTTCCTTCCTGAGTGACTTTTCACCTGGAGTTATTCTGACTCTCTACCACTGGCACATTATGGGTAAAGAGAAAATACACTTTCTACTATGTCAAACCCAAATATGTGTTTCAAATAGATTTCTTACTGGAAAGCCAAGGTTTAGTGAAATCCTGCAGCTGTTGCATACCTATCTATAGTGAGGTGCGTGTGTTTTACACAAATGCAAACTTCTGCCCTATTCTAGTACATTTGGGGGCGTTATGAGGGAAAGGGGAGGGGGGGGATGGGTCTTCACCAAAGACAAGCCGCTATAGTGGCCGTTTGCAAATGCACCAAAAAGCTGATGGGAAACGGCACTATTGCAGAGTGATAGGTTTATGATTGTCCCACAGTAGTCTTAAATACATGTTTGTTTGTTTTCTAGGCACAAGATTCCTATCAGACGCCTCAGAACCAAGCAATGGTTCCAAGGCCCAGTGAGCTGTATTACAGTAAAATAGGTCCTGCGTTAAAGGCAGTTGGTCTAAGTTTGGATGTGTCACGCCGAGACTGGCCTCTTAATGTAATGAAGGCTGTGCTTGAAGAATTAATGGAATCTACTCCCCCTAACCTGCTTGCAAAAGAGTTGTGGTGCTCATGCGCTACCCCTGATGAATGGTGGAGAGTTACACAGGTGAGAGGCGCAGAATGTTTCTATAGGGCCCCTAGAAATTGAAGTCCAAGCATTGTATATTACCCAAATCCTGTATTCTGTACCTGTAGGTTATTTTCACTGGCTTTCTTTCTATGAACATATTTAACCTGAGTACTTATGCTGATCGTTATGCATTTATTATCATGACTCAGAACTGCCAAATAGTGTTTGCACTGAAGTATAATGTATTTTCTTCCATAAATATTAAGGGCCTGATTTTGAGTTGAACATAAAGTTGTTTGTGTATGAGCAGAAACACATACTGTATGCACAATATATACATACAACCTTATATTTCGCGTATATCCATCTGATTAAAAATAGGCATTGTAGTCATCAACACTTGATCCCAATTTATGTACAAAGTTTAGCTTGTAGCAAATATAATTTATAAGTGTAACTCAGAATAAGGGATCTATTTACTAAGCCTTGGATGGCGATAAAGTACCAACCAATCCGCTCCTAACTCTAATTTTTCAAACCCAGCCTGTGACATGACCGGAACTGGTTGGCTGGTACTTTATCTCCATCCCCTGTACCTCCATCCAAGGCTTAGTACATAGACCCCTGAGATGTTATCAAAGGGGCAGGCTTAACCTCCATCTGCACGGCTTTAATGATCTGCGATTGAAATGGTCATGATTGCGATATACTGTAGCTGCAGTTGTAAGTACAGGCGCAAGCTGAGGGTAGTGCTATAAATCAGGCCTTAAACTTGACAGAGCCCCCCAGTGACAATGGTGTTCACCAATAACTTATGCTGGGTACACAGATATATCTGCAGATCGATTTATCTGCAGATATATCTACAGACGGACCGGGCAGTGTGTTGCGTATACACACTGACTGATCCATCGGAAAAGACGTCACAAACTGGGCGGGCGTTTACATACGCCCACCCAGTTCAGCTGTCAGTCACCGCCGGCTTCTGCAGCAAATGTACAGCACAATGCGCCAATATACTGTAGGATGTGCTGCAGGGCCGACGTGATGATCTATGAATGACGGCGGTCAGACATATCACTCGTACACACTGGCCGATATATCGGCCAGTGTGTACGCACCCTAAGCTTCCCTATTCAGTCAAATAACCAATTTACTTTGTATCCCTCTGTTTCTTTTCAGTCCTACGCCAGATCAACTGCTGTCATGTCGATGGTTGGCTACATCATAGGTCTTGGTGACAGGCACTTGGATAATGTGCTAATTGATATGACAAGCGGGGAGGTGGTCCACATTGATTACAATGTTTGCTTTGAAAAAGGTGAGATCCATGTTGCTATTTTCGTTCATGCTTGGCTATCCATATCAAAATTGCGTTTACTGATTTACATATAGCCTGAACATGCTAAAGTAGTCATACAAGAAATAGTGTCTGGCAACCCTTTCCACAGGCAAGAGTCTTCGTGTTCCTGAAAAGGTCCCTTTCCGAATGACCCAGAACATTGAGAGCGCTTTGGGAGTAACAGGGGTGGAGGGAGTGTTTCGCCTGTCTTGTGAACAGGTAAACAGAACAGTGTTCCTTTTATTGTGTTAGCATATTTCTTTCAAGGTCAATCTTTTACTTGTTATTCATATTAATTAGACTATTCACCATTTCATTATGTGCAATTCTTAGCTGTTAACAAGCAGCTAACATCTTTACTGTGGTCTGGTCCATAATTAGACAAGTTTCCACATACTGAAATATCTTATTACAGTTGCACATTGTAACGCAGAATTGCTTTTTACTAAAAACATACTTCTAATCTTGATTTTTCTACTTCATCCACCAGGAGACCCAGGAAGGTCTTTACGGTGGGGTATAGATGGTGGCTAAGTGGAGCCGGCACTTTAAATTCTTTAAAATTGTGGCTCGCTCCTCCCCTCCATGCCCCCCCCCCCCCTACAGACCAGTTTGAAGAATGTGCCCGAGGGAGTCGATCCTCTCTCTCGGCTTCTCCAGAGAAGTTTCTTAAAAGATGCTGAGAACAGACAGACCGCCTACTGCCTCTGTCTGTCTGCACAGCAAAAGATACCAGGGGTAATTCCAGTGGCGCTGCGTGCAGTGTCTGTTAGGTCCCCACAGCCTGTGCCCAGCTGGCTAGCAAGGCAGTAGGGCGAGTATAAACCGGAGCTCTGACTAGCAGAGGCTCCGGATCATGCAGCTTCCTGCAGGGCACTTTCCCCCAGCTGAGTTCGGAGCCGTCCTATAGCCGCGTACCCGCCGCTACTTGTTTATTTTACACTGTGCTTGTTTAAACTAGACGCAATTGGCGGGGGGCGGAGCTACGCTCCGGACAGCTTCTCCTTCCCGGCTAGTAAGTGTGCGTCTCCTCAGCGCCACACTACACAGTGCCATTACAGGCGCCTCCTGCAGCAGGGAAGTGCTCCATCAGGTGGCAGACGTTTCCTCACGAGCGGCGGATGACTGGTAGAGTGATTACTGGGGGGCATAGAGAAGGGCAATGATTACAGTCCTCTCCGATATAGCACATAATGGCGGCACTCCAAGTCTCATTATAGTTATAGAAACAAAAATTTCCTTTTAATTTATCGATGTTTCTGCTGTGGGGTACACTGGGCTCCACAAGGAAAGACATAGGGGTGTAGAGTAGGATCTTGATCCGATGCACCAACAGGCTGAAAAGCTTTGACTGTTCCCAGAATGCCTAGCGCCGCCTCCTCTATAACCCCGCCTCCCTGCACAGGAGCTCAGATTTGTAGTTGGTGCCGCAGATAGCAGGCACATAACAGAGGGGCTGCTCCAGGCAGCCCTAAGAAAAGCTTTTTATGAAGAAAAGTGAAGACTTCAAGGGCTGCAGCAGTGTGTAAATGTCAGGAGACATTCACTGCTGCAGCTCCATTTCTCCCCAGCGGCGCTGTACACTCCCGAGCCCTGGTTGCCGGGTAACTACAGCAGGAGGCTCCGGTTTTCTTCTCTGGTCAGGCGCACACGACGGGGGCTCTCCGGGATCGCGTGGCCGCGCTTCGGGAGGTGGTGAGTGGGTCCCGCTTGCGGGACCCGTACTTTATTGCGATCCGGCGCAGTCAGAGAGAGGTGGGCCGCGCGCGCTGGCGGTGGACACTGTGGCAGTACAGGCGATCCCACTAGATCACCAGGGCATGGGTGCAGGTCAGGTTTTCCCTTAAAACCAGTTTACTAGTAGCCCGCAGTACCCGGTGGTTTTGCCAGCAGGGGGATAAGGCTTAGACCTGGAGCCCCTCCCCCAGCCCCAGGGCGCCGTTTCCAGCAAATGTTCCCGCCCTGGAGCTGCATATCTGTCTCTCCCTCACTCCCTGTCAGTGTCTGGGCGCCATTTCTCTCAGCTACACTGTTCCTGGGACTGCTTGGTCAAATCCTACTATGTAAAGCTGCCTGGTTGACAGCGCTGTGCCTTTATATGACACTTAAGTATTCTGCCTGTCACTTAGACAGTGTTAGTTAAGAAAGAGTGCATTTAGTCAGGGTTTTCTAGTACAATTACCCTGTGATATATATCCAGTTCTTACTGTGCAGTGTTATATCTATTGCCTACATAGCTATATAAGCTGGTCCAGTGCAGTATTATTGTTAGTAATAACCTCTGCATTGTACAACTGTGACTATATGTGTGTGCATTAGCTTGCTGAGTAGTGTCCATTCGTGTCTCTCACTCAACTTGCTATCCCTATATTCTATAACCTGAGGGGGCTTGGTGCGTCAGGTTTTATAATATAGGATATTCACAAGATATACTCTGATACGTATTTTTCTCTGTGATTTTAGTCACCATATCTCTCCTATACAGTATCTCTGCTTGTGCTGACTACACTGCGCAGGGGTTTGGGTAAGAGGTATTGTGCTGCTGCCAATTGTACTGTGTTACCTGATACTGCCAGTTATATCATGTCTGCTTCTGAAGGTAACTGTTCTGGGGCTGAACACACTGCCGGTGTTGCTGAAGCCACAGATCCCTATGAGGAGAATATAGCAGCTGTGGGCTCTGGTTCTGGGGGCTCCTTGCCCCTCAGTGGGACTGTGGCAACGGAGGTACATAATGACCCACCGTGGGCTGCTTTTTCCATGCTTCTATATACGCTAGTTCATAAACTAACACCCCTGATGGGACCACCTATACCGGTGCAACCGTATGTGGTCCCTGCAGCTAATCCGCCGTGGGTGGACGATTTATCTGCTCAATTGAATAAGTTGAACCAGTCCCTGACTACTAAAAAGTCTGACCCTCGCTCGCCTAAGTCCAAGGGGGCTTCTAAGCGAGCTCTTATCTCCTCACAATCCACTGCTGTCACTGACACCTCGTCTGATGAAGATGGCACTTATACTGACCCCACAGATTCTGACTCAGATACTGCTGATGGTGAGGGTAGTTCACATGTGGATATGCCTGATCTTTTGGAGGCTATTAAATTTATTTTGCAGATGATCCCGAGCCATCCGTCCCTCCTAAGAAACCAGATAGGTTCAAGCGTCAGAAGGTGGTTAAACAAGTTTTACCTCACTCTGACCACCTAGTGGATATACATCAGGAACCCAGGGGAAACCCGGGTAAGAAGTTTGTGCCTCAAAAGAAGATGCTGGCTCGCTATCCCCTCACGCCAGAGCTGTCTAAAAATTGGGAAACGCCTCCTCCAGTGGACTCACATGTGGCTAGTATGGTGGTTTCCTCAGGTCTACCTGTCACTACCGTCACGTCTCTAAAAGAGCCTACGGATAAACGTGTGGAGGGTTGTCTGAAAGCGATTTACACCCTCACGGGTGCTGCACAAAGGCGCACTATTGCAGCAACATGTACTGTAAAGAGGCTTCTTCTGATGCCGGTATCTTAGCAGCCAAGGCCTCTACTACATCAGTCCTCGCCGGATATTGTGGCTGAGATCCTGGTCTGTGGATCTGGACTCTAGAAAAACCCTGGAGGTACTCCCTTTCAAGGGAGATATTCTGTTTGGGGAGGACTTAAATAAGATAGTGGCTGACTTGGCTACTGCCAAAACTGCTTGTCTGCCAAGTACCGCTCCTTCTGTGTCGAAGGCTAAAGGTACTTCCTTTCGCCCCTTTCGTCCTTCAGGTAAAGCAAAAGGTCAGGCGTACAACAAGCAGGCCCGCACTTCCAAACCTGGTAAGCCAAGGCCCAAAAGAGCCTGGGCGGCCCGTCAGCCAGCTTCCAAAACAAGCCTACCGCATGACGGGGCGGGCCTCCCCCTGGGGGATCCCAGGGTGGGCGGCCGGCTTCTAGGGTATACCCAGGAATGGTTGAAGACCACTTCAGATGCCTGGGTGTACGGGAAGTCGTCACTCGAGGTTACGCCATAGCCTTCAAAAACCGACCCCCTCATCGATTTTGCCGGAAAGACGTCCCGTTGGACCAGACAAAGGCAAACGCTTTACATTCGGTGGTACAGACCTTCCTGGATACAGGAGTCGTAGTACAGGTGCCTCTTGCGCAGAGAGGCCAGGGGTACTATTCTCCGCTGTTTCTAGTCCCGAAACCGAATGGGTCCTCCCGGCCCATTCTCAACCTCAAGGCATTGAACAGGTTTGTGAAGCTTTCCAAGTTCTTTATGGAAACCCTTCGCTCTATAGTTCTGGCCTTGGAACCTGGGGACTACATGGTCTCCCTGGACATACTGGATGCTTACCTGCATATTCCTATAGCAGCGTCACATCAGCAATACCTGAGGTTTGCGATTGGCAACCTCCAT
The DNA here is from genome assembly GCF_028390025.1 of Pseudophryne corroboree. Taxonomy (NCBI): domain Eukaryota; kingdom Metazoa; phylum Chordata; class Amphibia; order Anura; family Myobatrachidae; genus Pseudophryne; species Pseudophryne corroboree. The sequence continues at coordinate 344,059,881 of NC_086450.1, read as the reverse complement.
TACCAGTTTCTGGCGTTACCTTTTGGTTTAACTACGGCTCCGCAAGTCTTCACCAAAGTTATGGCGGTGTTGACGGTGGTACTCCGCCGTCAAGGGGTCAGGATACTGCCGTATCTGGACGACTTGTTAATCCTGGCAAATTCCCCAGAACTTCTGCTACGTCATCTGGATATGACTGTCCGGTTTCTACAAGCCCACGGGTGGCTCATCAACTGGAAGAAATCCTTCCTGGTCCCTGCTCAGAGCATGGTGCACCTGGGAGCGCTATTGGACACTAACAACCAGAGGTTGTTCTTGTCTCAGGAAAAAGTCCTGAAGCTTCAGGACAGGATTTGTTGCTTCCTTTCTCGTCCGCAGGTGTCGATACGTTCGGCGATGCAGGTGCTGGGCCTCATGGTGTCAGCATTCGACATGGTGGACTATGCTCAATTCCATGCTCGCCCCCTCCAGAAGCTAATTCTAGCCAAGTGGGACGGCCTGTCTCACATGATCTCATTGACTCCGGAGGTCCGTCTGTCGCTGCTTTGGTGGCTCCAGGACCGACAATTGTGCAGGGGCCGTCCCTTCTGGATATCCGACTGGGTCCTGTTGACAACAGATGCCAGTCTAAGAGGTTGGGGCGTGGTGCTGGAGCAACACTCCCTTCAGGGTCGGTGGACCAAAGAGGAATCCCTCCTCTTGATCAACATTCTGGAATTGCGGGCGATCTTCAATGCGTTGAACCTGGCCCAGCATTTAATTCAGAACAGTCCTGTTCAAGTACAGTTGGAGAACGCCACCACAGTGGCTTACATAAATCATCAAGGCGGCACTCAAAGCCGTTTGGCAATGAAGGAAGTCTCACAGATTCTACATTGGGCGGAACGCCATCAACTGGCCATATCGACAATATTCATTCCGGGAGTCCTGAATTGGGAAGCGGACTTTCTCAGTCGTCGGGACGTACATGCCGGCGAGTGGGGCCTCCATCCAGAAGTGTTTCAACTCCTAGTGGAAAAATGGGGCCTTCCAGACGTAGATCTGAAGGCGTCTCGACACAATCACAAGGTTCCGGTCTTCGGAGCAAGGACAAGGGACCTCAAGCAGCATTCGTGGATGCGCTGGCGGTGCCGTGATGGTTTTGGCTGCCGTACGTGTTCCCTCCAGTGTCACTCCTGCCCAGGGTAATTCGGAAGTTCAAGCAAGAAAGAGGAATTCTGCTTCTCATAGCTCCAGCGTGGCCCAGACGGCACTGGTTCTCAGACCTGCAGGGCCTATCGTCAGAGCATCCAATTTTACTTCCGCAACGCCCAGCCCTCCTCGTTCAGGGCCCCTGTGTCTACCAGGACCTAGCCCGGCTGTCTTTGACGGCGTGGCTCTTGAAGCTTCCGTCTTAAGGGCTAAAGGGTTTTCTGAGGCGGTCATTCAAACTATGTTGCGGGCCCGGAAACCGGCTTCTGCTCAGATTTACTATAGGGTCTGGCATTCTTACTTTGTTTGATGCGCATCTAACAATTATGACGCTTCCAAGTATAGTACAGCCAAGTTGTTGGCCCTTCTTCAGCAGGGTCTGGACTTAGGCCTGCGTCTGGCCTCCTTCAAGGTTCAAATATCTGCCTTGTCGGTGTGGTTTCAGAGAAAGATTACGACCTTACCTGATGTGCATACCTTCACTCAGGGTGTGTTGCGTATCCAACCTCCCTATGTCCCGCCTGTGGCTCCTTGGGACTTGTCTGTGGTTTTGGAGGCGTTACAAGAGTCTCTGTTTGAACCTCTTGGTTCAGCTGATCTTAAGTGGCTTTCCCTTAAGGTGGTGTTTCTGCTGGCTATTGCTTCAGCTAGAAGAGTGTCGGATTTGGGTGCCTTGTCTTGTTATTCCCCATATCTGATTTTGCACCGTGACCGGGCGGTTCTTAGGACTCGTCCCGGATATTTACCTAAGGTGGTTTCTTCGTTTAGTGGTTCCGGCACTTGTTTCTCCTGATCTGTCTCCCAAAGAGTGGTCTTTGGCTGTGGTACGGGCTCTCCGTATCTATGTGAAGAGAACTGCTTCTATTAGGAAATCTGATTCTCTCTTTGTGCTGTTTGGATTTCACAAACGGGGCTGGCCTGCTCACAAGCAAACTTTGGCCAGATGGATTAGAATGGTGATTGCACATGCATATGTGAGGGCTGGTCTATCAGCTCCTGCTCACATTACGGCCCATTCTACTCGGTCTGTTGGACCTTCTTGGGCGGCCCAACGTGGTGCGACCCTTGAACAATTGTGCAAGGTGGCTACGTGGTCCTCAGTGAACACGTTCATAAGGTTCTATGCCTTCGATACTGCCGCTTCCCAGGATGCTTCCTTTGGACGCTGGGTTCTTGTGCCCGCTACAGTATGTCCCCTCCCATAAGGAACTGCTTTAGGACATCCCCATTGTCTTTCCTTGTGGAGCCCAGTGTACCCCGCAGCATAAAACAAGTTTTATGGTAAGAATTTACCTTTGTTAAAATTCTTTCTGCGAGGTACACTGGGCTTCACAAGGTGCCCACCCTGACGCACTTAGCTTCTTTGGTTTGGTATGGCATTAGCCGCTGACACTTCTCCTGTCGTGAGAGTGTGGTGTATGTGGCTACTAACCGTTGTCATCTCTTTTCCTGCTACTGCATTGGGCTGGTTAACTAAAAACTGAGCTCCTGTGCAGGGAGGCGGGTTTATAGAGGAGGCGGCGCTAGGCATTCTGGGAACAGTCAAAGCTTTTCAGCCTGTTGGTGCCTCGGATCAAAATCCTACTCTGCACCCCTATGTCTTTCCTTGTGGAGCCCAGTGTACCTCGCAGAAAGTTTTAACAAAGGTAAGTTCTTACCATAAAACTCGTTTTCGGGATAACTCCCGTAATGTCCTGATGACGGGAGTAATCCCGAAACGTCGATAAATTAAAAGGAAATTTTTGTTTCTACAACTATAATGAAACTTGAAGTACCGCCACTAAGTAAGTGATATATATATATATATATATATATATATATATAAGTGTAAAAAGCGCTGCTACCTACAAGACAGTAAACGTGTGAATTTCTTAAACCGTGATATTCTGTATTAATAATAGCACTCACGTACAAATAGAGGGGCCGCTTGTAAGTCCTCAGGTGTGACTTCATTTACAAAAAGCCACAAATTCAATGCATAGCAATGGTAGGACCCAGCGCCTTCCGTGCACACAGTGCAAATATCTCAGTGAATATTTAAATGCGTACCAGATAGATGATTCATAGAAGTGTTAACGATGGTCTTTCGTTCCTATGATTCCCTTTTCAACTTCTCAAGCTCATCCAATATGAGGAATAAACCTATAAAATATATATATATATATATCCTCGCAAACTTGCTCCTCTTATATAGCGGGACCTTTGTGCTTGCATCTCAGGTTATACAGGACAATTCCACACCTGCTTGCAGACACAGCAATGGCTCCTGTATAGCCCCCTGCGTACACTGGCCAGCGGTAGTGAAAACAGGTACTCTTACTTAGTTTTATACTATGTGGGAGACTTTGCCAGTATAAAAACGATATAGCTCTGCTGCCATTATAGGGGGCGGAGCTTCCTCAGAGCGGGACCAGTGGCGTTTTGTAGCCTTCCTCTGCTTACAGCTGCGGCAGCAGGCACACACAGCTCCTCCAGACACTCAGAATACGCAGGGAAACTGGTACAGGGGTGTAGCAAAGGGGGAGATCCGCTATTGTACACAATCTGTGTCCTGAAAAGGACAAACTCCAGTGTTACACCGTGAGTCTCACTGGGGCTGCTTAGCTTGGGTGTGCTGTTCCTTCCTCTGTCTATCCCTGTCGCATACAGTAAGGGCAGGCTTGCTATTATTTTACTTGTCTGTGTATGTGTATATATGTTGTCTACTGTAAACATGGTAAAACACCAATCATGCAGTGTATGTCACACCAGATTCTCTCCCTCTACTTCTGGTTCCATATCATGTGAACAATGCAGCCAGTCCTCACAACTCAGTGAGGGGACTGGGGGTGGAGGGTCAAGAGCCTTCCTGGCTTGGTGCCATAAAATCCATGATGTCAGATATGTCATCTCAGCCCACTGCTAATACTCGAGACACAACAGCTGCAACAGGCTGTTGCAGACTTTGCTGCAAGGGCAGATGATGAACAGCCCTCCCTCTCTAGATCAGGACCACTAAAACGTGGGTTACCTGCTTTACTCTCAGAAGCTGATGAGAGGTGAGGGAGGAATTGGATCCTATTACTGGGCATTTCCCTTCTGCACAGGGTATTGAGCCCCTCATACATGCTATACGGGACGTGTTAAAACTCCCTCTAGAGGACGCTGCTGCCCAGCAGTCGTTTTTCTTAGCACAGAACAAACCTAGTGTCAGCTTTCCTGATTCTGCAGAACTGGATGGCCTGTTTAAGTTAGCCTGGAAAAATACAAATAAGAAATACCAAGTGATAAAACGATTTTTGCACACTTTACCTTTTTGCTCCTGAAGGCATGAAAATTTGGGAAGAGCCACCGGCCGTAGACGTCTCAGTCTCTTGCCTATCTAAAAAGGCGGTACTACCAGCTCTGGGCTCCTTTACCATAAAGGACCCTGGGGATAGGAAAAATAAGATTTTAAACCTACCGGTAAATCTTTTTCTCCTAGTCCGTAGAGGATGCTGGTGACTCCGTAAGGACCATGGGGTATAGATGGGCTCCGCAGGAGACATGGGCACTATAAAGAACTTTAGAATGGGTGTGCACTGGCTTCTCCCTCTATGCCCCTTCTCCAGACCTCAGTTAGAGAAACTGTGCCCAGAGGAGACGGACAGTACGAGGAAAGGATTTTGTTAATCTAAGGGCAAGATTCATACCAGCCCACACCATCCACACCGTATAACATGGAATATACTAACCAGTTAACAGTATGAAACAAAACAGCATCAGCCCGAGACTGATCAAAACTGTAACATAACCCTTATGTAAGCAATAACTATATACAAGTCTTGCAGAATTTAGTCCACACTGGGACGGGCACCCAGCATCCTCTACGGACTAGGAAAAAAAGATTTACCGGTAGGTTTAAAATCTTATTTTCTCTTGCGTCCTAGAGGATGCTGGTGACTCCGTAAGGACCATGTGGATTATACCAAAGCTCCAGACCGGATGGGAGAGTGCGGATGACTCTGCAGCACCGATTGAGCAAACATGAGGTCCTCCTCAGCCAAGGTATCAAACTTGTAGAATTTAGCAAAAGTGTTTGAACCCGACCAAGTCGCCGCTCGGCAAAGCTGTAATGCCGAGACGCTTCGGGCAGCCGCCCAAGAAGAGCCCACCTTCATAGTGGAATGGGCCTTTACCGAATTTGGTAACGGCAATCCAGCCGTAGAATGAGCCTGCTGAATCGTGTTACAGATCCAGCGAGCAATAGTCTGCTTAGAAGCAGGAGCGCCAACCTTGTTGGCTGCATACAGGACAAACAGTGCCTCTGGTTTCCTAACCCGAGCCGTCCTGGTTACATATATTTTTAAGGCCCTGACTACATCAAGGGACTTGGAATCCTCCAAGTCTTTCGTAGCCACAGGTACCACAATAGGTTGGTTCATATTAAACGATGAAACCACCTTAGGCAAAAATTGAGGACGAGTCCTTAATTCTGCTCTATCCACATGGAAAATCAGATAGGGGCTTTTGTGAGACAAAGCCGCCAATTCAGACCCCCGCCTTGCAGATGCCAAGGCCAACAACATGACCACCTTCCAAGTGAGAAATTTCAATTCAACCGTTTGAAGAGGTTCAAACCAGTGAGATTTTAGGAACTGTAACACCACGTTAAGGTCCCATGGTGCCACTGGAGGCACAAAAGGAGGCTGTATGTGCAGCACTCCCTTTACAAAAGTCTGGACTTCTGGGAGAGAAGCCAACTCCTTCTGAAAGAAAATTGATAGGGCTGAAATCTGTACCTTAATGGAGCCTAATTTTAGGCCCATATCCACTCCTGTCTGTAGAAAGTGGAGAAAACGGCCCAGATGGAAAACTTCCGTAGGAGCATTCTTGGCTTCACACCAAGATACATACTTTCTCCAGATACGGTGATAATGCTTTGCTGTCACCTCCTTCCAAGCCTTCATCAGAGTAGGGATGACTTCTTCCGGAATGCCTTTCCCCGCTAGGATTCGGTGTTCAACCGTCATGCCATCAAACGTAACCGCAGTAAGTCTTGGAGCACACAGGGCCCCTGTTGCAACAGGTCCTCCCTGAGAGGAAGAGGCCACGGATCTTCTGTGAGCATTTCCTGAAGATCGGAATACCAGGTCCTTCGAGGCCAATCTGGAACAATGAGTATTGTCTGCACTCTTTTCCTTCTTATGATTTTCAATATCTTTGAGATGAGTGGAAGAGGAGGGAACACATAGACCGACTGAAACACCCACGGTGTCACCAGGGCGTCCACAGCTACTGCCTGAGGGTCCCTTGACCTGGCACAATACCTCCGAAGCTTCTTGTTGAGGCGTGACGCCATCATGTCTATTTGAGGAAGTCCCCACTGACTTGTTATCTCTGCAAAAACTTCTTGATGAAGTCCCCGCTCTCCTGGATGGAGATAGTGTCTGCTGAGGAAGTCTGCTTCCCAGTTGTCCACTCCCGGAATGAAGACTGCTGTCAAAGCGCTTACGTGATTTTCCGCCCAGCGCAGAATCCTGGTGGCTTCCGCTATTGCCACTCTGCTCCTTGTTCCGCCTTAGTGGTTTACATGAGCCACAGCTGTGACGTTGTCTTATTGAATCAGAACCGGTAGGTCGCGAAGAAGATTCTCCGCTTGACGTAGGCTGTTGTATATGGCCCTCAATTCCAGTACGTTGATGTGTAGACAAGCCTCCTGGCTTGACCATATCCCCTGAAAATTTCTTCCTTGTGTGACTGCTCCCCATCCTCGGAGGCTCGCGTCCGTGGTTACCAGAACCCAGTCTTGAATGCCGAACCTGCGACCCTCTAGAAGGTGAGCACTCTGCAGCCACCATAGGAGAGACACCCTGGCCCTGGGGGACAGGCTTATTTTCTGATGAATTTGGAGATGGGACCCGGACCACTTGTCCAGAAGGTCCCACTGAAACGTCCTCGCATGAAACCTGCCGAAGGGGATGGCCTCGTAGGTCGCCACCATCTTTCCCAGTACTCGAGTGCATTGATGGACTGACACTCTCTTCGGTTTTAACAGGTCTCTGACCATGTTCTGGAGTTCCTGGGCTTTTTCCATTAGGAGAAAAACCCTCTTTTGTTCAGTGTCCAGAATCATGCCTAAGAACGAAAGTCGAGTTGTTGGAACCAGCTGTGACTTTGGTAGATTCAGAATCCAGCCAAGTTGCTGCAGCACTCTCAGGGAGATCGCCACGCTTTTCAGCAACTGATCTCTCGATCTCGCCTTTATCAGGAGTTCGTCCAAGTACGGGATAATTGTGACTCCCTGCCTGCGCAGGAGCACCATCATTTCCGCCATGACCTTGGTGAAAATCATCGGGGCCGTGGAAAGCCCAAACGGCAACGTCTGAAACTGGTAATGCAGGACTGCACAGTTTTTGAATTGCAGCTAAAACTATCTCCCTCTCTGGGGGAGAAGCCGGTAGAGCCGATTTGAAAAACCGGCGAGGAGGCATGTCTTCGAAGTCTAGCTTGTAGCCTTGGGATACGATTTCCATTGCCCAAGGATCCACGTCTGACTGAACCCAGACGTGGCTGAAGAGTCGAAGACGTGCCCCCACCGGCGCAGACTCCCTCAGTGGAGCCCCAGCGTCATGCGGTGTATTTAGTAGAAGCCGGGGAGGACTTCTGCTCCTGGGAACTAGCCGCAGCAGGCTGCTTTTTCCCTCTTCGCTTACCTCTAGCGAGGAAGGAAGAGCCCCGACCTCTTCTGGACTTATGGGACCGAAAGGACTGCATCTGATATTGCGGAGTTTTCTTTTGCTGTGGGGAAACATAAGGTAAAAAAGTAGATTTGCCCGCGGTAGCTGTGGAAACCAGGTCCGCGAGACCTTCCCCAAATACATCCTCACCTTTTGTAAGGCAAAACTTCCATATGCTTCTTTGAGTCGGCATCACCCGTCCATTGGCGGGTCCACAGGGCTCGCCTAGCAGAAATCGACATGGCGTTGGCTCTCGAACCTAGCAAACCAACGTCTCTCTGAGCGTGTCTCATATATAAGACTGCGTCTTTAATGTGACCTAAGGTCAATAAAATGGTATCCCTATCCAGGGCATCAATATCAGCTGACAAGGTATCCGTCCAAGCCGCAACAGCGCTACAAACCCAAGCCGACGCTATTGCTGGTCTGATCAAGGCCCCCGTATGTGTATAAATAAATTTTAAGGTAGTTTCCTGTATGCGATCAGCAGGATCCTTGAGGGCGGCCGTGTCTGGAGACGGCAGCGCCACCTTTTTGGACAAGCGCGTTAACGCCTTGTCCACCCTGGGTGAGGATTCCCACCGTAACCTGTCCTGCGCAGGGAAAGGATACGCCATAAGAATTCTTTTGGGAATCTGCAGTTTCTTGTCCGGAGTTTCCCAAGCCTTCTCAAATAATGCGTTCAGCTCATGAGATGGGGGAAAGGTTACCTCTGGTTTTTTTTCCTTAAACATGTGTACCCTCTTGTCAGGGACAGAGGGGTCATCAGTGATATGTAAAACATCCTTTATTGCAATAATCATATAATTAATACTTTTGGCCACCCTTTGGTGTAACCTCGCATCATCGTAGTCGACACTGGAATCGGATTCCGTGTCAGTATCGGCATCTGCTACTTGGGACAGGGGACGTTTCTGAGACCCTGACGGGCCCTGTGACACAGCCAAAGCCAGGGATTGACTCCCTGTTCTTTCCCTGGACTCTGCTTTGTCCAACCTCTGATGTAATAAAGACACATTTGCATTTAAAACATTCAGCATATCCATCCAATCATGTGTCCGCGTTGCCGACGGAGACACCACAATCATCTGCTCCACCTCCTCCTTAGATGAGCCTTCCGCTTTAGACATGCCGACACACGCGTACCGACACCCCCACACACTCAGGGATATATCTATATGGAGACAGTTCCCCAATAAGGCCCTTTGGAGAGACAGAGAGAGAGTATGCCAGCACACACCCAGCGCCAGAAACCAAATTCCCAGAGAAAACAGCACTTTTATATAAATATATAAACATACACTCACTGCGCCAATAAAAAGTACCCCCCCCCCCCCCCCCCTTTTGCCCTCTGTCACCGTGTTCAGCAGGGGAGAGTCCGGGGAGCCAGCTTCTCTGCAGTGTGCTGTGGAGAAAATGGCGCTGGTTAGTGCTGGAGGATCAAGCTCCGCCCCCTCAGCGGCAGGCTTCGGTCCCGCTCAAATTTTCTATACTGGCGGGGGATTCTATAATATAGTGCCTCCGCAGCCTCTATATATCTTATTAGCCAGTCCCAAGTGGTTTATAATTGCTGCCCAGGGCGCCCCCCCTGCGCCCTGCACCCTTCAGTGCCCGCTGTGTGTGTTGTGTGTGGGAGCAATGGTGCGCAGCGTTACCTCAGAGAAGATCTTAAGTCTTCAGCCGCCTTTGAAGTCTTCTTTCTTCCTATACTCACCCGGCTTCTATCTTCCGGCTCTGTGAGGAGGACGACGGCGCGGCTCCGGGACGAACGGCGAGGGTGAGACCTGCGTTCCGACCCTCTGGAGCTAATGGTGTCCAGTAGCCTAAGAAGCAGAGCCTATCATTTAAGTAGGTCTGCTTTTCTCTCCTCAGTCCCACGATGCAGGGAGCCTGTTGCCAGCAGTGCTCCCTGAAAATAAAAAACCTAACAAAATTATTTTTCAGATAAGCTCAGGAGAGCTCCCCTGTAATGCACCCAGTCTCCTCTGGGCACAGGATCTAACTGAGGTCTGGAGGAGGGGCATAGAGGGAGGAGCCAGTGCACACCCATTCTAAAGTTCTCCTAAAACACATTCAAGACACTACACGCGTTCTGTGTGATTCTCTCAAGGAGAGAGGCAATATTAATGCTAGGACCACTGATATGGCAGTGTCTGCGCGCAGAGCTTTGTGGCTGTGTCAGTGGATAGCGGACACAGAGTCCAAGCGCAGTGTAGAGTCTCTTCCTTTTTCAGGGGGTTGGCTCTATGGGGTTGAGTTGGATACGTGGATTTCCAAGGTTACTGCGGGAAAATCCACGTTCCTCCCCTCTGGGGCCCCGCCAGCTAGACGTTCCTACCTGGGGCCGCCTACCCAGTCCTTTCGATCTGCCAGGTTCAGATCAAGAGCCAGAGGTGCCTCCACCGCAGTGAGAGGCACCAGAGGTGGGACAAGAAAACCAGCCGCCACAGGTTCTCAGGAACAAAGCATCAGTACCTCCCCACCCCGAGGGAACCTCAAGGTGGGGGCTCGACTGCGTCACTTCAGCAGCGTCTGGGAGAGCTCCTGCCAGGATGCCTAGCTAAAGACCTAATTTCTCAGGGCTGCAAGCTGTAGTTCGACAGTGCTCCTCCCCAACGATTTTTCAAATCAAGTTTACCAGTTTTGGAGGATTCACAAGTTACGCTGCAACAGGCCATCCAAAAGTTGGTTCAGTCCCAAGTCATTGTGCCAGTGCCACTACAGCAACAGGGAAAGGGTTACTACTCCAGCCTATTTGTGGTACCGAAACCGGACGGTTCAGTAAGGCCGATTTTGAATCTAAAATCCTTGAACCCTTACCTAAAGGTTTTCAAGTTCAAGATTGAATCCTTGCGAGCAGTGATTGCGGGTCTGGAAGAACATGAGTTCATGGTCTCGCTAGATTTAAAGGACGCTTATCTCCATATTCCAATTTGGCTGCCTCATAAGGCTTATCTGCAGTTCGCCCTGCTTGAACAATCACTACCAGTTCCAGGCGCTACCCTTCGGACTGTCCACCGATCCGAGGGTATTCACGAAGGTAATGGCGGAAATGATGTTCCAGCTCCGAGTCCAGGGGGTAAACATCGTCCCTTACCTGGACAATCTCTTGATAAAAGTGAGATCCCAGGAGCTTCTATTGCTCAGTATAGACTGCACTTTTCAGCTTCTGTCACAACATGGGTGGATTCTCAATTTGCAGACGTCCCACCTGGAGCCTGCTCAGCGGCTACTGTTCCTGGGAATGTTTCTGGACACAGTAGCTCAGAAAGTATTCCTCCCAGAGGACAAAGCAGGGATGCTTCAGGAAATGGTCAGAGCGGTCCTACGGCCGACTCGGATATCCATCTTTGCATACGATTGTTGGGAAAGATGGTAGCCTCATACAAGGCGATGCAGTACGGAAGGTTCCATGCCAGAACATTTCAATTGGATCTCCTAAGCAAGTGGTCCGGATCACTTCTACAGATGCATCGGATTATATGGTTATGACCTCAGGCCAGGATTTCCCTCCTGTGGTGGCTTCAGTCCTCAAACCTACTGGAAGGTCGGAGTCTCGGGATTTAGGATTGGATCCTCCTCATGACAGATGCGAGTCTGAGGGGATGGGGAGCTGTCACCCAAGGGGCTCCGTTCCAGAGCAGGTGGTCAGCCCATGAAGCCCTACTTCCGATCCACATTCTGGGACTTCGGGTGACCTACAACGCTCTGATCAGGCCTCTCCTTTGTTCCAGGGTCAAACTGTTCAGGTTCAGTCTGACAATGCCACGGTTGTGGCTTATATCAATCGACAAGGGGAGACAAAAACCAGAGCCTGCATGCGAGAGGTGTCAAGGATACTCCTCTGGGCGGAAAGAAATGAAAGAGCATTGTCTGCCATCTTCATTCCGGGTGTAGACGACTGGAAGGCGGACTTCCTCAGTCATCACGATCTCCACCCGTGGGAGTGGGGCCTACACCAGCAGGTGTTTCAACGGGTCATCAATCTCTGGTTCTTTCCACAGATAGACATGATGGCATCTCGACTCAACAAGAAGCTTCCGTGTTATTGTTTGAGGACCAGGGACCCTCAGGCGTGGGCAGTAGATGCACTGATGACGCCTTGGCCTTAACGGCTGGTTTACCTGTTTCCTCTGATTCCTCTGCTCCCAAGGGTGCTAAAGCGAATCAGGAATCAAAGATTCCTCACAATTCTGATTGCACCAGATTGGCCTTGAAGGACGTGGTACGTGGATCTTCTGGACATGTCCGTTGAAGACCCTTGGCCTCTGCCAATGAGAAGAGATCTTCAACAAGGACCGTTCGTCTACCTGGACTTAAGGCGACTTCGTTTGATGGCATGGAGGTTGAGCGGAACATCCTAGCTCACAAAGGCCTTTCCAAAAAGGTTATTGCAACTATGGTTCAGGCATATCTGGAGAAGGTATATCTCTTGGTGCGAGGAACGCATGTATCCGCCTGCAGAGGTCCACTTCGGACGTTTCTTGCGTTTACTGCAGGCTGGTGTGGATAAGGGCTTACATCTGGGTTCCATTAAGGTCCAGATTTCAGCTCTCGATTTTCTTCCCGAAAAAATTGGCAGTGTTGCCAGAAGTTCAGACCTTCTTGCAAGGGGTACTACACATACAACCTTCTTTTGTGCCGCCCATGGCACCCTGGGATTCGACTGTAGTGTTGGAATTTCTGCAGTCCTCCTCTTTTGAACCTCTGATGACTGTAGAAGACAAGTACTTCACATGGAAGACTGTGATGTTACTGGCCCTGGCTTCTGCTAGGCGTGTTTCAGAATTGGGGGCCCTATCGTGTAAAAGTCCTTACTTGGTCTTTTACGAGGACAGAGCAGAGCTCAGGTCTAGGCAGCAGTTCCTGCTGAAGGTTGTTTCTGTTCCACTTGAATCAACCTATTGTGGTTTCGTCAAGTTGAGACATTGGATGAGCATTGAAGATCTCTATCAAGAGGACAGCTCGGATCAGAAAGAAGGATTCCTTGTTTGTACTCTATGATGCGCAGAAAAAGGGTTGCCCTGCTTCAAAGCATTCCATTGCTCGTTGGCTCAGGCTTACTATCAAACAGGCCTATGTGTCGGCAGCCTTACCTGTACCACAATCTCAGAAGGCCCACTCTACAAGATCAGTGGGGTCTACCTGGGCGGCTGCTCGTGTAGTCTCGGCCTTGCAACTGTGCCGAGCTTGCTACCTTGTCGGGGAAGAACACCTTTGTGATGTTCTACAAGTTTGATACCCTAGGATACCCAGTTTGGGCAGGAAGTGCTGCAGACGTCTCTGCACATTCCCGCCCATTGTGAAAGTTTTGGGACGTCCCCATCGTACTAAGTGAACACCAGTATCCCTTATGGATGCTAGAGCAAATTGGATTTTGAGTACCTGTAAATCCTTTTCTCATAGTCCATAAGGGATACTGGGCGCCCGCCTCAGTGCGTTTTCTGCAGGTTGTTTCTTATATATGTTTACCTGTTCAGCTGTTGCTCTTTAGTTGCCAGCCGTTGCTGGACAGTTTGTGTTGTGGTGTGCTAGTTTGTGAATCTCACCACTCATGGTTGATATGTTCCTTGTCTCAAGTATGTCCATTCTCCTTCGGGCACTATTTTACCTATAACTGCTTGTGGGAGGGGGCATAGAGGGGAGGAGCCAGCACACCCAGTTGAAGAAATGTAAAGTGCATCGGCACTTTTGGACACCGTATATACCCCATCCTATTAAGTAAACCCCTAGTATCCCTTATGGACTACGAAAAAAGGATTTACCGGTAGGTATTTAAAATCCTATTATTCTGCGTCAGGAGTTCTTCTTTGCCCTACACTGGTAGGTCTTTGGGTAAACAAGGCGATAGAGGCCTGGGCAGAACAATTGGTAACAGGCCTACAATCTGGTCTATCTACTGAGCAGTTGATTACTCTGGCTGAACATATCAGAGAATCTGCTGTATATTTAAGGGAGGTGTGTCCAAGGATGCAGGAACCATTGGATCCAGAATATCTGCTTTGTCGATTTCAGCACGCCGAGCGCTCTGACTTAGGCAGTGGCAGGCAGATGCGGAATCCAAGAAGGCGGTAGAGGCAATATCATTTAATGGCGAGTTCCTGTTTGATCAAGAACTGGATATTCTGATTTCCAAGGCCACGGGGGGGAGGGGGGGTAAGCCGACATATCTTCCCTCTCCAACTCCTAGGAAGACTTATTCTGGACCGTCTTTCCAGTACTTTCGCGTTCCATCCAAATTTAGAGGACATGGCTGAGGCAGATCCACCTCTTTCAGAGGTAACAGAGGCTGGGGTCGTGCTGCAACCATAACAACCTTGCAACAGGACCCTAAAGAGCAGGGGAGCCAGTCACAATTCTAATGAATTTAAAGTGCCGGCTCCACTTTGTGAGGTCACAGTAAAGATCTTCCAGTGTCCCCTGTGGAATCTGAGAAATGGATTTACCGGTATGTACCTAAATCCCATTATTTGTATTATTATTCATCAGTCAACGTTAAAACCTGTGTGTTTTATTTCTGTTTGGTTCCTCTTTCATTACGTAAGGTGAATGGCTCATAATTGTACACTGTGTTGGGTTGTAGGTCCTTCACATAATGAGAAGAGGTAGAGAGACCCTGCTGACGTTACTTGAGGCTTTTGTTTATGACCCCCTTGTGGACTGGACGGCTGGTGGGGAGGCAGGATTTGCTGGTGCGGTCTATGGTGGAGGAGGCCAGCAGGCAGAAAACAAGCAAAGTAAAAGAGAGATGGAGAGAGAGATCACTCAGAGCCTGTTCTCCTCCAGAGTAGCAGAAATTAAGGTAACAGTCTGGTCATATGTTGCTCTATGATAACATTTTCAATGCAAATTATTAAGTATGCATCAATCTTTTATCATGACAGGTACATTCGGGTTTGTTATGCAGCGCTAGGGGGCCATGAAAAGGTGCATTTTCTGCAGCCACCACTACTCAGTCCCAAGCATGGGGGACCTTTTGTGTTTCAGCTTTACTAGTGTCTCTTTATAATGTCAGTGGAGACTAACTGATTATTTTTGGTAGGTGAACTGGTTTAAGAATAAGGATGAAATGCTGAGTGTCCTTCCTAAACTAGACAGCAGTTTGGATGAATATCTAAACTTGCATGAAGAACTGACCGAGGTGGAGAAGTTACAGACCAGACTTCGGGAGGAGATGACCTACTTGGAAGGAGCTGAAGCCACAGATCATCCTGCTCATACTCTGCAGCACAGGTTAGCGGTGCTGTGATAATTATTACAGACTGGCAAATTAAGACTTGTCCATTTGTTTTGTAAACATTGTATATTTTTATTTTTAATCTTAATTTTGTTATTCCTCTCATTTGATATAATGAGGTCACAGCGCTGTGGGGTAAAGGCCTTTCCACTGGAAAGACAGACTTATAAAGTTAATTTCTCAAGGCAAGGCTATACACATACATGACCTGCATGACATTAGCTCTTATGGCATTATTTTTGGGTTACTAGGACAGGGGTGGGCAATAAGCCACCCTCCAGCTACCGTTGACATACATATCCCAGCATTCCCTGCAATAGTTTTGGGATGCTCAAATAGCAAAAATGTGTCAGGGCATGCTGGGATGTGTAGTTTCACGGCAGCAGGAAGGCCACTTATAACCGAGGGGCTCAGTGGAAAAGAGGCACATGCCACATCTACATGGTTTTTGAATTTTTGCTGCCATCAAGTATCTCCAGCCATCTATCGTCCCTCCACTAACTTCTACCATAGTGATATGTGCCTATT
Source organism: Pseudophryne corroboree (assembly GCF_028390025.1). Taxonomy (NCBI): domain Eukaryota; kingdom Metazoa; phylum Chordata; class Amphibia; order Anura; family Myobatrachidae; genus Pseudophryne; species Pseudophryne corroboree. Next base: position 344,044,248 of record NC_086450.1, on the reverse strand, counting down.
TCTGTCCAGCAGCAAAATACAAGTCCCTGGTATTATACAGGGTATCCGGTTGATAGATAGACAGATATTAGGTCGACGGGGTCAAAAGGTCGACGTGAAAAAAATAACGTTTTTTTAAAAAATGTAACATGTTTTTGGACTATTTCATACCTTCTCTATCCATGTCTGCATAGAGTTGGTTATAAACCTTGTGGCGAGATGACAAAACTATCAACACAAACCACAAAAATGACAAAAAAACATGGTGTCTACCTTTTTTATGTCGACCATTTTCATGTCGACCTTTTGACCCTGTCGACCTAATGTCTGTCTAACATGTGGTGTCTATCTATTGACTGTCTAACAAGACACTATCTTTTATACCACACCCATTATACACTATTCCAAGACCTATCTAGTTGATAGGCATGGGCCTCTTTTTTCCACTGATCTACTGTTATTTGTTTTAATTGTACTCTTGCTTCCAAAATCCCTACCTCCTTCTATTCAAAAGGGGAAGTCTCTAATAATAAATGATAGTGATGAGCGAGGTTCGGTTTTACTCGGTTCTCAAAACGGCATCTTATTGGCTATCCAAAACACGTGACATCCGTGAGCCAATAAGATGCCGTTTTGAGAACCGAGTAAAACCGAATCCGCTCATCACTAAAATGATCCCCCTTAGGAAGTTACATAAATGAACAATAGCTCCTAGGGCTAATTTGTGAAAAATGTGTCCTACCACACAGACTCCTGCTGGAAACAGATGGTTTGTTTTTATCTGTATTTATTAAAGTGACATGCATTACTGGCAAAGATTGCTATATAAAACCAGGACTATTTCTGTAACTATGAAGCGGGCAGAACTTTTAGTTTGCTCTGCTTGATGTGACCTGTAATTATTAAACCTGCATAGGGGGGTATTCAGTTAGCTCCGACAATTTCTGAGCTATCGAATTCACCCCCCTGCGTATTCAATTAAGGGCAGTTTTCGCCTGTTTTTAAGGGAAATTTTGGTTTTGGCCAATGGCTTTTCACTTTTTTTTTTTGTGATAAGACTTTGGCAAAAATTCCCTTCAAAATCTGCAAAAACGATCCGTGTTTTCGGAGGCGCAGTGGAAAATACGTGGATCCGCCTAGGCGAAAAAAGTGGCCCTGCTACTGAATAGAGCGTATCCCCATTCACCCTAAAAAATAAAAGTGCAATTTTTTCACCTAGGCGGAAAAAAAAAGGCCACTTTAGGGGTATATGCAATTGCGGTCGAATTCCCGAAATTGTCGAATTTCTTTACTTTTTCGCCAAAAAAAAAAAAAATCGACAATGCAATTCAGTACTTTCTGTCAAAAAAACGGACTTTCAAAATTCGACTTTTTGAAATTCGACTTTTGTCAAATTCGACTTTTCTGCAATGATACAAGTGCTGCAATTCGACCAAAGTATATTCAATTGAAGTTTGGAAATTCGACAACAGTGCTTTTAGACAGTAAATTCGTCATTTTCAATCCGCCACACTTTGGTGGGTGAAACTAATAAAAAAAAATTTAAGACGTGTTTTTTTTGTGGTTTTTTTTCTTGGTAATAGCATATCTATTTATATTAGAAGGGATTAGGTACTTGGTTTGTCTTTTTTGGAGGCACAAGTATTATTTATATATTTTATAAAAATATTTATTTATTTTTATTTATTTTTTTAGATGGAATGGTAAAATCCCAGAAAAAAATGGCGTGGGGTCCCCCCTCCAAAGCATAACCAGCCTTGGGCTCTTCGAGCCGGTCCTGGTTCTAAAAATCCGGGGAAACAATGGACAGGGGATCCCCCGTATTTTTAAAACCAGCACCGGGCTCTGCGCCTGGTGCAAAAAATACGGGGGACAAAAAGAGTAGGGGTCCCCCGTATTTTATACACCAGCATCGGGCTCCACTAGCTGGACAGATAATGCCACAGCCGGGGGTCACTTTTATACAGTGCCCTGCGGCCGTGGCATTAAATATCCAACTAGTCACCCCTGGCCGGGGTACCCTGGGGGAGTGGGGACCCCTTCAATCAAGGGGTTCCCCCCCCAGCCACCCAAGGGCCAGGGGTGAAGCCCGAGGCTGTCCCCCCCCCCCCCCCCCCATCCAAGGGCTGCGGGTGGGAGGCGGCTGATAGCCTTGAGGAAAATGACATGAATATTGTTTTTCCCAGTAGTACTACAAGTCCCAGCAAGCCTCCCCCGCAAGCTGGTACTTGGAGAACCACAAGTACCAGCATGCGGGAGAAAAACGGGCCCGCTGGTATCTGTAGTACTACTGGGAAAAAAATACCCAAATAAAAACAGGAGACACACACCTTGATAGTAAAACTTTATTGCACACCTGCCGACACACACATACTTACCTATGTTGACACCAAGCAGTCGGTCCTCTTCTCCAAGTAGAATCCACGGGTACCTGAAAATAAAAGATAATTATACTCACCTGATCCAGGGTCCAGAGATAAATCATCGTACTTGTCAAAACAACAAAACGAACACCCGACCAGCGGACTGAAAGGGGTCCCATGTTGACACGAGACCCCTTTCCACGAATGCAGACACCCCCGTGACAGCTGTCACTGAAGTGTCTCTTCAGCCAATCAGCGAGTGCAACGTCCTTGCACTCTGCTGATTGGCTGTGTGCGTCTGAGCTCAGACAGCGCATCGCAAAGCCTCTCCATTATATTCAGTGGTGGGAACTTTGCGGTTAGTGGTGGGGTCACCCGCGGTCAGCGGCTGACCGCGGGTAACCCCGCCGCTGACGGCAAAGTTCCCACCATTGAAAGTAATGGAGGAAGCTGTGCGATGCGCTGTCTGAGCTCAGACGCGCACAGCCAATCAGGTGAGCGCTACGACGTGGCACTTCCTGATTGGCTGAAGGGACCTCGGTGACAGGAGTCACGTGGTGTCCCGGCATTCGGGGAAAGGGGTCTCGTGTCAACATGGGACCCCTTTCAGTCCGGTGGTCGGGTGTTCGTGTTTTTTTTTTTGCCAAGTACGAGGATTTTATCTCTGGACGTGGATTTATCTTTTGACACTGGATCAGGTGAGTGTTTTTTTTTTTTCACAGGTACCCCGGATCGTCTGAGTCGAGACGTGGCAGTCGGCGTGTCAACATAGGTAAGTATGTGTGTGTCGGCAGTGTGTAATAAAGTTGTACTTGTCACGGTGTGTGTCTCCTGTTTTTATTTGGGTATTTTTTTTCCTGTAGTACTACAGGTACCAGCGGGCCCGTTTTTCTCCCGCATGCTGGTACTTGTGGTTCTCCAAGTACTAGCTTGCGGGGGAGGCTTGCTAGGACTTGTAGTACTACTGGAAAAAACAATATTCTTTCAATTTTGACAAGGCTATCAGCCCCCCATCCGCAGCCCTTGGATGGGGGGGACAGCCTCGGGCTTCACCCCTGGCCCTTGGGTGGCTGGTGGGGGGACCCCTTGATTGAAGGGGTCCCCACTCCCCCAGGGTACCCCGGCCAGGGGTGACTAGTTGGATATTTAATGCCACGGCTGCAGGGCACTGTATAAAAGTGACCCCCGGCTGTGGCATTATCTGTCCAGCTAGTGGAGCCCGATGCTGGTGTATAAAATACGGGGGACCCCTACTCTTTTTGTCCCCCGTATTTTTTGCACCAGCACCAGGCGCAGAGCCCGGTGCTGGTTTTAAAAATACAGGGGATCCCCTGTCCAATTTTTCCCCGGATTTTTAGAACCAGGACCAGCTCGAAGAGCCCGAGGCTGGTTATGCTTTGGAGGGGGGACCCTACGCCATTTTTTTTTCGGGTTTTTTCCAGTTTTTTTTAAATCGCGGCAAAATCCGTCAAATCGGCCGTTTTTCGCCCGCGGGACTGTCGAATCCGTTTTCCATTGAATATGGTGAATTTCTGCAACCACTTGCCGAAATTGGACGGTCGAATTGTGTCGAATTTAAAAACGGCGATAATTTGCCGCGCTTCGCCGCTAATTGCATATACCCCTTAGTATCTCCATTACTTTTCTTTTGTGGAAGTTGTCCCTTGTGTTTGACCTCCTGCTTTGGTAACTATGGATGACCAGCACCCTAAAGATTCCATTAAATACTGCCTGAGTAACATGTTGGGAGGACTGTGGTATGATATCTCTACATTTAGAATGTCAGCATGGTCTATATGTCAACATTCAGGATGTCAACATGTTCAGATTGTCAGCATTGTGGATGTCGACAATATGTTAGCCTATCCTTAATTGCAGCCTAGACATTCTGAATTTGACGACATTATGGTGTTGACATTCTGATTACATCTCGGATGTACAGATTTGTCCTCGTACATCTAGCCTAAATGGGATGCGTTCAGGATGCCAGCAGTTGGAAGGCTGCGGGAGGGGGAAGGTTAGGTTTAGGCTGTGGGGAGGGGGGTGTATGGTTAGGCATCGCCGGGTAGGGTTAGGTTTAGGCTGCGGGGGAGGGTGGGAAAAGTTTAGGCTGCGGTGGTGGGCGGGTGAGGGTTAGGCCGTGGGGGGTGGTGGGGCATTAGGGTCAGGCTGCTGGAGGGGTAGGGTGTAAGGTTAGCCTACTTACCTTCAAAGTGTTGGGATCCTGCATGTCAGGATGTCACTGTAGGTATTCTGGCCGCCAGCATCCTGACTTAGCTGCGCATCTTTGGCAAAAATGATGCCAGGCGCTAGCAGAGTCCCACTGGACATGCCGTGCCAGGAGGGGCTATTAGGCGTGACTGCAGCAAACGTGTGAGGACCCATCTGTACCAGTGTTTGATTTCTTGATAACAGAGTATGCAGTTTGTCGTCATTCTTAACATCAGAAGTACTTATTGCAGAAGTGATTGTCCCAGTTCTAGTACTATAAGAACAGAATATATATGGTTATTTTAGATGATTCATGCTTTACTGTTATAGTGATTCTGCAATTCTATGCTTTTTTCTGTTCATTGAATTTGGTAAATTGATCTGAGTTAGTGTTATCAGGCTTTAATTTCTTTTCACCTTTTTAATGCAGTTAGTACTGTACATCATTAATTGTTTTTGTTTATACTGTAGATACACTGAGCACACCCAGCTACAGACTCAGCAGCGAGCTGTACAGGAAGCTATCCAAGTGAAGCTGAATGAATTTGAACAGTGGATAACACAGTATCAGGCGGTCTTCAAAAACTTGGAGGCCACTAAATTGGCCGGCCTGCTGCAAGAGATAAGCAGCCAGATGGACTTGGGTATTTCAAATATAACTAACTACCATGTGAAAAGATATGCGTGCATAAATAAACCTTTTCTGCTCTTCAGGAGTGGTGGAAGAAAATGCATGCTTGTGTTTAAGACACACAGGAAAAAAAACACAAAAATATTTGTCACCTAGCTTCTTATGAGTGAGGACACTTTATATGTGATCAGCCCAGAGAATCCATCTCCCATAGTTTATTGTGGCACTAAAGTCTGCCGGTTAACAAAAAATCATGGTCCACTCTGTTACAATAAATGTTCCATGCTGCCTTTACCGGCATTGTGCAGGGCTCACTGAAAAGCCTTGTAGGCTATAACAATGGCATTCCACAGCATGGAGCTCCCTTTGCAAGACGAGTGTGTAAATGATGGTAAACAAAGTGACATTTCTGTGGGATGCCCACGTCATGATTGTGTCATATTGCATGTAATCTGTGCCCAGGTATGGAGATGGTGTGAGCTTGACCACTTACATTCTTTTGATTGAGTGACCCTAGGGGAATAGACTTGTTTTGGAAAGCTACTGATTGAAACGGTTACAATGGTGTAATTATTAGTTATTAGGGAACCATAGATTTCTCTGACGTCCTAGTGGATGCTGGGGACTCCGTAAGGACCATGGGGAATAGCGGGCTCCACAGGAGACTGGGCACTCTAAAGAAAGATTTAGTACTACTGGTGTGCACTGGCTCCTCCCTCTATGCCCCTCCTCCAGACCTCAGTTAGAATCTGTGCCCGGACAAAGCTTGGTGCTTTTAGTGAGCTCTCCTGAGCTTGCTAATAAGAAAGTATTTTAGTTAGGTTTTTTATTTTCAGGGAGCTTCTGCTGGCAACAGACTCTGCTACGTGGGACTGAGGGGAGAGAAGCAAACCTACTAACTGCGGCTAGGTTGCGCTGCTTAGGCTACTGGACACCATTAGCTCCAGAGGGATCGAACACAGGACCTGACCTTGTCGTCCGTTCCCGGATACCGCGCCGCCGTCCCCCTCGCAGAGACAGAAGCCAGCAGAAGCGGAGAAGACATCGAAATCGGCGGCAGAAGACTCCTGTCTTCACATGAGGTAGCGCACAGCACTGCAGCTGTGCGCCATTGCGCCCACACTAACCCACACACTCCGGTCACTGTAGGGTGACGCAGGGGGGGCGCCCTGGGCAGCAATTGTTACCTCCTGGCGAATGCTACATATAGACAGTGGCACACTGTCATATGTATGAGCCCCCGCCATTTATTTTACAAGAAATCGTGGGACAGAAGCCCGCCGCTGAGGGGGCGGGGCCTTCTTCCTCAGCACTCACCAGCGCCATTTTCCTTCCACAGCTCCGCTGAGAGGAAGCTCCCCAGGCTCTCCCCTGCAGAATCACGGTAGAAGGGTGAAAAAGAGAGGGGGGGGGGCACATAAATTTAGGCGCATAAATCATAATACAGCAGGTACTGGGTAAACACTAAGTTATTGTGTAATCCCTGGGTTATATAGCGCTGGGGTGTGTGCTGGCAAACTCTCTCTCTGTCTCTCCAAAAGGCCTTGTGGGGGTCCTGTCCTCATTTAGAGCTTCCCCTGTGTGTGTGGTGTGTCGGTACGCATGTGTCGACATGTTTGACGAAGAGGGCTATGTGGAGGCAGAGCAAGTGCAGTTGAATGACGTGTCGCCGCCGACGGTGCCGACACCTGATTGGATGGATATGTGGAAGGCGTTAAATGATAATGTAAACTCCTTACATAAAAGGTTGGATAAAGCTGATACCTCGGGCCAGTCAGGGTCTCAACCCATGCCTGATCCTACAGCGCAGAGGCCCTCAGGGTCTCAAAAGCGCCCACTATCCAAAATGGTTGACACAGATGTCGACACGGATTCTGACTCCAGTGTCGATGACGATGATGCAAAATTGCAACCAAAAATGACAAAAGCTATACGTTACATGATTATAGCGATGAAGGATGTTTTACACATATCAGAGGTAAACCCTGTCCCTGACAAGAGGGTTTATATGTATGGGGAGAAAAAGCAAGAGGTGACTTTTCCCTCTTCACATGAGTTAAATGAGTTATGTGAAAGAGCGTGGGATTCCCCAGATAAGAAAGTCCTGATTTCCAAAAGGTTACTTATGGCATACCCTTTCCCGCCAGAGGACAGGGTGCGCTGGGAATCCTCCCCTAGGATAGATAAAGCTCTGACACGCTTATCTAAGAAGGTGGCCCTGCCGTCGCAGGATACGGCCACCCTAAAGGATCCTGCAGATAGGAAGCAGGAAAGTATCCTGAAATCTGTCTATACACATTCAGGGACTCTACTGAGGCCGGCAATTGCGTCGGCATGGATGTGTAGTGCTGTAGCAGCGTGGACAGATAATCTATCTGAGGAAATGGATACCTTAGACAGGGATACCATTATGCTGACCCTGGGGCATATAAAAGACACTGTCCTATATATGAGGGATGCCCAGAGGGACATTTGCCTACTGGGCTCTAGAATTAATGCAATGTCAATTTCTGCCAGAAGGGTCCTGTGGACGGACTCTGCAGTGGACAGGTGATGCCGACTCCAAACAACACATGGAGGTGTTACCTTACAAGGGTGAGGAATTGTTTGGGGACGGTCTCTCGGACCTGGTTTCCACAGCTACTGCTGGGAAGTCAAACTTTTTGCCATATATTCCCTCACAACCGAAGAAAGCACCGTATTACCAAATGCAGTCCTTTCGCGCACAAAGAAGCAAGAAGGTCAGAGGTGCTTCCTTTCTTGCTAGAGGCAGGGGCAGAGGAAAAAAGCTGCACCTTACAGCTAGTTCCCAGGAACAGAAGTCCTCCCCGGCTTCCACTAAATCCACCGCATGACGCTGGGGCTCCACGGGTGGAGCCAGGAGCGGTGGGGGCGCGTCTCCGACATTTCAGCCACCAGTGGGTTCGCTCACAGGTGGATCCCTGGGCTATACAGATTGTGTCTCAGGGATACAAGCTGGAATTCGAGGTGATGCCCCCTCAACGTTACCTAAAATCGGACCTGCCAGCTTCCCCCATAGAAAGGGAAGTAGTGGTAGCGGCAATTCACAAGCTATTTCTCCAGCAGGTGGTGGTAAAGGTTCCCCTTCCTCAACAGGGGAAGGGATACTATTCCACAATGTTTGTGGTACCGAAACCGGACGGTTCGGTCAGACCTATATTGAATTTAAAGTCCCTGAACATTTATCTGAAAAGATTCAAGTTCAAAATGGAATCGCTCAGAGCGGTCATTGCAAGCCTGGAAGAGGGGGATTTTATGGTGTCTGGACATCAAGGATGCTTACTTGCATGTCCCCATTTATCCGCCTCATCAGGAGTACCTCAGATTTGTGGTACAGGACTGTCATTACTAATTCCAGACGTTGCCGTTTGGGCTCTCCGCGGCACCGAGAATATTTACCAAGGTAATGGCAGAAATGATGGTGATCCTGAGAAAGAAAGGAGTCCGTTATCCCATACTTGGACGATCTCCTCATAAAGGCGAGGTCGAGGGAGCAGTTGCAGATCAGCGTAGCGCACTCACAGGAAGTGTTGCAACAGCATGGCTGGATTCTGAATATCCTAAAGTCGCATCTGATTCCTACGACGCGTCTGCCCTTTCTGGGCATGATTCTGGACACAGACCAGAAAAAGGTGTTTCTCCCGACGGAGAAGGCTCAAGAGCTTGTGACTCTAGTCAGAGACCTCTTAAAACCGAAACAGGTGACGGTGCTTCACTGCACGCGAGTCCTGGGAAAGATGGTGGCATCATACGAAGCCATTCCCTTCGGCAGGTTCCATGCGAGGATCTTTCAATGGGATCTGTTGGACAAGTGGTCCGGATCGCATCTTCAGATGCATCGGCTGATCACCCTGTCCCCCAGGGCTAGGGTGTCTCTTCTGTGGTGGCTACAGAGTGCTCACCTTCTCGAGGGCCGCAGATTCGGCATACAGGACTGGGTCCTGGTGACCACGGATGCGAGCCTCCGAGGGTGGGGGACAGTCACTCAGGGAAGAAACTTCCAAGGGTTGTGGTCAAGTCAGGAAACTTGTCTGCACATAAATATCCTGGAACTAAGGGCCATATTCAACGCCCTGAGTCAAGCGGAGCCCCTGCTTCACAACCAACCGGTGCTGATTCAGTCAGACAACGTCACCGCGGTGGCTCATGTAAACCGCCAGGGCGGCACAAGAAGCAGAGTCACGATGGCGGAGGCCACCAGGATTCTTCGGTGGGCGGAGAATCACGTACAAGCACTGTCAGCAGTGTTAATCCCGGGGGTGGACAACTGGGAAGCAGACTTCCTCAGCAGGCACGACCTTCACCCGGGAGAGTGGGGACTTAATCACGAAGTCTTCATTCAGATTACAAATCGATGGGAACTGCCACAGGTAGACATGATGGCGTCCCGTCTCAACAAAAAGCTGCAACGGTATTGCGCCAGGTCAAGAGACCCTCAGGCGATAGCTGTAGACGCCCTGGTAACACCGTGGGTGTTCCAGTCGGTCTATGTGTTCCCTCCTCTTCCTCTTATACCCAAGGTACTGAGAATCGTAAGAAGAAGAGGAGTGAGAACAATACTCATTGTTCCGGATTGGCCAAGAAGACTTTGGTACCCGGAATTGCATGAAATGCTCACAGAGGACCCATGGCCTCTGCCTCTCAGACAGGACCTGTGGCAACAAGGGCCCTGCCTGTTCCAAGACTTACCGCGGCTGCGTTTGACGGCATGGCGGTTGAATGCCGGATCCTAGCGGAAAAAGGCATTCCGGAGGAAGTTATTCCTACGCTGATAAAGGCTAGGAAGGACGTGACAGCAAAGCATTATCACCGCATATGGCGAAAATATGTTGCTTGGTGTGAGGCCAGGAAGGCCCCTACAGAGGAATTCCAACTGGGCAGATTTCTGCACTTTCTACAGTCTGGAGTGACTATGGGCTTGAAGTTGGGATCCATAAAGGTCCAGATTTCGGCCCTTTCCATTTTCTTTCAAAAAGGAACTGGCGTCTCTTCCTGAAGTTCAGACGTTTGTTAAGGGAGTGCTGCATATTCAGCCCCCTTTTGTGCCACCAGTGGCACCTTGGGATCTTAACGTGGTGTTGGGTTTCCTAAAATCCCACTGGTTTGAACCACTTAAGACCGTGGAGCTAAAGTATCTCACGGGGAAGGTGGTCATGCTATTGGCCTTAGCTTCGGCTAGGCGTGTGTCAGAATTGGCGGCTTTGTCATTTAAAAGCCCCTATCTGGTTTTTCATATGGACAGGGCAGAATTGCGGACGCGTCCCCAATTTCTGCCAAAGGTGGTGTCATCTTTTCATTTGAACCAACCTATTGTAGTGCCTGCGGCTACTCGTGACTTGGAGGATTCCAGGTTACTAGATGTAGTCAGGGCTTTGAAGATTTATGTGGCCAGAACGGCTGGAGTCAGGAAAACTGACTCGCTGTTTATCCTATATGCCCCCAACAAGTTGGGTGCTCCTGCTTCAAAGCAAACCGTTGCCCGCTGGATCTGTAACACGATTCAGCAGGCTCATTCTGCGGCTGGATTGCCGCATCCAAAATCAGTGAAAGCCCATTCCACAAGGAAGGTGGGCTCTTCTTGGGCGGCTGCCCGAGGGGTCTCGGCATTACAGCTTTGCCGAGCTGCTACTTGGTCGGGTTCAAACACATTTGCAAAATTCTACAAGTTTGATACCCTGGCTGAGGAGGACCTTGAGTTTGCCCATTCGGTGCTGCAGAGTCATCCGCACTCTCCCGCCCGTTTGGGAGCTTTGGTATAATCCCCATGGTCCTTACGGAGTCCCCAGCATCCACTAGGACGTTAGAGAAAATAAGAATTTACTCACCAGTAATTCTATTTCTCGTAGTCCGTAGTGGATGCTGGGCGCCCATCCCAAGTGCGGACTTTCTGCAATACGTGTACATAGTTATTGCTTAATAATGGGTTATGTTATGTTGGCATCCATTGTTGATGCCCTGTTGTTGTTCATACTGTTGACTGGATAAGTGTATCACAAGTTATACGGTGTGATTGGTGTGGCTAGTATGAGTCTTACCCGAGATTCCAAAATCCTTTCCTTATAATGTCTGCTCTTCCGGGCACAGTTTCCTTAACTGAGGTCTGGAGGAGGGGCATTGAGGGAGGAGCCAGTGCACACCAGATAGTACTAAATCTTTCTTTAGAGTGCCCAGTCTCCTGCGGAGCCCGCTATTCCCCATGGTCCTTACGGAGTCCCCAGCATCCACTACGGACTACGAGAAATAGATTTACCGGTAAGTAAAATCTTATTTTCTGTAAAATGTATGTAAATCTCAAGTTTAGGTAATGCCATTTCCTGTGGCCAGAGTTACACCATGATGCCAAATATGTAGTATTTCTGTGCTGGAGGCTCTCCTGTTTTCCTGAATAACCATGGGAATACTTCACCTATGAGCAAAGCCTTGCCCATTGGTACAGGCCCAGTGCCAGCTCTGTCTCACATTCACTGCTGCAGGATTTAAGCAAAACCTGCACTCTGTAACTGCCATGGCTGTCAGTGCTGCCCTCTTCCATTCCATGTGTCAGTGTCATTATGCTGCAGAATGCATCCCGCCCCCACTAGACTATCTGGTAAATGAGTTTAATACATTTTTAAACATCTTTCCAGTTTTAACATTCAAGCATTTGCCAGTGTGTTTTACATGACTGCGCTTTTCTTAAACATTCATTATATTCACTAGTAACGAGCCTTTATATTAAGCTACACTGCAAGGACTCTTCTCAAAGGGTCCATTATTTCTAATGACTGCTGAAAGCGAAGTGCAGTGTCATGAGAAGTTAGCTGAGACCCTACAGTGTAACAGTCACAAACCTTTGTCCTGGGCTGGTCAGTGCAGGAACTCCAACCAGGTCAGCCTAGCATAGCCTCATGTGCTCAACTGAAGATGGCCACCTTGTATTTTGTTGTGTAACAGCGTTAGTTAAGCAAATCTCCCTGTATAGTGGGAGCAAGGTTATATTTATAGTGAATGGCTGTGGTGTGTTTTAAGAGTCCTTTTTTTTTTCCCCAACAGTATTTATAATATCTTTTGTAGTTAGTTTGTCCCCTTTTTAGTTTTATAGGTGCTGCGTGACTATTTACCTGTATGTCGCATAAGGTACCTCATTGGCACAGTAGCAGTGGGGGCCTTCTAGCTTGTTGGTCCTTCCTTGCTCAGCACATATATTTCATATGCAGAAGTATTTCTCATCAGTGTGTAGTGCTGAAGGTGTAGATGAGCACAGCAGAGTAAAATCCTTATCTAGCCACTCCATATCCTGATCTATTGAGGACTGTTGAAAGTGGATGTATACTGTATGTATCTTGTTACTACATTGGAGATCTCCATCTGTTTGTCTAGGTCCTCCCAGCTATGTACCTGCCACAGCGTTCCTGCAGAATGCCGGGCAGGCACACCTCATCACACAGTGTGAGCAGTATGAGGCGGAGATGAGCACACTGCTGCAGCAGCGACGGTCAGTGCTGCGCGGCTGCCTGGAGCACCTTCACAACTATGCCACTGTCGCACTTTTGTACCCAAAAACAGTATTTCAGAAACACAGAATGGAACAGTGGAAAACCTGGATGGAAGAGCTTATATGTGACATGACAATGGAACACTGTCAGGAACTCTACCGGAAGTAAGAAAAGATTTCCGAGATTATTTTACCGTTTTGTTACTTGTCTGAGTGCCTAGTAAAACCTAAACGGTGATGCCTCTTCCATAGTGTCAGAGCACAGAACCATGGGAAAGGGGGTGGAGGTTGTCCATTGTGATGTAGAGAATTGCAGACAGGCTGTTATTATATAGGTAACTCCTGTACATGTTTGCTGTTGGGGAAATCGAAGGAGGACGAGTCATAATTCTGGATTTATTTTGTTTCAGGTATGAAATGCAGTATTCACCTCAGACTCCTCTGTCCCAGTTAGTTTCTGCCACAGAGTTGGTACTACAGCGTAATTATGCAGATACAAATTCCAAGCTTTTGCGGCAAGTAGACCGGCTAAAACAGGAGGCCGTATCGCTACCAGTTTGTGAGGACCAGCTGAAGGAAATTGAGCGTTGCATCAAAGTTTTCCTACATGAAAATGGCGAGGAGGGTTCCCTGAGCCTGGCCAGCGTGGTCATCTCAGCCCTGTGCGCTCTTACAAGGTATGGATCTAGATGAAGTTGCTTGTCGTTAGTTGCAGCATACAACACTCTTGTGGCCATATCACACCATTGTCTCTGTGTACACTTTGCAGACGTAACCTAATGATGGAAGGTGCTGCATCTAGTGCTGGAGAACAGCTTGTGGATCTCACATCTCGGGATGGTGCATGGTTCTTAGAAGAGCTCTGCAGCATGAGTGGCAATGTCACATGTCTGGTACAATTACTGAAGCAGTGCAAACTTATCCCTCAGGATTTGGATATACCCAACCCTATGGAAACTTCTGAAGCCGTGCATCTGGCTAATGCAGTCTACACCTCTCTGCAGGTAAATCTCATCAAGTCTTAAATTGTTTCTACTCCATTTTCATTCCGGTTATACAGTATCTGAACTTGGGGGTAGTTGGTTTTGTTCTTTCTTTTTTTTCTGGACTCTGTGTTCATTCCATGGGCTTTGTAAAAGAGAACACGAAGCTCCTTCAGGATAAGAGAAGTTTTATTTGATAGAAAAGTACCAGTGTTCTGAAAAAGGCTCTGTATCCAGTCATGGCCTTGGTGTCCCCATGATCTCCTAATTCAGTGAAAAAAAGAATTAAACATAAATACAAACATTTAGTATTTTTTTCTGACTTATATCATATTTAATATGGTCTATTTTGTTTCAAAGGAACTAAACTCCAACTTCAGTCAGATTATTTTTCCTGAAGCTCTCCGATGCTTAATGAAAGGTGAACAGACATTGGACAGCATGCTGCAAGAACTGGATAACCTGATAGAACAGACTACCGACGGGACTCCACTGCAGACCCTTGTGGACTCTCTGCAGGCTTATCTAAGAAATGCTGCCATGGGCCTGGAAGATGAGGCGAATGCTCACTACATTGACATTGCAAGGTAATACACATGCCTCAGAGTCAAACCACTTGCTTCTATTTACTATAGTAAGTTTCTGCAGCGGGGTACACTGGGATTCCACAGGGAATAACGTTGGGGTGTAGAGTTGGATCTTGACCCGAGGCACCAACAGGCTAAAGCTTTGACTGTTCCCAGGATGCACTGCACCGTCTCCTCTATATAGCCTCGCCTCCAGGCACTGGAGCTCAGTTTGTAAGTTGGTGTCTGCAGTGCAGGCATCTAACAGGTGGGGCTGTGCTAGGCAGCCCTGAAAAGAGATTTTTCTTTTTCATCCACTAGGGATCACTGGAGTACTCTTGGGATATGGACGGCTTTAGCAAGAACAGGGTACTGAATATTAAAATTTAGAACTCTCCTCCCCTCCATATCCCAGAGTACCTCAGTGTTTTTTCTGTGCTCACTGCACTAACAGGGTTGTGTGGAGCTCCCACACTTACTTTGAATTTTTGCAATTTCATTTTTATTTTTAAAACTTCATTTTACACTCAGCACATCCCTTCCCAGTTTATAAAAAAAACGTGGGTCCGGGATAGTGCCGCTGCACAGAGGCAGCGCATGGCTGGTCGGTCCTCACATAGAGCACCCTCACAGCCACACGCAGCTCCCTACCTGACTGCTGCAAGTGCTAAACGGAGCTTACAGACAGAAGCCCCGTCACAGCCCTCACTACTGGAGACAAGGTATGCTAGGGGGGCGGGGCGGTCAGCGCACGCTGCCGCTGTGTGGGGAAAGTGTTTATCACCGCCGCCCGCACCCGCCGCTAATTGCAGGCCGCCTGCTCCATCCGCGCTGTACGTGGCTCGGCGCCCGACCCAGCCACTTCGACCGCGCCGCCAACAGCCGCTACACACCGCTCCGGCCCGCTGCACCCCGTTTACACTCTTCCGCACCACAGCCGCTCTCCATAGCGCGCTCCCTGCAATGACTCCGGATTTCAGGTCCCGCTCCCCGCTGAGACGCAGCGGTACACGGAGCACAGGGGGAGGGAGTAGTCTGCTCACGGCCAGCGCTGCTGCAAGGGGGAAAAGCATAGGCTGCATGGCAGGCTGCAATATTACATATGCTGCATGGGTTATATTAATAGGCTGTTAAGCCTATATTAAAAGCAGAGTCAGGTACAAGTTATAATGTCATGTGTTATAACCTACACTGTGATTGTAACGGTCAGCATGGCATGGGGGCCATTTTAACATGCTTCCTGTGTCTTCCTCTGATTCCAGAACGTTCCTGTCCTACATCTCTACTCCACCGGATGGCGCAGGGGTGTTAGTGGGAATTTTGGATCAGATTTCATATAGTACTGGCCACGTGCACTGCACTGCAGCCATATACATATATATTATACACTCCTTAGTACACTTTTACTGAGTCGTGCAAGTGTCTTTCCTTGTATCTTGTATTGTCTGTCTGCATAATGAGTAAGGCACCAGCCAAATCTAAAAAGCAGTTTCACTGCAATGTCTGTAGCAGTGTGTTACTGGATGGATCTACCACATGTTCAGTATGTTTTGTGGATTCTGTTACGAATACAATTTCCGCTCCGGTTTCAAAGCCGGTTTCATCCCCGGAACCTCCATGGGCTATGCTAACAGATGTCATGGCTGGGTTGCAATCCGAATTGGCCGCCGCTCGACACGAGCGGGAAGCGGCAAGATCTGAGTCTCGGATGAGACTGCCAGAACTACCGGAGGGGTCTCAGCCTTGCCAAAGGTCCAAGTCCACTTTGGGTAGAAGGGATAAATATAATTTTTCATATGATTTACCAGTTTCTGCTATGTTGCATTCTGACGATTCTATGCCAGACCTCACTGAGCAAGATGAGGGTGAGGAGGGCGAATTAGACCAGCTGTCTGATAGTGAAGATTTTGACAGCCCAGGCATTGATAATCTCATCAGAGCTGTGCGTCAGTCTCTGAAGTTTACGGAGACTGAGGAGCCGCTGACAAATGATGAAGTCGTATTTACTAAACTACAAAGATCTCCAATGTGTTTTCCTGTTTCGGAATCTCTTAATAAGATGTTAGTTGAAACACGGAAGAATCCGGATAAACGGTTTTCTATACCTCGCCGATTTAAGTCTAGTTACCGGTTTCCAGAGTCTGTGACATCTACATGGGAGAATCCACCAATGGTGGATTCGTCTGTGTCCAAGCTTACGAAAAAATTAACCATACCAGTACCAACGGCTACTACGCTTAAAGACCCTTCAGACTGGAAAATAGAAGCTATGCTTAAGTCCATGTATATAGCAGCAGGAGTGTTGCTTAGACCTGGGTTGGTTGGCATTTGGGTAACTAAGGCGCCAATGGTATGGATAACTGAACTCAAGTCTGGTCTACATGACGATCACCTTGTACTTCTCGCAGATCAAATCTATGAAGCTGCTGAGTATCTATTTACAGCTTCTACTGACGTTTGTCAGCTCACTTCTCGCCTTTCATAGTCGCTAGTTACGGCACGACGAGCACTTTGGCTGCGGTCTTGGCAAGCGGAGGCAGAGGTTAAGAGAGGTATTGAGGTGTTACCTTACGGTGGTGAGAAGTTGTTTGGTCCTGAATTGGACAAATGGATTTCTGAGGCCACGGGAGGGAAGTCAGTTTTCCTACCATTGACTCCAACGGTACCTAGACGGAAATACTCTGGCCCGGCGTTCAAATCCTTTAGACCTCAGGCCTTTCGAGGCCGTGGTAGAGGAACAGCAACGCCTGGTAGACTGGGTCGAGGACGTGGTTTTCAACAAACCAACACGAGTCGTCAGGACGCTAAGGTCACCGACAAGCCAGTGGCATGACGGGCTCCCAGCCCATCTCGGATCTCCAATTGTGGGAGCACGCCTTCAGACGTTCCATTTGGCGTGGATCCGCAATTTAGTGTTAAAAGGTTACAAGATAGAGTTCGACTGTATCCCGCCACTGCTGTTTTTCAAGACAGGACTGCCTGTGTCGGACGACAAGAAGGCGGTTCTGCAAATTGCCATTCAGTATCTGCTGGATTCAGCAGTTTTGATTCCGGTCCCTGTACACCAACAAGGTCAGGGTTATTATTCCAGTCTGTTTGTGGTACCAAAGCCGGATGGCTCGGTCAGGCCAATATTGAACTTAAAGGGTCTCAATCAGTACGTCACTTACTACAGATTCAAGATGGAATCTCTGCGGTCAATAATTGCAGGTTTAGAGCCACAGGAATTCATGATTGCGCTGGATATCGGTTCTGGTATGAATGGTCGACCATGTTATGGTCGACAGTCATTAGGTCGACCACTATTGGTCGACATTGACATGGTCGACATGGACACATGGTCGACACATGAAAAGGTCGACATGAGGTTTTTTTAACTTTTTTGGTGTCGTTTTTTGCGGAATGTGACTGGGAACCCCAATTAGTGCACTGCGTCCCCTCGCATGGCTCGCGAGCTTCGGGCATGGTGCCTTCGCTCCGCTACCGCTTCGCTCGGCACAGATTACCGTTCCAATCGTAGTCCACGTGGATCGTAAAGTATGGAAAAGTTCCCCAAAAGGAAAAAAAGTTAAACTCGTGTCGACCTTCCATGTGTCGACCATTTTCATGTGTCGACCATGTCAATGTCGACCAATAGTGGTCGACCTAATGACTGTCGACCATAACATGGTCGACCATCTGAACGCATACCCTGGATCTCAAGGATGCGTACTTACACATTCCGATTTGGCCACCTCATCAGAGGTTCTTGCGGTTTGCGATACGGCAGAACCATTATCAGTTTCAGGCTCTACCGTTTGGCCTTTCGTCAGCGCCTCGGGTTTTCACCAAAGTGATGTCTGTGATGATAGCTCATCTCAGATCCCTGGGAGTGATAATAGTTCCGTACTTGGACGATTTGCTCATCAAAGCTCCGTCTCAACAGATGCTCCTTCAACATGTGTTGCTGACGTACAATGTGCTGGTTCAGCACGGTTGGATTGTCAACTTCAAGAAATCGCATCTGATTCCGTCTCAACGACTTCAATTCCTAGGGATGATTCTCGATATGGTAGATCAAAGAATTTACCTACCAGAACAGAAAGTACAGATTATTCGTCATCTGGTACAATTAGTGCTCAAGCCTCGCACAGTCTCGGTACATTTGTGCATTCGCCTGTTAGGCACAATGGTGGCGGCTTTCGAAGCGCTTCATTTCGGAAGATTTCACTCACGTCCTTTTCAACTGGATGTGCTCGCACAGTGGTCGGGTTCACATCTGCAGATTCACCACAGGGTGAGGTTGTCTCCACGGGCCAGAGTATCTCTACTCTGGTGGCTCAAGGTACACAATCTAACCGCAGGAAAACGGTTCGGCGTCTGGGGTTGGATAGTTCTAACGACAGACGCGAGTCTCAGAGGTTGGGGAGCTGTAGTTCAAAATTGTCAGCTCCAGGGTCTCTGGGCGGATCACGAAAGATTGCGGTCTATAAATGTCCTAGAACTCCGGGCAATTTACAATGCGCTACGACAAGCAGTGCACATACTTCGGTCTCAGACTGTCCAAGTGCAGTCAGACAACGCGACGGCGGTCGCGTATATCAACAAATAAGGAGGAACGAGAAGCCGCATGGCTATGCGGGAAGTAGCTCGAATCCTCAATTGGGCCGAGCATCACCAAGTGATATTGTCGGCAGTGTTCATTCCGGGAGTGGACAACTGGGAGGCGGATTATCTCAACCGTCGGGATTTTCATCCAGGAGAATGGGCATTAAATCCAGAAGTGTTTCACATGTTGGTCCAGAGGTGGGGTTACCCTCAAGTGGACCTGATGGCATCTCGCCACAATCGCCAAACGCCCCAGTTGTGTCCAGAACGCGAGATCCAAAGGCAGTGGCGGTGGATGCTCTCACGATCGCGTGGCCGTACAGCCTCGTGTATCTGTTTCAACCGTTTCCGCTGCTCCCTCTGTTGCTAAAACGGATCAAACGAGAGTCCGCCACAGTCATACTAGTGGCGCCTCATTGGCCTCGGAGAGCTTGGTTCTCGGATCTTCACGGGCTACTCGCAGACGATCCTTGGCCGCTTCCGCTACGTCCGGACCTGTTACAACAGGGTCCATTCCTTTACCCCGATTTAGCGCGGCTGCGTTTGACGGGGTGGCTGTTGAGACCGCCCTCTTAAGAAGAGAGGGCATTCCAGAATCAGTTATACCAACCATGTTACGTGCTAGAAAACCAGTTACGGCAGCGCATTATTACAGAATTTGGCGTGCCTATAACGGTTGGTGTGAAGCTCGGAAGTTTCCGACATTTTTCAAGTTATCCCGTCTTTTGTTATTTCTACAGACGGGGTTGGATGGAGGACTGCGTTTATCTACACTAAAGGTGCAGGTAACTGCTTTGTCAATTTACTTTCAAAGAAGATTGGCTCTATTGCCGTCTGTACACACCTTTCTGCAAGGTGTCCTCAGAGTACAGCCTCCATTCATTCCACCTACAGCGCCATGGGACTTGAATCTGGTTTTAGATTTTGTACAGTCTACATATTTTGAACCCTTACATCAAGTGGATATTAAGTTTCTCACTTGGAAAACGATTTTTCTCCTAGCCTTAGCTTCGGCAAGGCGTGTTTCAGATTTGGGTGCCTTGTCATGCATGCCACCGTATTTGGTGTTTCATGATGACAGAGCGGAACTTCGGACGAATCCCGCTTTCTTGCCAAAGGTAGTGTCATCTTTTCACATCAATCAACCAATAGTAGTTCCTGTGTTAACAGACGATCTAAAACTTTGGATGTGGTACGCGCCCTACGCGTTTATGTATCCCCGAACGTCTACAGTTCGTAAGACGGATACGTTATTTGTTCTCTATGATGCTGCCAAGATGGGTTGGCCAGCTTCTAAGCAGACCTTATCCAGATGGATTAAACTGACCATACGTCAGGCTTACCTTCATGCTAGGTTACAGCCGCCTACATCAGTAACAGCTCATTCCACGCGTTCTGTGGGGCTTCTACGACGCAGCTTTGCCGTGCGGCTACATGGTCATCAGTGCACACGTTTGTGCGCTTTTACAAGTTTGATACGTTTGCGGCATCAGCATCTAGCTTTGGCCGTCTAGTGTTACAGGTGCCAAACAGCTCTCCCGCCCACGGGGGAAGCTTTGGTACGTCCCAAGAGTACTCCAGTGACCCCTAGTGGATGAAAAAGAAATTAGGATTTTGGTACTTACCAGGTAAATCATTTTCTTTGAATCCATAAGGGGTCACTGGACGCCCACCCAGAGCAGTTTTACCTAGTTTGTGGTAAGTTCAGGGGATCTTATGGTAACACATTCTTACCGACTGGTTCAAAGTTTCATGTTCTATCGGTTATGGTGTCAACTGTTTAGTTGTCAGTAACGTTATGTGTCAACTTTATTGTTGTCCGTTATGTTATATGTAATTCTCCATTGTCAACCTCTCTATCGCTCCTGTTCGGCTCAGTAAAAAACACTGAGGTGCCTGGAGCTGTTGTGTTGATTTGTGGATTTCATTCTTGTGTATCACACCACCCAATATCACTATATTCTGTACCCTGGGAGGCTAGGTGTGTCAGGGTTCTCTCTCTCCCTCTCCCTCCCTCTCTCTCTCTCTCTCTATCTATATATATATATATATATATATATATATATATATATATATATATGCCATGCTGGGCATCTTTATATTGGATATGATTCAGTAAAACAGCATCTTCTAAGATCATCACGAGTGCCGCAGTTCCTATGCTTGATATATAGATATACATACATACACACACACACACACACACAGTACTACACAGGATATATACTGTTTTGTATTTCTCTTACTGCCTAGAGGGGTGTAGTATGGTATGCCGGCAGCCAGGCTACCAGCGACCAGCATACCGGCGCCGGGAGCCCAATCGCCGGCATACAAACAGCGTGGCGAGCGCAAATGAGCCCCTTGCGGGCTCGCCACGCTGCGGGCACGTGGCGCACCACGCTATTTTATTCTCTCTCCAGGGGGGTCGTGGACACCCACGAGGAAGAAAAACTGTCGGTATGTCGGCTGTCGGGATTCCGGCGCCGGTATACTGTGCGCCAGGATCCCGACAGTCTGCATACTAAAGACCACCCTCCTAGAGGATGCTGGGGTCCACATTAGTACCATGGGATATAGACGGGTCCACTAGGAGTTATTGGCACTTTAAGAGTTTGAGAGTGTGGGCTGGCTGCTCCCTCTATGCCCCTCCTACCAGACCCAGTTTAGACAATGTGCCTGGAGGAGCCGGTCACAGCTAGGGGAGCTCTACAGAGCTTCTTTAGTAAAAGTTTATTTTAGAGTTTATTATTTTACAGGGAGGCTGCTGGCAAAAACCTCCCTGCTTCGAGGGACTAATGGGGGGAGTAGTGTCCGCCCTGCGGGGTCTGAGCCACTGTCTCCGCTGACAGGACACTGAGCACCTGAGGGGATCGAATGTTCCCCGCCACAGGTGATCGCTCACCCCGGCAGCATGACGCCCCCCGTCCCCCCCTTACAGAGCCAGAAGATCAGAAGAGGCGTGATATGGCGGCACAAGGGCAGGAGTGCAGCTCTGAGTGGCTGCGCTCCGGGAAGGCTCAGCGGCACACTGTGTTGGTGCTTTTGAGGGGCGTCCTGAGCCTGCGTCTTAATACCCTGTACTGGTCACAGACGCTAACCAGACCAGAGACTGAATACCCAGGCTAGCGTCACAATCCTCCGTACTCAGACGCTCAACAGGTGACAGAATCCCTCGCCTTGCGACGGAGTCCTCAGGCCAGTATAAAGAATTTGTGCGGGAAGACGCGCCATCTTCAAGGGGCCGAGCTTCTTCTCAGAGCGGACCCAGCAGCGTTCAGCGCCATTTTCCTGCCTGCAGTTCCTGTACACAGACGCTGACAGAGCTGTCCCACCAAGCAACTCCAGCTATCCCGTGCGGTACCAGGGGGTTCTAGAAGGGGGGGAGGCGGTGAATTAGATTTGTGCAACTATTACAGTACACAGTGGGCGCTGATAAGGGGTGTCCTTTATATATTACAGCGCTGTGTGTGGGTTGCCTCTGAACTCTGTGTCTCTCTTGTCATTCTCAGGGGGGAAACGCTGTTTAACCTGCCGTGTGTGTGTGTGTGTGTGTGTGTGTGGAGTGTTTGGGGTCTCCAGTTAGCTATGTCCAGGGCCTCTGTGTCATATGCAGCTGAGGACATGTCCTCTCAGGATGATCTCATTCCATGTAATCAGGATGGCACTGTTGTAGCGCAGATACCAGCAAGGGAGCCTGAGTGGTTATCCTCTATCAAAACTATGATTTCTCAGAATTCTACTAGGGTTGCTCAGAATGAATCTTCAACTCAGGATTTACAGAATTCTATGGCAGTTTGGTGTGGTGCTGTTACCTCAGGAGGGGGACTCTGTGAGTTCCCACAAACGTACTTTTGCCCAGATCATGCAAGACGACACGGACACCGATTCTGACACGGCAGACGGTGATGGGGACGTACTCAGGGGGTCTGCATCTCTTGCAAAGGGGGTGCAGTTGATGATGGAGGCTATGAGAGATGTGTTGAATATTACTGACACAACACCTGAGCAGGGTGAGGAGGCTCACTTCACTGACAATAAGAAAGCCTCGCTAACCTTCCCTGCGTCCAAAGAATTAAGTGCTATTTTTGAAAAAAATGGGAAAATCCAGAGAAAAAATTCCAGATCCCTAGGAAGGTTCTGGTTGCTTTCCCCTTCCCTGAGAAGGATAGAAAGAAATGGTAAAACCCACCCATAGTGGACGCGTCTGTATCCAGACTCTCAAAAAAAAAGGTGGTTTTACCTGTCCCAGGATCTACCGCCTTGAAGGGGCCGGCTGATCGCAAATTGATACTGCCCTCAAATCCATATACACGGCTTCAAGGGCGATACTCCGTCCTACTATTGCCTGTGCATGGATTTCCAAAGCTATAGTAAAATGGTCAGGCACGTTACTTGAGGATTTGGATACGTTAGATAAGAGTGACATTGAATTTCTTCCATGTCCGTCTCAGCTCATCGAGGACTGTGGCTGTGCCAATGGTCTGCCGACGCAGAATCCAGGAGAGGTGTAGAGACCCTACCCTACACAGGTCAGGCTCTCTTTGGGGAAACATTGGATGGCTCTCCGTATTTATGTGGAAAGGACTGCCTCTATCAGGATGTCAGATTCCCTTTTTGTACTTTTTGGTTTTCACAAACGTGGCTGGCCTGCGAATAAGCAAACCTTGGCCAGATGTATTAGAATGGTGATTGCACAAGCCTATGCGCAGGCTGTGCTCCCAGCTCCTGCTGCTATCAAAGTCCATACTACTCGGTCTGTTGGACCTTCTTGGGCGGCCCGCCGTGGCGCGTCTGGAGAACAATTGTGCAAGGCGGCTACATGGTCCTCAGTGAAAACGTTCATCAGGTTCTATGCCTTTGATACTTCCGACTCCCAGGATGCTTTCTTTGGATGCCGGGTTCTTGTGCCCGCTACAGTGCGTCCCCTCCCATGAAGAACTGCTTTAGGACATTCCCGATGTTATTCCCTGTGGAATCCCAGTGTACCCCGCTGCAGAAAAGGAGATTTATGGTAGACTTACCATGGTTAAATCTCTCTTTCTGCGAGGTACACTGTGTTCCACGGGGCACCCACCCTGATGCACTTTGCTTCTTTGGGTTTGTATGGCATTAGCCGCTAGTCCCTTCTCTTGTCGTGAGAATGTGGTTCTATGTGACTAACATTTACCGTCTCTTACCTGCTACTGCATTGGACTGGTTAACAAAACTGAGCTCCAGTGCCTGGAGGCGGGGCTATAGAGGAGGCGGTGCAGTGCATCCTGGGAACAGTCAAAGCTTTAGCCTGTTGGTGCCTCGGATCAAGATCCAACTCTACACCCCGATGCTATTCTCTGGAATCAAGTGTACCTCGCAGAAAGAGATTTAACAATGGTAAGTCTACCATAAATCATCTTATTTTTAAGAATCAAAAATTCTACTACGTCAGAATAACCTTTTTCGTCATTGTATTTTCATTGGTTTTCTCTAAAATGATATCTTTGACTGCATAGCTTCACTGTAGTGAGTTTTCTGAAAAGCTTGCACACTACTGCCCGGAATGATATAACTGTAGGCCTCCTGTTTGGATTAATTGTTTAGGAACCAAAGGTGGTGATTTTCAGTACTTCAGATACAGTATATGGGGAGATCCTGTTTATGTTGATCTAGAAGAGGGCAAATGTCATATATATTATGTTTACTGGTTGGCTGTGGCCACATACAAAATCAGAGAGGACTCTGGAGAAACCAGACTTTCCATATTGCATGGTCAGATATGTTTGTTTTGCTGGCCACGTTGTTGGTAATGTAGCAAAACACACTTGTTTTCTCTATCGTCCTAAGTGGATGCTGGGGTTCCTGAAAGGACCATGGGGAATAGCGGCTCCGCAGGAGACAGGGCACAAAAGTAAAGCTTTTACAGGTCAGGTGGTGTGTACTGGCTCCTCCCCCTATGACCCTCCTCCAGACTCCAGTTAGATTTTTGTGCCCGGCCGAGAAGGGTGCAATTCTAGGTGGCTCTCATAAAGAGCTGCTTAGAGAGTTTAGCTTAGGTTTTTTATTTTACAGCGATTCCTGCTGGCAACAGGATCACTGCAACGAGGGACAGAGGGGAGAAGAAGTGAACTCACCTGCGTGCAGGATGGATTGGCTTCTTGGCTACTGGACATGAAGCTCCAGAGGGACGATCACAGGTACAGCCTGGATGGTCACCGGAGCCACGCCGCCGGCCCCCTCACAGATGCTGAAGCAAGAAGAGGTCCAGAATCGGCGGCTGAAGACTCCTGCAGTCTTCTTAAGGTAGCGCACAGCACTGCAGCTGTGCGCCATTTTCCTCTCAGCACACTTCACACGGCAGTCACTGAGGGTGCAGGGCGCTGGGGGGGGGGGCGCCCTGGGAGGCAAATGAAAACCTTTAAAAAGGCTAAAAATACCTCACATATAGCCCCAGAGGCTATATGGAGATATTTACCCCTGCCTAAATGTACTAAATAGCGGGAGACGAGCCCGCCGGAAAAGGGGCGGGGCCTATCTCCTCAGCACACGGCGCCATTTTCTGTCACAGCTCCGCTGGTCAGGAAGGCTCCCAGGTCTCTCCCCTGCACTGCACTACAGAAACAGGGTATAACAGAGAGGGGGGGCAAAATAAATGGCAATATATTAATATAAAAGCAGCTATAAGGGAGCACTTAATCATAAGGCTATCCCTGTCATATATAGCGCTTTTTGGTGTGTGCTGGCAGACTCTCCCTCTGTCTCCCCAAAGGGCTAGTGGGTCCTGTCTTCGTATAGAGCATTCCCTGTGTGTCTGCTGTGTGTCGGTACGTGTGTGTCGACATGTATGAGGACGTTATTGGTGTGGAGGCGGAGCAATTGCCAAATATGAGGATGTCACCTTCTAGGGGGTCGACACCAGAATGGATGCCTTTATTTGTGGAATTACGGGATAGCGTCAACTCGCTTAAGCAGTCGTTTGCCGACATGAGGCGGCCGGACACTCAATTAGTGCCTGTCCAGGCGCCTCAAACACCGTCAGGGGCTGTAAAACGCCCCTTGCCTCAGTCGGTCGACACAGACCCAGACACAGGCACTGATTCCGGTGGTGAAGGTGACGAATCAACCGTATTTTCCAGTAGGGCCACACGTTATATGATTTTGGCAATAAAGGAGATGTTACATTTAGCTGATACTACAGGTACCACTAAACAGGGTATTATGTGGGGTGTGAAAAAACTACCAGTAGTTTTTACCGAATCAGAAGAATTAAATGACGTGTGTGATGAAGCGTGGGGTGCCCCGATAAAAAACTGCTAATTTCAAAGAAGTTATTGGCTTTATACCCTTTCCCGCCAGAGGTTAGGGAGCGCTGGGAAACACCTCCTAGGGTGGACAAAGCGCTAACACGCTCATCAAAACAAGTGGCGTTACCCTCTCCTGAGACGGCCGCACTTAAAGATCCATCAGATAGGAGGATGGAAAATATCCAAAAAGGTATATACACACATGCAGGTGTTATACTACGACCAGCTATTGCGACTGCCTGGATGTGCAGTGCTGGGGTAGTTTGGTCAGAGTCCCTGATCGAAAATATTGATACCCTGGACAGGGACAATATTTTACTGTCGTTAGAACAAATAAAGGATGCATTTCTTTATATGCGTGATGCACAGAGAGATATCTGCACACTGGCATCACGGGTAAGTGCTATGTCCATTTCGGCCAGAAGAGCTTTATGGACACGACAGTGGACAGGCGATGCGTAGAGGAGTTATTTGGGGTCGGTCTATCGGATTTGGTGGCCACGGCTACGGCCGGGAAATCCACCTTTCTACCTCAAGTCACTCCCCAACTGAAAAAGGCACCGACTTTTCAACGCAGCCCTTTCGTTCCTTTAAAAATAAGAGAGCAAAGGGCTATTCATATCTGCCACGAGGCAGAGGACGAGGGAAGAGACAGCAACAGGCAGCTCCTTCCCAGGAACAGAAGCCCTCCCCGGCTTCTACAAAAGCCTCAGCATGACGCTGGGGCTTCGCAAGCGGACTCGGGGGCGGTAGGCGGTCGTCTCAAGAATTACAGCGCGCAGTGGGCTCACTCGCAGGTAAATCTCTGGATCCTGCAGATAATATCTCAGGGGTACAGGTTGAAATTAGAGACAGAGCCACCTCGCCGTTTCCTGAAGTCTGCTTTACCAACGTCCCCCTCAGAAAGGGAGACGGTTTTGGAAGCCATTCACAAGCTGTATTCTCAGCAGGTGATAGTCAAGGTACCTCTTCTACAACAAGGGAAGGGGTATTATTCCACTCTTTTTGTGGTACCGAAGCCGGATGGCTCGGTAAGGCCTATTCTAAATCTGAAGTCCTTGAACCTGTACATAAAGAAGTCCAAGTTCAAGATGGAGTCACTCAGAGCAGTGATAGCGAACCTGGAAGAAGGGGACTTTATGGTATCCTTGGACATCAAGGATGCGTATCTCCACGTTCCAATTACCCCTCACACCAGGGGTACCTCAGGTTCGTTGTACAAAACTGTCACTATCAGTTTCAGACGCTGCCGATTGGTTTGTCCACGGCACCTCGGGTCTTTACAAAGGTAATGGCCGAGATAATATTTCTTCTTCGAAGAAAAGGCGTATTAATTATCCCATACTTGGACGATCTCCTAATAAGGGCAAGGTCCAGAGAACAGCTAGAGATGGGTTTAGCACTATCTCAAGAGGTGCTAAAGCAGCACGGATGGATTCTGAATATTCCAAAATCCCAATTAATGCCGACAACTCGTCTGCTGTTCCTGGGGATGATTCTGGACACAGTTCAGAAAAAGGTTTTTCTTCCCGAAGAAAAAGCCAAGGAGTTATCTGACCTGGTCAGGAACCTCCTAAAACCAGGAAAGGTGTCTGTACATCAATGCACAAGAGTCCTGGGAAAAAATGGTAGCTTCTTACGAAGCAATCCCTTTCGGCAGATTCCATGCAAAGGGATCTGTTGGACAAATGGTCAGGGTCGCATCTTCAGATGCACCTGCGGATAACCCTGTCGCCGAGGACAAGGGTATCCCTTCTGTGGTGGTTGCAGGAGGCTCATCTATTGGAGGGCCGCAGATTCGGCATGCAGGATTGGATCCTGGTGACCACGGAGGCCAGCCTGAGAGGCTGGGGAGCAGTCACACAGGGAAGAAATTTCCAGGGAGTGTGGTCGAGCCTGAAAAAGTCTCTTCACATAAGCATTCTGGAACTAAGAGCAATCTACAATGCTCTAAGCCAGGCGGAACCTCTGCTTCAAGGAAGACCGGTGTTGATCCAGTCGGACAACATCACGGCAGTCGCCCATGTAAACAGACAGGGCGGCACAAGAAGCAGGAGGGCAATGGCAGAAGCTGCCAGGATCCTTCGCTGGGCGGAGAATCACGTGATAGCACTGTCAGCAGTATTCATCCCGGGCGTGGACAACTGGGAAGCAGACTTCCTCAGCAGACACGACCTTCACCCGGGAGAGTGGGGACTTCATCCAGAAGTTTTCCACATGCTATTAAACCGTTGGGTAAAACCAATGGTGGACATGATGGCGTCTCGCCTCAACAAAACACTGGACAGGTATTGCGCCAGGTCAAGAGATCCGCAGGCAATAGCTGTGGACGCGCTGGTAACACCTTGGGTGTACCAGTCGGTATATGTGTTTCCTCCTCTGCCTCTCATACCAAAGGTATTGAGGATTATACGGCAAAGAGGAGTAAGACTAGTGGCTCCGGATTGGCCAAGAAGGACTTGGTACCCGGAACTTCAAGAGATGGTCACGGACGATCCGTGGCCTCTACTTCTGAGAAGGGACCTGCTTCAGCAGGGTACTTGTCTTTTTCAAGAATTACCGCGGCTGCGTTTGACGGCATGGCGTTTGAATGCCAGATCCTAAAAGGAAAAGGCATTCCAGAAGAAGTCATTCCTACCTTGATAAAGGCAAGGAAGGAAGTCACCGCGAAGCATTATCGCCGTATTTGGCGAAAATATGTTGCGTGGTGCGAGCAGCGGAGTGCTCCGATGGAGGAATTTCAACTGGGTCGTTTTCCTACATTTCCTGCAATCAGGATTGTCTATGGGTCTCAAATTGGGATCTATTAAGGTTCAAATTTCGGCCCTATCAATATTCTTCCAAAAAGAATTGGCCTCAGTCCCTGAGGTCCAGATTTTTATCAAAGGAGTACTGCATATACAGCCTCCTGTGGTGCCTAAGGTGGCACCGTGGGATCTAAATGTAGTTTTAGATTTCCTCAAATCCAATTGGTTTGAACCACTAAAGAATGTGGATTTGAAATATCTCACATGGAAAGTGACTATGTTACTGGCCCTGGCTTCGGCCGGGAGAGTATCTGAACTGGCGGCTTTGTTTTATAAAAGCCCTTATTTAATTTTCCATTCGACATAGGGCAGAGCTGCGGACGCGTCCGCATTTTCTCCCTAAGGTGGTATCAGCGTTTCACCTGAACCAGCCTATTGTAGTGCCTGCGGCTACAGACGACTTGAAGGACTCCAAGTTGTTGGACGTTGTCAGAGCCTTAAAAATATACATTTAAAGGACGGCTGGAGTCAGAAAATCTGACTCGCTGTTTATACTGTATGCACCCAACAAGTTGGGTGCACCTGCTTCTAAGCAGTCGATTGCTCGTTGGATTTGTAACAAAATTCAACTTGTACATTCTGTGGCAGGCCTGCCACAGCTAAATCTGTTAAGGCCCATTCCGCAAGGAAGGTGGGCTCATCTTGGGCGGCTGCCCGAGGGGTCTCGGCATTACAACTCTGCCGAGCAGCTACGTGGTCAGGGGAGAACACGTTTGTAAATTTTTACAAATTTGATACCCTGGCAAAGGAGGACCTGGAGTTCTCTCATTCGGTGCTGCAGAGTCATCCGCACTCTCCCGCCCGTTTGGGAGCTTTGGTATAATCCCCATGGTCCTTTCAGGAACCCCAGCATCCACTTAGGACGATAGAGAAAATAAGAATTTACTTACCGATAATTCTATTTCTCGGAGTCCGTAGTGGATGCTGGGCGCCCATCCCAAGTGCGGATTATCTGCAATACTTGTACATAGTTATTGTTAACTAATTCGGGTTATTGTTTAGGAAGCCATCTTTCAGAGGCTCCTCTGTTATCATACTGTTAACTGGGTTTAGATCACAAGTTGTACGGTGTGATTGGTGTGGCTGGTATGAGTCTTACCCGGGATTCAAAATCCTCCCTTATTGTGTACGCTCGTCCGGGCACAGTACCTAACTGGAGTCTGGAGGAGGGTCATAGGGGGAGGAGCCAGTACACACCACCTGACCTGTAAAAGCTTTACTTTTGTGCCCTGTCTCCTGCGGAGCCGCTATTCCCCATGGTCCTTTCAGGAACCCCAGCATCCACTACGGACTCCGAGAAATAGAATTATCGGTAAGTAAATTCTTATTTTATTGTCTGTTCTCTAGTTTCTTGAAGTCTCACTATTAAAGCTTTCAGGGGGTTATTCAGGTAAGCGACCACAATAATCCCATTCACAACACCAGTGCACACGTATTGGCTGCTAACTGACTCCTCATTTAATATTCACATTTAACTTAAGACAGTTTTTTGTATGCAGTTCATACTCGGCTGCTCAGTATAATTCCTTTCTTAAAAAAGGATTATATGAAGCATTCACTGCCTTCAGAAAACAGGCGGGCTCAGTTAGAGAGGAGGCAGTCAGGCGGCAAGTCCAGGGTGTCTTGGACTAGTTCTCAGTAAAGCTCCACAATGGCTTTGACATGTCCTCACATGCTGCCCCACCACGTCATCAAGCTTGCTTGTTCACAGTCCGGCTGTTTGGCAGGGCATTGCAGTTCCAGGTTCTAGGCCACTGGTGTATAGTCATACACTAATCGTAGACCTGTGAACAGTGCTTTTTGTCTCTGCTCTCCAGCTTGTAGTAGATAATGTGTGCTTTGGTTGCGGAGTATAAACAGAAGAATATAGCAAAGCAAAACACTGTATTTTACTCATTGTGATACTTCGCTACATCTGTTGCATTTACTGTCCATTAGCCACAGTGATAGGTGGAAATGAGAACCAAAGCAAGCTATAACAAATTACACCAGAGGTTATTTTGTCTAGGCAACACTTCCGTCCTGACTTCCAGCCACTGATAAATGCAACAGGAATAGTAAATTACGGAACAGATTACAATGCAGCACATTACATAACATATTGCTTACTAGTGCAGTAGTCCCAGCTCAATCAACTAATACTGTCCTATGGCCCAAACATTGACACCGATGTGGATGGCCGTCTGCACTTTCCCCGCTATACTGACAAGGATGGGATCATTGAGCAAGGCTGTGTTTTAGTTGCTTATTCATCTGATGGATAGTGGTAGCTGATGATGATCTATGTGCACACCATGGGCCCCAACCCACACTCTCTCCCCCCCTTGTCGCAATGCCCCCTATTCCTGGTGGCCCTGAGCAGGAGTTATGCTGCACTAGTTGTACAGTACAAAAAGCTGAAGTGGGCTAAGTCCGCAAAATTGAAACTCCCACTATTAACACCAGCTACAATAACTGTACAGGGTTGACCTGCAAGTTTAATGAGCAAAGATTTTGTGGTAGCGATCTAGTGTGTACATTTGGTTTCACTTTCCTGAATCGTAATGTTGAAAACTTTGTTTATGTCACTGAAACCTAATCAAATGAGCTAAATGTTGCAAAAAAACAGCTAATACGTTCTTCCTTTGGTAAACTGTAAGCTTTTGTGCTGTTTTTTACGCAGATCACTTAATTCTCAGTATGCAGAGTTAATTCAGCCAAGAAACGGCTCAGTCGAAGAAACTCCAAAAATGTCAGCTGGTCAGATGCTTTTAGTTGCTTTTGACGGGATGTTTGCTCAAGTTGAAACTGCATTTGGAATATTACTGGAAAAGGTATGGGCATATTTTATCAATGTAATGCATAATTGTTTGAAATAAAACTAAAGAGCATGAGCTGCTGGGGGGATGGACTGGTGCATACTTGGGAGCTGTAAAAAATTTAATTGTTTGGTGCCCAGTCCTATGCACCACCAATACCCCAAGGTATCCCTGTGGATGCCTATGGACCCTGAAGAAGAAGAAATATAATGGTCATTTTATTTACTTTTACAGTTGAAACAACTGGAAATTCCTCCTGCTTGGAGGAAAGTGGACATCATCAGGGAAGCACGCAGTACACAAGTGAACTTTTTTGAAGATGAAGAACTCAGGCGTGTTTTAGATGAGATATTCTTCCTGAAAAGGCTACAAACTATCCGTGAATTCTTCCGGCTTTGTGGGATATTCTCTCAGGCTTTGTCTGGTAAGTGCACACATTCTCTTCTTTGGGGCGCGAAATTCATTGAAGTCACTTATTTATAATTTATTAAAATTTAATTGTGCATTGGCTGTTTCTCTTTCATTATATCCGGGGGACACTTATATTGGGGTGAATGGAGTAGGCACATCTTCAGTGTGTGTCCTATGTGCTCAACTCCCCAACCCTTTCCCCAAGTGCCTGAGAATCCTTAAGTCCTAAAGATAGTAGGAAGATTACAAACCTTGACGGGGCTGTACTTTTACTGTGGATGATACCTGATTGGATTGTTGCAGCACCTATCCATTCAGGTGTCACTAGTATCAAAAGCAGCGATTGAATTCTCCCTGCGCTGTTTAAACCAACGGTCCTCATGGGGTGTGGCATGCCATGTCGACATTCAAAATGTCCGCTTACACGTAGCCCTAAACCTTTAATAACGATGGTGACTGTCGACATAATGACTTCATACCATTCTCAGGTACCTTGGGTGGGGGGGATACATGTACTCATGTTGAGAAAATGATCTTAGAAATAGGTTTGGAGAAGCTCAGACAAAACAAAGTCTTCTTGGGGCACTCTAATAGAAATTGAAAAAAACAGAAAAATTGAAGAATGACACGTTAAAATCTAACTTTTGTTTCTCTTTTAAAATTTATATAAAAACACTTTGATCCCAAAGTGTGTATTCAAGTATACTCATGATTATGCAAGGGTTTAAGTACTCAAACTGAGGTGAGGTTATAGAAGGGTTTACATATCCTTTATAGAAAACACTTTTATAACCTCACCTCAGTTTGGGCACCTAAACCCTTACATAATCACAAATATATTTGAATATACACTGTGGGATCAAAGTGATTTTATATAAATTTTTAAAGGACAAATATTAAGTTAGATTTCAATGTGTCATCATTATTTAATTTTTCTGATTTTTTAAAATGTTTTATTTATTTATTTATATTCAAGAGTGCACCAGGAAGACCTTGTTTTGTCTGGGTTTCTCCAAACCTGTTTCTGTAGTATCCATCTACAACATTTCTTGCAGCGCCACCAATTGTATACTGTATAGCTATTACCATAAACTACAGTTTGATATTGGTCATATAATGATGATAACGTATAATTAATTACTGGTGCGGATTCAATCTCTCTCTCTCTTAGCACTAGGAATTTAGCCTACAGGTTGTCTATTAATCTAACTGGTGGTCCAACCATTTGTACACCCATTCCCTGTACTACTTGAATTACAAATAGGTTGTTTACTGGAAATACATACATTTCTGAAATGTTATTTTTTTTTCCAAAGGAAAAAGCCAAATTGAAGATCAAGCTCCTGTAAATGGACCTGTGCAAATGGTGAATGTTAAATCGATGTACAGGGGTTCATCTTTGAGTGAAGACCAGATGGCCAAACCAATCAAGTCATTTACTGCTGACTTTGTGAGACAGCTCTTAATTGGGCTTCCAACACAGGCGCTTGGTCTGACACTTTGCAGCTACATCAGTGCTCTGGGTGTGGATGTTATTGCCCAAGTAGAAGCAAAGGACTTTGGGGCAGAAAGTAAAGTGTCTGTTGATGATCTCTGTAAAAAAGCAGTGGAGCACAATATCCAGGTCACCAGGTTCTCTCAGCATGTGATGAGCAGAGCTACTGTCCTAGCCAGCTCTTATGATACCGCTTGGAAGAAACAAGACTTGGTTCGCCGCCTTGAAACTAACATTTCTTCTTGCAAAACCAGCATCCAACGCGTGCAGCTACACATAGCAATGTTTCAGGTAAAAATAAACCATCAGTGTGTAAATAAATATTTGTTTTAAAAAACAAAATTGTGCTTTATTTTCCTGTACCTTTTTATATACTATTTTTATTTTGTGTTTGTTTCTAGTGGCAGAACGAGGATTTACTGATTAATCGTACACAGACGCCACCCATTACATCTCCTCCCCGCTCTGCTATCTTGACCAACATGAAGAAGAAACTTCATACTCTTGGACAAATTGACACCTCTATTGTAGCTGTCCAGGTGCTGTTACTTTATCAAGTATTGTGTATTTTATTGTAATTGCCCATTTTCACAGGTATTTTTAAAATGGGAAAATTATAGCATGAAGCAGCTTTCTTTAGTGCCATTTAGCATACACTGGAAACAAGATTACTTCAGTTGTGAAAATGCTACATGCAGTTTATTCACAGGCTTTGTCCTGGCATACTCATGTCCTGTGGTTGCACCGACGTCCACTTGCATAGTAATAGTAAATGTTTCTCTAGCATCCATAAGGGATATTGGGGAGACTTGGTACGATGGGGTATAGACGGGGTCCAAAGGAGCCGGTGCACTTTAAAATTTCTTCACTGGGTATGCTGGCTCCTCCCCTCTATGCCCCCTCCCATAGGCAGTTTAGAAAAAAGTGCCCTCAGGAGAGGATGCACATCTCTGCAGCTCCAGAGTTTTCTTCAATTTCTTTTAAATGTTTATTTTCGGTATGCTGTTTGGGCAACAGCATACCTGCACCGTGGGAGTTGAGATGGGGCGCGGTCACCGGCCTTGCAAGGTGCAGAGCAGTTTCTCCGCTGCAGGACCACCGTCCTGAGGGGTGGTTGTTCAGCGGGGCACTGCGCTTTGGCTGTAACAATCGCGGCACGCCGCACACCCCTAACATATGACTGAAGGTGATGACTCTGGTGAGTACAAACCGGGGGCCCCTCGGTTCACGTTGCGGCTGAACGCGGGTGCGGCATACGGGACCCTCCTGGGGAGGACCCACTGGAGCCCCCTGTATAGACTGGCTAAAAACAGCTTGAACTAGCACTTGTGTGATGTTTTTCAGCAAACAGGAGACATTGCCAGTATAAATAATCACTGTAGCTACAGCGCCATTTTAGGGGGCGGAGCTACCTCAGAGCGGGACAAGAGGCATTTTGGCGCCTTCCTCTGCTTAATGCAGCCACAGACAGCGCTTCCTTCCTCACAAGACACGCTGGAAAACTGGTACAGGGTGCAGCTAAGGGGGAGAGACGCTATTGTACACTGAGCCCTCTACATGACAGAAACTATTAGTGTTACTGTGATATAATTAGCTGTCAGCCTCACTGGGACTGAGCAGCTAGGGGTGTAGCTGGTGACTCTCTCTCTCTCTCTCTCTCTCTCACAGTAAAGGCAGGCTTGAAAGGTATTACTGTCTGTGTGTATGTTATTGTGCTTACTGTGAAACATGGGTAAACACAAGCTGTGCAGTGTTTGTCACACTAGTTTCTCTCCAATATCTTCTGATTCTGTTCCTTGTGAACAATGCAGCCAATCTTCACAAATCAGAGAAGGGGCTGGGGGAGAGGATACAGAGCCCTCCTGGCTAGGGTCTCTAAACACTATGATGTCTGATATGTCATCCCAGCTCACTGCAAAAGTACAGAAAACTCCGCTACTACAACAAGCTGTTACAGATTTAGCTGCTATGGCAGATGTTACTCAGCAAAGCCCGCCCCCCTCCCATGCAGCACCACAGAAACGTGGTTTGCCTGCTCTACACTCTGATTCAGATGAAGAAATACAGGAGGATGGGGAGGACTTGGATCCCGTTAGTGGGGATTCCAATTCTGCTCAGGGTATTGAACCCCTATTTAAAGCTCCCTCTGGAGGACGCTGCGTCACAGCAGTCGTTTTTCTTTACACAAAACATGCTTAATGTCACTTTCACTGATTCTGCAGAGTTAGATGACTTATTCAAATTGGCCTGGAAAAATACAAACAGAAAATTCCTAGTGTCAAAGTTTTTGCTCACTTTCCCATTTACTCCTGAAGGTAGGAAATTTTGAGAAGAACCCCCGGGGGTTGATTATCAGTCTCTCGACTGTCCAAAAAGGCGGTGCTGCCTGCCTCGGCCTCCTTTACTATAAAAGATCCTGGGGACAGAAAAATAGAGGCTACTCTCAAATCTATTTACATGGCAGCAGGTGTATCGCAAAGGCCGGTCATAGCGGATTGCTGGATGACCCATGCTATTTAATCATGGGCCACTCAAATTCAGGAGGACCTCTCCGGAGCTATGCCTCTGGTCACTGCGGTGACCCTCCTAAGGCACATTCAGGATACTACACGTGTCCTGTGTGATTCCCTCAAGGAGATGGGGAATATTAATGCTAAGACTTCTGCCATGGCTGTGTCGGCTCGCAGTGCTTTGTGGTTGCTTCCGTGGATAGCGGACGCAGAATCAAAGTCCAGTGTGGAATCCCTCCCTTTTTTAGGGGAATGGCTCTTTGGGGCTGTATACGTGGATTTCCAAAGTCACTGCTGGGAAATCCACGTTTCTCCCCTCTGGGGCCCCGCCGGCTAGGCGTTCCTACCCAGGGCCGTCTGTTCAGTCATTTCGATCTAACCGATTTCGTTCTAGGGCCAGAGGTGCCTCTAATGCAGGGGCTACAAGTTGGGAGTTCGACAGTGCTTTTCCCCAACGATTTTTCAAATCAAGCTTACCAGTTTTGGAGGATACACAGGCTACGCTGCAAGAGGCCATCCGGAAGTTGGTCCAGTCCCACGTCATTGTTCCAGTACAGATACCACAACGATGCAGGGGTTAGTACTCCAACCTGTTTGTGGTACCAAAGCCGGACAGCTCGATACACTCCATTTTGAATCTAAAGTCCTTGAATCCTTACCTGAAGGTTTTCAAGTTCAAAATGTAATCTCTGAGGGCAGTGATTGCGGGCCTGGAAGAACAGGAATTCCTGGTTTCCTTGGATATCAAGGATGGCTACCTTCATATCCCAATTTAGCCACCTCATCAGGCTTATCTGAGGTTTGCCCTACTGGACTATCACTACCAGTTC
This sequence comes from Pseudophryne corroboree, assembly GCF_028390025.1. NCBI lineage: Eukaryota > Metazoa > Chordata > Amphibia > Anura > Myobatrachidae > Pseudophryne > Pseudophryne corroboree. The sequence continues at coordinate 344,007,305 of NC_086450.1, read as the reverse complement.
CAGGCACTACCCTTTGGCCTGTCCACAGCTCCGAGGGTATTCACGAAGGTGATGATGGAGATGATGCTCCAACTCCGGGTCCAGGGGGTCAATGTTGTCCCTTACCTGGACGATCTTCTGATAAAAGCAAGATCCAGGGAGCTTTTATTGCTCCATATCGACCACACTATCCAACTTCTGTCACACCATGGGTGGATTCTCAATCTACAGAAGTCCCATCTGGAGCCTACCCAACGGCTCCTGCTCCTGGGGATGTTGCTGGATACAGTGGCCAAGAGAGTGTTCGTCCCGGAGGACAAAGCAAGACAACTTCAGGAGATGGTCCGCATGGTGCTACGGCCTGCTTGAGTATCCATCCATCTTTACATACGATTGTTGGAGAAGATGGTCGCCTCATACGAGGCGGTCTAATATGGGAGGTTCCATGCCAGAACATTTCAATTGGATCTTCTGAGCAAGTGGTCCGGATCACATCTGCTGATTCGGCTGTCACCTCGGGCCAGGATTTCCCTCCTCTGGTGGCTGCAGTCCTCCAACCTACTGGAAGGCCGGAGTTTCGGGATACAGGATTGGGACCATCCTCACGATGGATGCGAGTCTGCGAGGATGGGGTGCTGTCACCCAGTGTACACAGTTCCAGGGCAGGTGATCAACCCACGAAGCCCTCCTTCCGATCAACATTCTGGAACTTCGGGCAATCTACAATACTCTGCTTCAGGCCTCTCCTCTGCTCACGTGATTCAAGTTCAGTCGGACAGCACCACAGCAGTGGCGTACATCAATCGACAAGGAGGAACAAAAAGCAGAGCCTGCATGCGAGAGGTGTCAAAAATACTCCTGGGTGGAAAGAAATCCCAGAGCACTATCTGCAATCTTCATTCCGGGTGTGGACAACTGGGAAGCGGACTTCCTGAGTCATCACGATCTCCACCCGGGGAGTGGGGTCTCCACCATCAGGTGTTCGAACAGATCATCCACCAGTGGGGCTGCCCGCAGATAGACATGATGGCTTCTCGTCTCAACAAGAAGCGTCACGAGTATTTCTCACGAACCAGGCACCCTCGGGCATGGGCAGTGGATGCACTAACGTCGCCTTGGCCTTACCAGCTGGTCTACCTGTTTCCTCCGATGCTATTGCTCCCAAGGGTGCTCAAGCGAATCAGAAATTAGGGAGTCCAGACAATTCTGATTGCCCCGGATTGGCCTCGGAGGGCGTGGTACACGGATCTTCTGTACATGTCTGTTGAAGACTCTTGGCCTCTACCACTAACAAGCGATCTTCTTCAACAAGGACCATTCGTCTACCCGGACTTACGGCGACTTCGTTTGACGGCATGGAGGTTGAGCGGAACATCCTAGCTCATAAAAGCCTTTCCAAAAAGGTTATTGCTACCATGGTTCAGGCCAAGACACCTGTGACGTCAAAACACTATAATCGTATCTGGAGAAGATATGTCTTGCGAAGATATCGGGCGCTTCTTGCGTTTCCTGTAGGCTGGTGTGGATATGGGCTTGCGTCTGGTTTCCATTACGGTCCAGATTTCAGCTCTCTCCGTTTTCTTCCAGAGAAAATTGGCACTATTGCCAGAAGTTCAGACCTTCTTGCAAGTGTACTCCACATACAACCTCCTTTTGTGCTGCCTACAGCACCCTGGGATTTGAATGTGGTGTTGGAATTTCTACAGTCCTCTGATGACTGTAGAAGACAAGTACCTCACGTGGAAGATAGTGGTATTACTGGTCCTGTCTCAGAATTGGGGGCCTTATCGTTTAAGAGCCCGTACTTGGTCTTTTACGAGGACAGAGCGGAGCTCAGAAGTTCCTGCCGAAGGTTGTCTCTGCCTTTCACCTGAATCAACCTATTGTGGTTCCGTCCAGTTCTGACACTTCTGCTCCTCCGGAGGCATTGGATGCTGTGCGAGCCTTAAAGATCTATGTCAAGCGAACTGCTCGGATCAGAAAGACTGATTCCTTGTTCGTGCTCTATGATGTGCAGAAAAAGGGTTGTCCTGCTTCAAAGCAGTCCATTGCTAGTTGGCTTAGGCTTACTATTCAACATGTGTCGGCAGCCTTTCCTGTTTTTAAGTTTCTGAAAGCCCACTCTACAAGATCTGTGGGCTCTTCCTGGGCAGCTGCGCAAGGAGTCTCGGCCTTGCAACTATACCGAGCTGCTACCTGGTCAGGGAAGAACACCTTTGTGAAGTTCTACAAGTTTGATACCCTGGCCAAAGAGGATACCCAGTTTGGGCAGGTGGTCCTGCAGCAGTCTCCGCACGTTCTGGAAGCTTTGGGATGTCCCCATCGTACGAAGTCTCCCGAATATCCCTTATAAATGCTAGAGAAAATATGATTTTAATTACCTACCGGTAAATCCTTTTCTTGTAGTCCATAAGGGATATTGGGCGCTCGCTCGCCTCAGTGCGTTGACTTTTCTTCAGGTTCTCTGTTATGTGGTTACCTGTTCAGCTGTTGCTGTTGTTGTTACCAGCTGTTGCTGGTTGTTATATGTTCGTGGTGTGCTGGTATTTAATCTCGCCACGTTTTGTTGTCATGTTCCTTCTCTCATATATGTTCTTTCTCCTGCCAGTGATATTAGTAGAGATGAGCACATTTTTCAGACCTTCCTGTGAATATTTGTTCCATCCCGCAATTTGCTGCAGGGATTTCATGAACTTTTTGCAGCAGAATTTGACCAGTGAATAATTCCGCCTATCATTTCTATTCCGCATTTTCTATCCCAAATAAAAACCACAGAGCAGAATTGTTTGAAAATCATTGTCCCAGCTCTATTAAAAATATAAACTTGGAGAAATGAGGATTTACAAATATGGGGGCTAATTCATAGGTGGATGCTAATTGCTGCGTCTTTGTGAAAATATGCAAAAGCTACAGGAGGTGTTTAAACTGCAGGCTTCTATGATCTGCTGCTGTGTCCTAGGATACAGTATCTGGTCATCTGCATGAACATTGGACATCAGATTAACCCTCAGGCTACTAATGATGTCCTTTGTATCATGTTGCTGCAGCCAGTGAAGCTACATCCGAATACACAGCCACTGATTTCAGCACACCCAGAAAACTGAGCTGACGTGCCCTTTTTTCACCACTCTTTGTTCTTATGTTCCTTCTCTCAAATGTCCTTTCTCCTTCGGGCACTGTTTTACCTATAACTGCCTGTTGGAGGGGGCATAGAGGGGATTTGGCAGCACTCCCAGTGAAGAAATTTAAAATGCACCGGCTCCTTTGAACCTCGTCTGTACCCATCGTACTAAGCCTCCCCAATATCCCTTATGGACTACGATAAAAGGATTTACTGGTTGGTAATTAAAATCCTATTTTTTATTTTTTTTTTGGTGTCGTTTTATTCGTAAAGTGATAGGGAACCCCAATCAGTGCACAGTGTTCGCTCGCCATGCTTCGAGCAAGGTTACTATTCCCAATCGTAGTCCACGTGGAACGTAAAGTATGAAAAAGTTCAAAAAATGAAAGTGAAAAACGCATGTCGACCTAGTGGCCATGTCGAATAGTGGTCGACCAAATGACTGTCGACCTACTGACCGTATCCCCTGCAGGGTTTGGGGCACTGCAAGCCACATTGCAGCCTCATATCTCCCAGTAGTGCGTCTTCTGTGTATGTGCAGAACCAAAAACATCAGGTTTACGTACATCTCTCAATTAGCCCCACAGCAAGAAATTGTATTGCTGGAACTTTACGCTGATTTGTGCTGCTGTTTAAGTGTGTATGTTCAGTGCTACCTCACGCAACTCTTTTGGTGCCAGAGATCAGCTGGCTACTTTCCTGTCGTAAGAGCAGCCTTTATACAGCTATACTGTTCAGGGAATATTTACAGTAAAGCTATATCGCATACCAATGTTTTCCTACACGCCTCAATGGGCGGTAAAAGATCAGTAGAGGTTATGGGTGCGGTTCAACAGTGAGATGGTCTGAATGCTAGCAGCTCATTCTTTGCTTTAAATTAAATTGCCCCCTATAATTAGAGCATAACATTTTATCAAGTCTTTCTCTTAGTTTTATCTTCTGTGTTCAATTTTCCCATATAGGAAAAACTTGCCACTTTAGAAGCTAGCATTGAGCAGCGCTTAAAGTGGGCAGGAGGGGCAAATCCAGCATTAGCACCTGTCCTTCAAGATTTTGAGGCAACTATTACAGAGAGAAGAAATTTTGTGCTAAAAGAAAACCAAAGAACGAGCCAGGTACTGTATACGGTGCAGTCCTGATTAACACTGTTAACGACGCCAGCTCACCTATATGAAATATAATCTTGTTCCTCCTTTGGGAATTTTCAGGTCACTTTCCTGTGCAGCACTATCATACACTTTGAAAGCTTACGTACACGGACAGCAGAGACACTAAGCCTGGACAGCAGCTTATTTGAGCTCATTAAACGTTGTCAGCAGATGTGCTCATTTGCTTCCCAGTTCAACAGTACCGTGTCTGATCTTGAGCTTCAGCTTCTGAAACGCGTGGTCAGTATTATAGCTGAGTTTTATGTTTCACAGTTACTGAATTTTACAATATAAATGTGCTAGCTGAAGGGTTAGATCAGAGGTTCTCAAACTCTGTCCTCGGGGGCCCACACAGTGCATGTTTTGCAGGTCTCCTCACAGAATCGCAAGTGAAATAATTAGCTCCACCTGTGGACCTTTTAAAATGTGTCAGTGAGTAATTAATACACCTGTGCACCTGCTGGGTTACCTGCAAAACATGCACTGTGTGGGCTCCCGAGGACCGAGTTTGAGAACCTCTGTGTTAGATTTTTGTTTTTCCATTGTTTCAACAGCTTTTCACTCAAACATTTTATATTTCTTAAGTGTTCTTTGCTGCTTATTTAAAACAGATTTTTCTATGTAAGCAGATATGCCTTTATTATACAGATCAAGTCTATGGATGTTTTGAGCTACTTAAACAAGCACTTTCTTGCAGGGCCCAACCAGTGAGCATTCTATAGGAAGTCCTGAGTGGTTGGTTTCTGCCCACAAGCAGCTGTGCCATGATATGGCAAACCAGAGAAATCTGCAGAGTGAGGAAGAGCAGCAGATTGAAGCTGTGTGTGAAACGATACAGAACCTGGTAGACTGCATCAAGACTGTGCTCACTGGCCACAACAGGCAGCTGGGAGATGTCAAACACCTACTGAAAGCCATGGCAAAGGTAAGCTTTTGCGTAATTTCTAATCAGATTAATTGTACCATTCAAAATCTATAAATGATTAAAGTTAAGAACAATAGTTGCATAGATAGGTTGCATATGAAATACAGGCAGTTGGGATCCCGACAACCAGAATCCTGACACTCCCCAGTAAGTATCTCTGTCCTACTCCTGACCAATCCCTCCTGCAGCCTATGTGCCTGGTCATGCTGGTAGGTGAGAACATGTTGGATGGAGCTACCCTTTAACATCATAATTCATAATACTGTTAACAAATGTCTTGTGAGCAAATATGAATATAGTGGTCACTTGCTGGTCTGTGAACCTAAAGACAAGCATTAGTGTGTGCATTTACATGGTGTGTGTATATATCATCTTGCTAATACAAAGATTTTGTTTATTTTGCCATCCTTAAGCAGCTTATTTTTATTGCTTTTAAATTTTAAACATATTTTTACTTCAAGGATGAAGAAGCAGCCTTAGCAGATGGTGAAGATGTGCCATATGAAAACAGTGTTAGGCAGTTTTTGTGCGAGTACAAGTACTGGCAGGATAACATCCAGACTGTTCTGTTCACACTGGTTCAGGCATTGGGCCAGGTGCGCAGCCAGGAACATATAGAAATGCTGCAAGAGATCACTCCAACATTAAAGGAGCTAAAGAAGCAAAGCCAGAGGTAAGAACTACAATACAAAAACACAAGTTTAAGGAAATATCTTAGTGCGCAAAGTGGTAGCTGCTCGGTGAAGAGGTAAGAACTAGTCCTAACAATGTCATTAAAGTCCAAATCTGATACTTTGTCCTTCATTCCTTATCTCTCTGTCTCTCTCCTCAGTATTTATAACAACCTGGTGGGTTTTGCATCACCTTTGGTAACAGATGCTACAAATGAATGTGCTAGCCCAACTACATCGTCAACGTATCTTCCCAGTTTTGCTGCAGGTAATTTCCTCCACGCCAGATAAAGATTTAAGTTGTTTTTTTGTTTTCCTTTGACCAAGAACCCCTTATACTTGTTGCCATCTTGATCTTGTTCACTGTTTGAGCCTTAGTTGTCTTTCCTTATTTAGGTGTCATTTCGTGGCAACCCATCATTTGATTTGCAAATAATACATGTGCTGCATGATTGTTCTGTGTGTTTGGGAAAAACTTTTTGTCTACTGTATCTCTATGTAATTAATAACCATAATAATTGCAATTTCGAAAGTAAGGGATAGGAGAGTGCTTCACACAGGTGCCTTATCACAATGACCTTGATTAACCATTCATAATATACACTGCTCAAAAAAATAAAGGTAACACTTAAACAACACAATGTAACTCCAAGTCAATCACACTTCTGTGAAATCAAACTGTCCACTTAGGAAGCAACACTGATTGACAATCAATTTCACATGCTGTTGTGCAAATGGAATAGACAACAGGTGGAAATTATAGGCAATTAGCAAGACACCCCCAATAAAGGAGTTGTTCTGCAGGTGGTGACCACAGACCACTTCTCAGCTCCTATGCTTTCTGGCTGATGTTTTGGTCACCTTTTGAAAGCTGGCAGTGCTTTCACTCTAGTCTTAGCATGAGACAGAGTCTACAACCCACACAAGTGGCTCAGGTAGTGCAGCTCATCCAGGATGGCACATCAATGCGAGCTGTGGCAAGAAGGTTTGTTGTGTCTGTCAGCGTAGTGTCCAGAGCATGGAGGCGCTACCAGGAGACAGGCCAGTACATCAGGAGACGTGGAGGAGGCCGTAGGAGGGCAACAACCCAGCAGCAGGACTGCTACCTCCGCCTTTGTGCGAGGAGGAACAGGAGGAGCACTGTCAGAGCCCTGCAAAATGACCTCCAGCAAGCCACAAATGTGCATGTGTCTACTCAAACGATCAGAAACAGACTCCATGAGGGTGGTATGAGGGCCCGACGTCCACAGGTGGGGGTTGTGCTTACAGCCCAACACCATGCAGGACGTTTGGCATTTGCCAGAGAACACCAAGATTGGCAAATTCGCCACTGGCGCCCTGTGCTCTTCACAGATGAAAGCAGGTTCTCACTGAGCACATGTGACAGACGTGACAGAGTCTGGAGACGCCAAGGAGAACGTTCTGCTGCCTGCAACATCCTCCAGCATGACCGGTTTGGCAGTGGGTCAGTAATGGTGTGGGGTGGCATTTCTTTGGGGGGCTGCACAGCCCTCCATGTGCTCGCCAGAGGTAGCCTGACTGCCATTAGGTACCGAGATGAGATCCTCCGACCCCTTGTGAGACCATATGCTGGTGCGGTTGGCGCTGAGTTCCTCCTAATACAAGACAATGCTAGACCTCTTGTGGCTGGAGTGTGTCAGCAGTTCCTGCAAGACTAAGGCATTGATGCTATGGACTGGCCCGCCTGTTCCCCAGACCTGAATCCAATTGAGCACATCTGGGACATCATGTCTCACTCCATCCACCAACGCCACGTTGCACCACAGACTGTCCAGGAGTTGGCGGATGCTTTAGTCCATGTCTGGGAGGAGATCCCTCAGGAGACCATCCGCCACCTCATCAGGAGCATGCCCAGGCGTTGTAGGGAGGTCATACAGGCACGTGGAGGCCACACACACTACTGAGCCTCATTTTGACTAGTTTTAAGGACATTACATCAAAGTTGGATCAGCCTGTAGTGTGTTTCTCTATCGTCCTAGTGGATGCTGGGGTTCCTGAAAGGACCATGGGGAATAGCGGCTCCGCAGGAGACAGGGCACAAAAAGTAAAGCTTTTCCGATCAGGTGGTGTGCACTGGCTCCTCCCCCTATGACCCTCCTCCAAGCCTCAGTTAGATTTTTGTGCCCGGCCGAGAAGGGTGCAATCTAGGTGGCTCTCCTAAAGAGCTGCTTAGAAAAGTTTAGCTTAGGTTTTTTATTTTACAGTGAGTCCTGCTGGCAACAGGATCACTGCAACGAGGGACTTAGGGGAGAAGAAGTGAACTCACCTGCGTGCAGGATGGATTGGCTTCTTGGCTACTGGACATCAGCTCCAGAGGGACGATCACAGGTACAGCCTGGATGGTCACCGGAGCCTCGCCGCCGGCCCCCTTGCAGATGCTGAAACAAGAAGAGGTCCAGAATCGGCGGCAGAAGACTCCTCAGTCTTCTAAAGGTAGCGCACAGCACTGCAGCTGTGCGCCATTTTCCTCTCAGCACACTTCACACGGCAGTCACTGAGGGTGCAGGGCGCTGGGAGGGGAGCGCCCTGGGAGGCAAATGAAAACCTATTTGGCTAAAAAATACCTCACATATAGCCTCCGGGGGCTATATGGAGATATTTAACCCCTGCCAGAATCCACTAAAGAGCGGGAGACGAGCCCGCCGAAAAAGGGGCGGGGCCTATCTCCTCAGCACACAGCGCCATTTTCCTTACACAGCTCCGCTGGTCAGGACGGCTCCCAGGTCTCTCCCCTGCACTGCACTACAGAAACAGGGTAAAACAAGAGAGGGGGGGCAAAATAGTGGCAAAAATTATATTATAAAAGCAGCTATACAGGGAGCACTTATTATAAGGCTATCCCTGTCATATATAGCGCTTTGGTGTGTGCTGGCAAACTCTCCCTCTGTCTCCCCAAAGGGCTAGTGGGGTCCTGTCTTCGTTAAGAGCATTCCCTGTGTGTCTGCTGTGTGTCGGTACGTGTGTGTCGACATGTATGAGGACGATATTGGTGTGGAGGCGGAGCAATTGCCAAATATGGGGATGTCACCTCCTAGGGGGTCGACACCAGAATGGATGCCTTTATTTATGGAATTACGGGATAGTGTCAACACGCTAAAGCAGTCGTTTGACGACATGAGACGGCCGGACAATCAATTAGTGCCTGTCCAGGCGCCTCAAACACCGTCAGGGGCTGTAAAACGCCCTTTGCCTCAGTCGGTCGACACAGACCCAGACACAGGCACTGATTCCAGTGGCGACGGTGACGAATCAACCGTATTTTCCAGTAGGGCCACACGTTATATGATTTTGGCAATGAAGGAGGCGTTACATTTAGCTGATACTACAGGTACCACTAAACAGGGTATTATGTGGGGTGTGAAAAAACTACCTATAGTTTTTCCTGAGTCAGAAGAACTAAATGAGGTGTGTGATGAAGCGTGGGTTGCCCCCGATAAAAAGATGCTAATTTCAAAGAAGTTATTGGCTTTATACCCTTTCCCGCCAGAGGTTAGGGCGCGCTGGGAAACACCTCCTAGGGTGGACAAGGCGCTCACACGCTTATCTAAACAAGTGGACCCTCTCCTGAGACGGCCGCACTTAAAGATCCAGCAGATAGGAGGATGGAAAATATCCAAAAAAGTATATACACACATACAGGTGTTATACTACGACCAGCTATAGCGACAGCCTGGATGTGCAGTGCTGGAGTAGCTTGGTCAGAGTCCCTGATTGAAAATATTGATACCCTGGATAGGGACAATGTTTTACTGTCTTTAGAGCAAATAAAGGATGCATTTCTTTATATGCGTGATGCACAGAGGGATATCTGCACACTGGCATCACGGGTAAGTGCTATGTCCATTTCGGCCAGAAGAAGTTTATGGACGCGACAGTGGTCAGGCGATGCGGACTCAAAACGGCATATGGAAGTTTTGCCGTATAAAGGGGAGGAGTTATTTGGAGTCTGTCTATCAGATTTGGTGGCCACGGCTACAGCCGGGAAATCCACCTTTTTACCTCAAGTTACTCCCCAACAGAAAGACACCGACTTTTCAACCGCAGCCCTTTCGTTCCTTTAAAAACAAGAGAGCAAAGGGATATTCATATCTGCCACGAGGCAGAGGAAGGGGGAAGAGACAGCAACAGGCAGCTCCTTCCCAGGAACAGAAGCCCTCCCCCGCTTCTACAAAAGCCTCAGCATGACGCTGGGGCTTCTCAAGCGGACTCGGGGGCGGTGGGCGGTCGTCTCAAGAATTTCAGCGCGCAGTGGGCTCACTCGCAGGTAGATCCCTGGATCCTGCAGATAATATCTCAGGGATACAGGTTGGAACTAGAGACAGATCCACCTCGCCGTTTCCTGAAGTCTGCTTTACCAACGTCCCCCTCCGAAAGGGAGACGGTCTTGGAAGCCATTCACAAGCTGTACTCTCAGCAGGTGATAGTCAAGGTACCTCTTCTACAACAAGGAAAGGGGTATTATTCCACTCTATTTGTGGTACCGAAGCCGGATGGCTCGGTAAGACCTATTCTAAATCTGAAGTCCTTGAACCTGTACATAAAGAAGTTCAAGTTCAAGATGGAGTCACTCAGAGCAGTGATAGCGAACCTGGAAGAAGGGGACTTTATGGTATCCTTGGACATCAAGGATGCGTACCTCCACGTTCCAATTTACCCCTCACACCAGGGGTACCTCAGGTTCGTCGTACAAAACTGTCACTATCAGTTTCAGACGCTGCCGTTCGGATTGTCCACGGCACCTCGGGTCTTTACAAAAGTAATGGCCGAGATGATGATTCTTCTTCGAAGAAAAGGCGTATTAATTATCCCATACTTGGACGATCTCCTGATAAGGGCAAGGTCCAGAGAACAGCTAGAGATGGGATTAGCACTGTCTCAAGAAGTGCTAAAACAGCACGGGTGGATTCTGAATATTCCAAAATCCCAGTTAATGCCGACAACTCGTCTGCTGTTCCTAGGGATGATTCTGGACACGGTTCAGAAAAAGGTTTTTCTCCCGGAGGAAAAAGCCAAGGAGTTATCCGAGCTTGTCAGGAACCTCCTAAAACCAGGAAAGGTGTCTGTACATCAATGCACAAGAGTCCTGGGAAAAATGGTGGCTTCTTACGAAGCAATTCCATTCGGCAGATTCCACGCAAGAATTTTCCAGAGGGATCTGTTGGACAAATGGTCAGGGTCGCATCTTCAGATGCACCAGCGGATAACCCTGTCTCCAAGGACAAGGGTATCTCTTCTGTGGTGGTTGCAGAGTGCTCATCTATTGGAGGGCCGCAGATTCGGCATACAGGATTGGATCCTGGTGACCACGGACGCCAGCCTGAGAGGCTGGGGAGCAGTCACACAAGGAAGAAACTTCCAGGGAGTGTGGACGAGCCTGGAAACGTCTCTTCACATAAACATTCTGGAACTAAGAGCAATCTACAATGCTCTAAGCCAGGCAGAACCTCTGCTTCAGGGAAAACCGGTGTTGATCCAGTCGGACAACATCACGGCAGTCGCCCATGTGAACAGACAGGGCGGCACAAGAAGCAGGAGTGCAATGGCAGAAGCTGCAAGGATTCTTCGCTGGGCAGAGAATCATGTAATAGCACTGTCAGCAGTGTTCATCCCGGGAGTGGACAACTGGGAAGCAGACTTCCTCAGCAGACACGACCTTCACCCGGGAGAGTGGGGACTTCATCCAGAAGTCTTCCACATGCTGGTAACCCGTTGGGAAAGACCAATGGTGGACATGATGGCGTCTCGCCTCAACAAAAAACTGGACAGGTATTGCGCCAGGTCAAGAGATCCGCAGGCAATAGCTGTGGACGCGCTGGTAACGCCTTGGGTGTACCAGTCGGTGTATGTGTTTCCTCCTCTGCCTCTCATACCAAAAGTATTGAGAATTATACGGCAAAGAGGCATAAGAACGATACTAGTGGTTCCGGATTGGCCAAGAAGGACTTGGTACCCGGAACTTCAAGAGATGATCACGGAAGATCCGTGGCCTCTACCTCTAAGGAGGGACTTGCTTCAGCAGGGTCCCTGTCTGTTTCAAGACTTACCGCGGCTGCGTTTGACGGCATGGCGGTTGAACGCCGGATCCTAAAGGAAAAAGGCATGCCGGAAGAAGTCATTCCTACTTTGATTAAAGCAAGGAAGGAAGTAACCGTGCAACATTATCACCGCATTTGGCGAAAATATGTTGCGTGGTGAGAGGATCGGAGTGCTCCGACGGAGGAATTTCAACTGGGTCGATTCCTACATTTCCTGCAATCAGGATTGTCTATGGGTCTCAAATTGGGATCTATTAAGGTTCAAATTTCGGCCCTGTCGATTTTCTTCCAGAAAGAATTGGCTTCAGTCCCTGAAGTCCAGACTTTTGTTAAGGGAGTGCTGCATATACAGCCTCCTGTGGTGCCTCCAGTGGCATCGTGGGATCTCAATGTGGTTTTGGACTTTCTAAAATCTCATTGGTTTGAACCACTAAAAAATGTGGATTTGAAATATCTCACATGGAAAGTGACCATGCTACTAGCCCTGGCTTCGGCCAGGAGAGTGTCAGAACTGGCAGCTTTATCTTACAAAAGCCCATATCTGATTTTCCATTCGGACAGGGCGGAACTGCGGACTCGTCCGCATTTTCTCCCTAAGGTGGTGTCAGCATTTCATCTGAACCAGCCTATTGTAGTGCCTGCGGCTACAAGTGACTTGGAGGACTCCAAGTTACTGGACGTTGTCAGAGCATTGAAAATATATATTGCAAGGACAGCTGGAGTCAGAAAATCTGACTCGTTGTTTATATTGTATGCACCCAACAAGATGGGTGCTCCTGCGTCTAAGCAGACGATTGCTCGTTGGATCTGTAGCACAATCCAACTTGCACATTCTGTGGCAGGCCTGCCACAGCCTAAATCTGTAAGGGCCCACTCCACAAGGAAGGTGGGCTCATCTTGGGCGGCTGCCCGAGGGGTCTCGGCATTACAACTTTGCCGAGCAGCTACGTGGTCAGGGGAGAACACGTTTGTAAAATTTTACAAATTTGATACTCTGGCTAAGGAGGACCTGGAGTTCTCTCATTCGGTGCTGCAGAGTCATCCGCACTCTCCCGCCCGTTTGGGAGCTTTGGTATAATCCCCATGGTCCTTTCAGGAACCCCAGCATCCACTAGGACGATAGAGAAAATAAGAATTTACTTACCGATAATTCTATTTCTCGGAGTCCGTAGTGGATGCTGGGCGCCCATCCCAAGTGCGGATTATCTGCAATAATTGTACATAGTTATTGTTAACTAATTCGGGTTATTGTTGTAGGGAGCCATCTTTCAGAGGCTCCTCTGTTATCATACTGTTAACTGGGTTTAGATCACAAGTTGTACGGTGTGATTGGTGTGGCTGGTATGAGTCTTACCCGGGATTCAAAATTCCTCCCTTATTGTGTACGCTCGTCCGGGCACAGTACCTAACTGAGGCTTGGAGGAGGGTCATAGGGGGAGGAGCCAGTGCACACCACCTGATCGGAAAAGCTTTACTTTTTGTGCCCTGTCTCCTGCGGAGCCGCTATTCCCCATGGTCCTTTCAGGAACCCCAGCATCCACTACGGACTCCGAGAAATAGAATTATCGGTAAGTAAATTCTTATTTTTTCCATTTTAATTGACTCCAAATCCAGACCTCCATGGGTTAATAAATTTGATTTCCATTGATAATTTTTGTGTGATTTTGTTGTCAGCACATTCAACTATGTAAAGAACAAAGTATTTAATAAGAATATTTCATTCATTCAGATCTAGGATGTGTTATTTTAGTGTTCCCTTTATTTTTTTGAGCAGTGTATATTAACACACAATTATTCATCTTTACTTTGGTTTCATATGTTTGCTTCGATAGGGAAACACAAATAGTCATCGTTATCTAAGGGCTTCTCCACAAAACTCTCCTGTTTTTGTGTTTCAATACGTAAGGAATCAGGGAAAAAGCCTGAACCTAGAGAGCCTTTATGCTGTGCGTTGTGTGGTGCCACATTGGCAGTGGTGGCATCTGCATATTGGAGATTACAAGAGAAAATGTTTAACTGTTTGTGGTGGCCTTCTGTAAATGGGGTTTCATTGCTTTCCATGCAGTTAGCGTACACGTCCAAGCATAGAGTGCAGAAGGTATATATGCTGCTCTGTTTCTCTGATCTTTTCTCATCTTTGGTTTGGGAACCATCAAAGCCCTAAAGTGGTTCTGTAATGTAAGATGGAAAACTAATCTGCTTTGGGTAATGTGGAGCCTGCCTGCCACTTCAGGGTCCAGTGTAAAGGCAGTGACTCTTCATACTTCAGCCGATTCCACACACTGCAGTATATTCCTTCTGAGACCCAGATAGGAGGGCAGAGAGCGTGGTGCAGTTGCAATTCACTACAAATCATGTCATTGAGACCCTGGACCACCTACTTCTCTTGGAAAGTGGTTGTCTCTATGACTCTGATCTACCCTCTCTCAGGATTGCTGGTGAGATTGAGTTGACATTCCAGAAGATTAGGCAAGTATGGTGCAGTCCTGTGGTTGCAGTGTGAAAGCCAGCCTAGTAACCTGTTCTGGTTGGCTTCATATTAAACCTCACGCCCCCTTCTGAGTTTTGTTTGGACTCCATTACCTACTGTAGATTTACTAAGATTTCTAAAAATTAAAGTGAAGGGTGTAGTCCATAGCAACCATTCAGATTCTAGCTAGCCTAATGTGCTCTAGAAATGATTGCTATAATGTACACCACAGTGCAAAACGCTGATAACTTTTGGGCAGGAAGTACTAACACAGTGGCATTTTTTATGACACCGATAGCTATATTTCATAAATGCAACGTGTAAATGACATCCCTTTGCCGTATTTTGTGTCCATTTTGTTTAATGTTGCCTGGTGTGTTGGCTAATTTTTATTCTTGTTGTGCGTGTAGTTCTGTCTCTTGTTTGTAGGCCATTTTCGTGTTCTCCCTCATGTTTGGAAGTGTTTGCTGCTTGTGAACAGAAGTCTTAGGGCAGGCATGTCCAAACTGCGGCCCTCCAGCTGTTGAGAAACTACACATCCCAGCATGCCCTGACACAGCTTAAGCATTCTCTGACAGCAAAACTGTGTCAGGGCATGCTGGGATATGTAGTTTCACAACAGCTGGAGGGCCGCAGTTTGGACATGCCTGTCTTAGGGGTTTATTTATGTAGTGTTTGGTTGTACAACCTGGACTTTCTGATTAGGTTTATACCCAGAATATAAAAGGGCAATGATCTTTATTGGGGGAGGGGGGTAGAGTAGCAGTGAGTTAAAAAATTAAGTTATGCAGAAAGGCTTTATCATAGACAGCATTTTTTTTTTAACATGTTGGCTTTCTCTTTACTATTAAATTTCACTAATTATAAGTGTAAGAAATAAAAATGATGCCATACCTTTTAAACTGGTCTCTTACAGTTTAGTTAAACTTTAATTCACATAAAATATATAAAAAAAAGCCAAGAGCATGTATAGATGGATATATTGAGATAGATATGTAAATACATATATTTATTATGCATAAATTTAATATTGTATGCTTTACTCCTTATTACAATATCTGTATATAAGGGTGTAATTGTGAGTATGTATAGTTATAATCTGAAAAATGAGTTTTCCGCTTTTAGCTAATCAACATTTGAATTAAAGTACATTCCTAAGGCCCATTTGTTCTGAAAATGGTGTATGCTAAAAGTATTGCTTTTACTGTATGTCAGATTAGCCCAGGTCTTAAATCCCGGGGGCCAGGTCGCCATGGCCCCTAGATTTTACTGCCTGTCTACCAGATTATGCAGGGAAGGGAGTAAGCGGCCCCAGCGGAGATTCGTGGGCGTGCCTGTATTGCAGCAGCTATTTCATGCATGTGCTCAGTTTCCGTCCCGGCCCACGCTGAATGCTGTGTCTGGCTCTGTCTGCCCTGGCTGTTGTGCCTGTCTGCTGTTCCAAACTCTGACTGCATAGAGCTCTCCAGTAAGAGGGTCTGTGTGTGGCCAGGGATTGTGGCTTCGGAGGGGGTAGTGAAGTGGTCACGGGGTAGGTGTTGGTTGGTTGCCATGGTCCCTTAGTTATGTGGCCGTATGGGGTTGGTTTGCACAGGGGGTGGGGGAAAGCTGCTCAGTAATGTGGCTGCGGAGAGGGTTTCAGTTATTTTATTTTTTGGGGGTGATAGTCTAGATCCTACACTTTCGTCTTGGCTCCTAGATTTTATAAAAATTTGTTGAGCCCTGGATTAGCTGATGCACCTTTGTGTCTTCGCTGTTATTTTTTAAATCACCTACTAGCTTCAATCTCAAACAAATGTCTAACACTATTGTCTCTGCTATGAAATTAAAATTGTTCTGTGTATGTACAGTGCAGTTAAACTGGTTTTACTTGTTTTCCTTCCTAATACTTTCAATTGTTTTCATACCTATTTTGTTTCAACCTGTTTTATTTTTTCAATCTTTTTTTTCTAACTCTCTTCGTTAATTCCCATTGTGTTTCTTTTATGCAAAATTGAAAACAAACAAAAGCTGTGCGTAGCAACACTATACAGAAAACCCAGCCTGAATGCATGTCACAGAATGCAAAGAAGCCAGTTCAGAAAACGTTGGCACCGTCGGCAGATACGCCACCCAGCATTGTTCCAGGGCTTGGCAGGAGTGTTGTTTCTAGTCCTAAAAAGGCAGTGCGGGACCCAAAAACTGGCAAAGGTAAGCCACTCTATCTTCACTTTTTAAATGTAGCTCTTATGTGTGTCCCTATAGCATGCTTTATACACAGACTTCACATCAGCCTTTAACAGTTGCATTTATACTAGTATGGTGTTTCTATTTGGAAATGTAATACATTTTCATTTATGGAAACCCTTCACTGGAAAAACAATTTGTAGATGGGTATTTCAACCTAGTCATTTTATTTTTAAAGCTTAAAGTATTCATAAATAATGGTGGGGGGGGGATTAGAAATCCATAAATCGTGCATCAAATTTGCCTGCGTCAAGCATGAAAACTCCTTTAGAACTGCAATTATGTACATTTTACATGTGCTGCATAGTGATCCATTCATTAAATCAAATGGAATCCTGCTTAAAAGCCTTAAACAACTTGGTCAGTGAGCATATGTAATTTAAAAGAATCTGAACATCTTTCTCCCCCCTATTCAAAGATGCATTATTTTATGTGTTTACGGTAAACTGGTTGGAAACAAAACAAAAGATAGAAGGGTCTGGGCATTTTTTATTGCTACCTTACAAATACATGTTAAATGACAAATTCAGAACTTCTTTTGTGCTACATTATGGCATGAGACCAGGATGTCTTTGGTGAATCTTCCAATTCAGCTGTATTGAGGTTTCTCTTCTACAGTTTGGTGCCTATAATCATCTTTGTTTTTAGAATGAATGATGAGCTGTAGGTGATCCTTCCCCCTTGTTCCTATACTTCCCTTCCAGATCATATATTATTTACGTTGACCGTTTACACTTATACATACCAAATGTTACTCTGTTGTTGTAACGCAACGAAACATTTTTTTTTTTCAGAGTACCTTACTATGTACCTTAATGTTTGAAAACCTTTATTAAATGTTTTTATAAATAAGAAAGATCTGAACATCCCATTGATACCGTTCAACAGGCACTGACACCTGATGCTGGCCATACACTTGTGCGATGCTCCGCGACGGGGCATCGCACCGGCAGTTCAGGTGCGATCAAATCGCACCTGAACTGCCAAAGTTGTTACCATGCGATGGATCGCATGGTAATCACGTGATGGGCACGTCGCCGCAGAGTGGGAGCGGCCTCTGGCCGCTCCTGGCGGGTGCCCATCGCACATCGCAGTGCGATATATCTCGTGGGTTTTAAACCACATGCGATCGCACTGTGATGCGAGAAATATGTGCAGCACATATCTTGAGACGCGATATTCGACTGGCGTGTCCTCGCATCGCGTCTCAAGGTACCTAAAATGTGCATACAATCCTTCTGTTTCTCTCACAGATGTGGTCGAAATCGAAAGCTAGTACCGATAATCGCACAAGTGTATGGGCATCATAAGTCTAACACACCTAAAAAATACAGCACTATGAGCAGCATCTGGAATGACCAACATCTTCACAGACAAAAAGTGGGTTATGTATATGTGTGTTGGTATGGGGGAGGGCAAAGATCAACCAACCTAAATGGAGAATGGATTACTGTGATCTAAATCCCATGAGTAGGACAAGTACAGGGATCTTCTATACATAGATCACAGACTTGGTGAATTTCTGAACTGTGTTTTCATGCAGTGGCAGGACCTGATAGTGAGTCGGAACCACATAGATAGAGGTTCTGGCTGTTTCCATTGCAGAGAATAAATAATGGCCTGTACACACTAGGCGATTCACTCCAGGAGCGATATCGCCTAGTTTTTCCCCGAGCTGCTGAGAGTGTTATAGTCAGATTGAGCTGCATGTACAGACAACAGAGGGGGTATTTAATGTCCCCCGGGAGTGCACATCGGCCATCATCAGCAGCATACACACTGGGCGATATGGTAAACGATATCGCTCAGGAAGGCAGAAAATAGGATTTCTCTGACGTCCTAAGTGGATGCTGGGGACTCCGTAAGGACCATGGGGAATAGCGGCTCCGCAGGAGACAGGGCACAAAAGTAAAAGCTTTAGGATCAGGTGGTGTGCACTGGCTCCTCCCCCTATGACCCTCCTCCAAGCCTCAGTTAGATCTTTGTGCCCGGCCGAGAAGGGTGCAATCTAGGTGGCTCTCCTAAAGAGCTGCTTAGAGTAAAAGTTTTGTTAGGTTTTTTATTTTCAGTGAGTCCTGCTGGCAACAGGCTCACTGCATCGAGGGACTTAGGGGAGAAGAAGTGAACTCACCTGCGTGCAGGATGGATTGGCTTCTTAGGCTACTGGACACTAGCTCCAGAGGGACGATCACAGGTACAGCCTGGATGGGTCACCGGAGCCGCGCCGCCGACCCCCTTGCAGATGCTGAAGAGAGAAGAGGTCCAGAAATCGGCGGCTGAAGACTTCCCAGTCTTCTTAAGGTAGCGCACAGCACTGCAGCTGTGCGCCATTGCTCTCAGCACACTTCACACCAACGGTCACTGAGGGTGCAGGGCGCTTGGGGGGGCGCCCTGGGCAGCAATGAAAGTACCTATGCTGGCTAAAAATACATCACATATAGCCCCTGGGGCTATATGGATGTATTTAACCCCTGCCAGGTTGTCAGAAAAACGGGAGAAGAAGCCCGCCGAAAAGGGGGCGGGGCCTATTCTCCTCAGCACACAGCGCCATTTTCCCTCACAGAACTGCTGGTGGGAAGGCTCCCAGGCTCTCCCCTGCACTGCACTACAGAAACAGGGTTAAAACAGAGAGGGGGGGCATTTTTGTGGCGATATTATTACATATTAAGATGCTATAAGGGAAAACACTTATATAAGGTTGTCCCTGTAAAATTATAGCGTTTTGGTGTGTGCTGGCAAACTCTCCCTCTGTCTCCCCAAAGGGCTAGTGGGGTCCTGTCCTCTATCAGAGCATTCCCTGTGTGTGTGCTGTGTGTCGGTACGTGTGTGTCGACATGTATGAGGACGATGTTGGTGAGGAGGCGGAGCAATTGCCTGTAATGGTGATGTCACTCTCTAGGGAGTCGACACCGGAATGGATGGCTTATTTAGGGAATTACGTGATAATGTCAACAAGCTGCAAGGTCGGTTGACGACATGAGACGGCCGGCAAACCAATTGGTACCTGTCCAGGCGTCTCAAACACCGTCAGGGGCTTTAAAACGCCCATTACCTCAGTCGGTCGACACAGACACGGACACTGACTCCAGGGTCGACGGTGAAGAAACAAACGTATTTTCCATTAGGGCCACACATGTTAAGGGCAATGAAGGAGGTGTTACATATTTCTGATACTACAAGTACCACAAAAAAGGGTATTATGTGGGGTGTGAAAAAACTGCCTGTAGTTTTTCCTGAATCAGATAAATTAAATGAAGTGTGTGATGATGCGTGGGTTTCCCCCGATAGAAAATTAAAGGCGCTCACACGCTTATCAAAAAAGTGGCGTTACCGTCTCCAGATACGGCCGCCCTCAAGGAGCCAGCTAATAGGAGGCTGGAAAATATCCTAAAAAGTATATACACACATACTGGTGTTATACTGCGACCAGCGATCGCCTCAGCCTGGATGTGCAGCGCTGGGGTGGCTTGGTCGGATTCCCTGACTGAAAATATTGATACCCTTGACAGGGACAGTATTTTATTGACTATAGAGCATTTAAAGGATGCATTTCTATATATACGAGATGCACAGAGGGATATTTGCACTCTGGCATCAAGAGTAAGTGCGATGTCCATGTCTGCCAGAAGATGTTTATGGACACGACAGTGGTCAGGTGATGCAGATTCCAAACGGCACATGGAAGTATTGCCGTATAAAGGGGAGGAGTTATTTGGGGTCGGTCCATCGGACCTGGTGGCCACGGCAACAGCTGGAAAATCCACCTTTTTACCCCAAGTCACATCTCAGCAGAAAAAGACACCGTCTTTTCAGCCTCAGTCCTTTCGTCCCCATAAGGGCAAGCGGGCAAAAGGCCAGTCATATCTGCCCAGGGGTAGAGGAACGGAAGAAGACTGCAGCAGGCAGCCCCTTCCCAGGAACAGAAGCCCTCCACCGCTTCTGCCAAGTCCTCAGCATGACGCTGGGGCCGTACAAGCGGACTCAGGTGCGGTGGGGGGGGTCGTCTCAAGAGTTTCAGCGCGCAGTGGGCTCACTCGCAAGTGGACCCCTGGATCCTACAAGTAGTATCCCAGGGGTACAGATTGGAAATTCGAGACGTCTCCCCCTCGCAGGTTCCTGAAATCTGCTTTACCAACGTCTCCCTCCGACAGGGAGGCATTATTGGAAACAATTCACAAGCTGTATTCCCAGCAGGTGATAATCAAAGTACCCCTCCTACAACAAGGAAAGGGGTATTATTCCACACTATTTGTGGTACTGAAGCCAGACGGCTCGGTGAGATCTATTCTAAATCTGAAATCTTTGAACACTTACATACAAAGGTTCAAATCAAGATGGGAGTCACTCAGAGCAGTGATAGCGAACCAGGAAGAAGGGGACTATATGGTGTCCCTGGACATCAAGGATGCTTACCTCCATGTCCCAAATTGCCCTTCTCACCAAGGGTACCTCAGGTTCGTGGTACAGAACTGTCACTATCAGTTTCAGACGCTGCCGTTTGGATTGTCCACGGCACCCCGGGTCTTTACCAAGGTAATGGCCGAAATGATGATTCTTCTTCAAAGAAAAGGCGTCTTAATTATCCCTTACTTGGACGATCTCCTGATAAGGGCAAGGTCCAGAGAACAGTTGGAGGTCGGAGTAGCACTATCTCAAGTAGTTCTACGACAGCACGGGTGGATTCTAAATATTCCAAAATCGCAGCTGATTCCGACGACACGTCTGCTGTTACTAGGGATGATTCTGGACACAGTCCAGAAAAAGGTGTTTCTCCCGGAGGAGAAAGCCTGGGAGTTATCCGAGCTAGTTAGGAACCTCCTAGAACCAGGCCAAGTGTCAGTGCATCAATGCACAAGAGTCCTGGGAAAAATGGTGGCTTCTTACGAAGCGATTCCATTCGGCAGATTTCACGAAAGAATTTTTCAGTGGGATCTGCTGGACGAATGGTCCGAATCGCATCTTCAGATGCATCAGCGGATAATCCTGTCTCCAAGGACAAGGGTGTCTCTTCTGTGGTGGCTGCAGAGTGCTCATCTACTAGAGGGCAGCAGATTCGGCATTCAGGACTGGGTCCTGGTGACCACGGATGCCAGCCTGAGAGGCTGGGGAGCAGTCACACAGGGAAGAAATTTCCAAGGAGTGTGGTCAAGTCTGGAGACTTCTCTCCACATAAATATACTGGAGCTAAGGGCAATTTACAATGCTCTGAGCCTAGGAAGACCTCTGCTTCAAAGTCAACCGGTGCTGATCCAGTCGGACAACATCACGGCAGTCGCCCACGTAAACAGACAGGGCGGCACAAGAAGCAGGAGGGCAATGGCAGCAAGGATTCTTCGCTGGGCGAAAAATCATGTGATAACACTGTTAGCGGTGTTCATTCCGGGAGTGGACAACTGGGAAGCAGACTTCCTCAGCAGGCACGACCTCCACCCGGGAGAGTGGAGACTTCATCTGGAAGTCTTCCACATGATTGTGAACCGTTGGGAAAGACCAAAGGTGGACATGATGGCGTCCCGTCTGAACAAAAAACTGGACAGGTATTGCGCTAGGTCAAGAGACCCTCAGGCAATAGCTGGGACACTCTGGTAACACCGTGGGTGTACCAGTCGGTGTATGTGTTCCCTCCTCTGCCTCTCATACCCAAGGTACTGAGAATTATAAGAAGGAGAGGAGTAAGAACTATACTCGTGGCTCCGGATTGGCCAAGAAGGACTTAGTACCCGGAACTTCAAGAGATACTAAGAAGGGACTTGCTTCAGCAAGGATCATGTCTGTTCCAAGACTTACCGCGGCTGCGTTTGACGGCATGGCGGTTGAACGCCGGATCCTAAGGGAAAAAGGCATTCCGGAAGAGGTCATCCCTACCCTGGTCAGAGCCAGGAAGGAGGTGACCACACAACATTATCACCGCATTTGGCGAAAATATGTTGCATGGTGTGAGGCCAGGAAGGCCCCCACGGAGGAATTTCAACTCGGTCGATTCCTACATTTCCTGCAAACAGGAGTGTCTATGTGCCTCAAATTGGGGTCCATTAAGGTTCAAATTTCGGCCCTGTCGATTTTCTTCCAGAAAGAATTGGCTTCAGTTCCTGAAGTCCAGAAGTTTGTCAAGGGAGTACTGCATATACAACCCCCTTTTTGTGCCTCCAGTGGCACTGTGGGATCTCAACGTAGTTCTGGGATTCCTCAAATCACATTGGTTTAAACCGCTCAAATCTGTGGATTCGAAATATCTCACATGGAAAGTGACCATGCTGTTGGCCCTGGCCTCGGCCAGGCGAGTGTCAGAATTGGCGGCTTGGTCTCACAAAAGCCCATATCTGATTGTCCATTCGGACAGGGCAGAGCTGCGGACTCGTCCCCAGTTTCTCCCTAAGGTGGTGTCAGCGTTTCACCTGAACCAGCTTATTGTGGTACCTGCGGATACTAGGGACTTGGAGGACTCCAAGTTGCTAGATGTTGTCAGGGCCCTGAAAATATATGTTTCCAGGACGGCTGGAGTCAGGAAAACGGACTTGCTGTTATCCTGTATGCACCCAACAAACGGGGTGCTCTTGCTTCTAAGCAGACGATTGCTAGTTGGATGTGTAGTACAATTCAGCTTGCACATTCTGTGGCAGGCCTGCCACAGCCAAAATATGTAAATGCCCATTCCACAAGGAAGGTGGGCTCATCTTGGGCGGCTGCCCGAGGGGTCTCGGCTTTACAACTTGGCCGAGCTGCTACTTGGTCAGGGGCAAACACGTTTGCAAAATTCTACAAATTTAATACCCTGGCTGAGGAGGACCTGGAGTTCTCTCATTCGGTGCTGCAGAGTCAACCGCACTCTCCCGCCCGTTTGGGAGCTTTGGTATAATCCCCATGGTCCTTACGGAGTCCCCAGCATCCACTTAGGACGTCAGAGAAAATAAGAATTTACTTACCGATAATTCTATTTCTCGTAGTCCGTAGTGGATGCTGGGCGCCCATCCCAAGTGCGGATTGTCTGCAATACTCGTACATAGTTATTGTTAAACAAAAATCGGGTTATTATTGTTGTGAGCCATCTTTTCAGAGGCTCCGCTGTTATCATGCTGTTAACTGGGTTCAGATCACAGGTTGTACAGTATGATTGGTGTGGCTGGTATGAGTCTTACCCGGGATTCAAAATCCTTCCTTATTGTGTACGCTCGTCCGGGCACAGTATCCTAACTGAGGCTTGGAGGAGGGTCATAGGGGGAGGAGCCAGTGCACACCACCTGATCCTAAAGCTTTTACTTTTGTGCCCTGTCTCCTGCGGAGCCGCTATTCCCCATGGTCCTTACGGAGTCCCCAGCATCCACTACGGACTACGAGAAATAGAATTATCGGTAAGTAAATTCTTATTGTTAATACCTACTGGTAAATCCTTTTCTTTTAGTCAGTAGAGGATGCTGGTGTCACTTCAAGAACCATGGGGTATAGATGGGATCCACAGGAGTCATGTGCACTATAAGACTTTCAAAGGGTGTGACCTGGCTCCTCCCTCTATGCCCCTCCTCCAGACTCCAGTTTAAGGAACTGTGCCCAGGGAGACGGACATTTCGAGAAAAGGATTTATTGTTAAACCACGGTGAGCATCTTACCAGCTCACACCGCAAGCATGCCGCAGAACGTGGCATTCAACAGAACACAAGCCAACGGCATGAAGAAATTTGAAGCAATATGCTGACAAAAACAGTAACACAACCTGTGTGTAACCACAACCAATAACTGCAGATACAGTACGCACTGGGACGGGCGCCCAGCATCCTCTACGGACTAAGAGAAAAGGATTTACCGGTAGGTATTAAAATCCTATTTTCTCATACGTCCTAGAGGATGCTGGGGTCACTTCAAGAACCATGGGGTTATACCAAAGTAGAACGGGCGGGAGAGTGCGGGCGACTCTGCAGAACCGATTGACCAAACTTGAGGTCATCATCGGCCAAGGTATCAAACTTGTAAAAGTTAGCAAAAGTGTTTGATCCCGACCAAGTAGCTGTTCGGCAAAGCTGTAACGCCGAGACCTCCCGGGCAGCCGCCCTGGACGAGCCCACCTTTCTAGTAGAACGGGCCTTCACCGATTTCGGTAACGGCAATCCAGCCGTGGAATGAGCATGCTGAATCTCACCACAGATCAAGCGCGCAATAGTCTGCTTGGAAGCAGGACACCTAACCTTGTTGGGAGCATACAGGAACAACAGAGCCACTGTATTCCTAATCTGAGTCGTTCAGGCGACATAATCTTCAAAGCTCCAACCACTTCCAGAGACTTTTGACTCAGCGAAGGTGTCGGTAGCCACAGGCGCCACAATAGGTTGGTTCCTGTAGAAAGAGGAAACCACCTTCAGTTGAAAACGCTGACGTGTCCTCAATTCAGCTCTATCTTCATGGAAGATCAAATAAGGGCCCTTGTGAGACAGGGCCGCTAACTCAGACACCCGCCTTGCAAATGCCAAGGCCAACAGGATGGCCACTTTTCAAGTGAAAAAAGCAACTTCACCTTCTTAAAGGTTCAAACCCACGTGATTGAAGGAACTGCAACACCACATAACGATCCCATGCTGCCACTGGAGGCACAAAGAAGGTTGGACGCGCAACATGCCTTCCACGTAAGACTGAACTTCCGGAAGGGAAGCTAATAGTTTCAGAAAGAAAATTGCCAATGCTGAAATCTGGACCTTAACGGAGTCCAACTTCAGTCTGCATTCCCTCCAGCCGGGAATTGGTGAAAATGCCCTAACTGAAACTCTTACGTTGAAACTTTCTTGGATTCACACCAGGACACACATTTTCTCCAAAAACGGTGGTAATGTTTAGACGTTACTCCTTTCCTGGCCTGAATAAGAGTGGGGATGACTTCCTTGGGAATACCCTTTCGGGCTAGGATCCGGCGCTTAACAGTTATGCCGTCAAACGTAGCCACGGTAAGTCTAGGTACACGCACGGCACCTATCGTAGTAGGTCCTCGCGAAGAGGAAGAGGCCCAGGATCTTTTAATGAGCGACTCCTGAAGATCTGGGCACCAAGCCCTCCTTGGCCAGTCTGGGGCAATGAAAATTGCCCAAACCCTTGCTCTTCTTATGATCCCAAGAACTTTTGGGATCAGTGGAAGTGGAAGGAATACATACACAGACCAGAATAGCCACTGGGTCACCAGAGCATCTACTGCTATTGCCTGAGGGTCTGGAACAATATTTCTGAAGCTTCTCGTTGAGACGAGAAGTAATCATGTCTACTTGAGGAACTCACCGAAGACTTCTTGGTGAAGGTCCCGCTCTCCCGGATGGAGATCGTGGCTGCTGAGGAAGTCTGCTTCCCAGTTGTCCACTCCCGGAATGACAATTGCCACCAGAGCCCTTACATGTTTTTCTGCCCAGAGGAGGATCTTCGTCACCTCTGCCATTTCCACTCTGCTTTTCGTTCCGCCTTGCTGTTACATTGTCCTACTGGATCTGCACGGGGTTATCTCGATGAAGATGTACCGCATGTCGAAGGCCGTTGTAAATGGCTCTCAATTCCAGCATGTTCATGTGAAGGCAGGCTTCCTGACTTTAGCATTTTTCTTGGAAGCTTTTCCCTTGAGTGACAGCTCCCCAGCCTCGGAGACTTGCATCCGTGGTTACCAGGACCCATTTCTGAATCCTGAACCTGCGTCCCTCTAGTAGGTGCGAGCTGTGGAGTCACCGCAGGAGTGAAATCCTGGCTTTCGACAACAGTACTATCTTCCGGTGCATGTGCAGGTGGGATCAACTCTTCAAACAGGTCCCACTGGAATACCCTGGCATGGAACCTGCTAAACTGTATGGCCACATAGGCCGCCACCATATTTGCACTGATGGATCAACCCTCTTGATGGTTTCAAAACTAGTTTTACAATTTTCTGGATTGCCAGAGCCTTTTCCACCGGAAGAAAAACTCTCAACTTCCCTGTCCAGAATCATCCCGAACAAAAAAGATAATCTTTCCTGGAAAATTTATGATCCAACCGTGTTGTTGGAGTATGGACAGGGAGAGCGCAATGTTATGTACCACCCGCTTTTTGGATCTCGCCTTTATCAGGAGATCGTCTAGATAAGGAATTATATTGACTCCTTCTTGACGCAGGAGGACCATCATCTCCGCCATAACCTTGGTGAAAACCCTCGGCGCCGTGGAGAGGTCGAAAGGTAACGTCTGGAATTGGTAATGGCAATCCTGAACCGCGAATCTCAGATAAGCCTGGTGAAGAGGATAAATGGGAACATGCAGGTAAGCATCCTTTACGTTTACGGACACCATGTAGTCCCCCTCCTCCAGACTGGAAATCACTGCCCTCAGCGATTCCATTTTGAACTTGAATCGTTTCAAGTAGAGATTCAGATTCTTTAAGTTTAGGATCGGTCTGACCGAGCCGTCCGGCTTCGGAACTACAAAAAAGGCTTGAATAAAACCCCTCCCCATGTTGAGGCAAAGGTACCAGGACTATGACCTGATCCTGACAATTTTTGGATTGCCGCTGTTACTGCTTCTCTTTCTGGAAGAGAAGCTGGCAAGGTTGATTTGAAAAATCGGCATGGGGGAACGTCTTGAAACTCCAGCTTGTTTCCCTGGGACACTATCTGCAACACCCAGGGATCCAGGCAATACAGAATCCAACCTTAGCTGAACAGTTTGAGACGTGCCCCCACCCGAGCGGCCTCCCGCAAGGGAGCCCCAGCGTCATGCTGAAGATTTGGCAGAAGTAGGGGTAGACTTCTGCTCCTGGGAACCTGAATCCACTGTGGACTTCTTTCCCTTTCCCCTTCCCCTACCTGCAAAGAAGGGGGAACCTCTCGCTTTTTTTTTTATTTTTTTTTATTTATTGGGCCGAAAGGACTGCATGTGAGAGAGAGATGTCTTTTTTGCCGGTGCAGGCGCAGAGGGCAAAAATGTCGACTTACCTGTGGTAGCCGCTGAGACTAACGCATCTAGTTCATCGCCAAATAAGGCCTCACCTTTATATGGGAGAGCCTCCATATTTCTTTTGGAATCTGTATCCGCGTTCCACTGGCGAATCCACAACGCCCGCCGAGCCGATACTGCCCTGGTAGCGGCTTGTGAACCCAAGAGTCCAATGTCTTTCATCGCCTCTAGCATGTATGCGGTAGCGTCTATTACCTAACTTAAGAAGTATCTCATCTTAATCAATCGTGTCAATTTCTGATGACACGCTTTCAGACCATTTTTCAATAGCGCGACTCACCCACGCGCAAACACTAGTGGGTCTGAGTAGCGTACCATTTGCAACATAAATGGATTTTAATGTAGTTTTCACCTTTCGGTCTGCCAGCTCTTTTAGTAACACCGTGCCCGGTGCAGGGAGAATTACTTTCTATTGTCACCCTGGACAGTGCACTAATCTAACACCGGGGGGAGACTGCCGGGAAAGAATATATTAAGCTCGTGGGAGGGACTCTTATTAGATCTATTTCCCTGGAGTCCCTATCGTCGCCACAGGACTTAGAGTCCATGTCGGTATCAAGAGTCATAACATTTGTAAATGGACTTTGTGACCCAGGGAGGTTCGCCTGCAGATGGAAGAACAGAATCCTGAAAAAAAAACACATCTTCCACATATCCAGCATGCAGTATTAGATGCAGCCTTATCTAATCTCCTATTGATATGATGCATACTACCACGTATTTCTTTCACCCATGCAGGCTCTTGGTGTGTCTGTATCTCCACCACCTTACAACTCTGTGTCCCTACAATGGTGTCCTCCAGGGAGGAACTCCCTGCCTCAGACATGTCACAGACGTGTACCACACACACTCACAGACACACTGGGACTTATAGGGACCAGACCTCTGTCAGATGGACACAGAGAGGAAAAACCAGCTCACACCCCAGCGCCAAGCACACACAATCTGTGAAACATATCATTGAAAAACAGACCTGCAGCGCTTTTATTATTATAATACAAGCACCATATACATCTCCCCCCTTCCCCCCGCTTTTGCACCCGGATACATGTCAGTAGCGAAGGGAGGACCAGCGTTTCTCTTGTGAGGAGAAAATGGCGCTGATTAGTGTGCTGGCTTAGTGAGGAAGAAGCCCCGCCCCCTTACTGGCGCGCATCACTCGCTCTTTAATAAATGGTTAATTATACTGGCGGGGGTAGGACAATGTGCATTTTGCCATTTTATGCTGCCCAGGGCGCCCCCTGCACCCTGCAGTTGTCAGCAGTGTGTGTGTGAGCTGTGAGGAAGAAGCTCCGCCCCTGTAATGGCGCGCTTCCTTCCCGCAATTTTCAACAAATATGTATACTGGCGGGGGTTAGGACAGTGCCTTGGCACAAATGTCCCCTCATGCCAGTGTCAGAATGAGGATTTATGTGCTGCCCAGGGCGCCCTCCCCGCGCCCTGCACCCTGTAGTGCCGCTGTGTGTGGGAGCATGGCGCGCAGCGTGCGATCGCTGTGCGGTACCTCATAAAGCCGTCACTGAAGTTTTCTTTGCTTCTTCTACTCTCCTGTCTTCTGACTTCTGGCTCTGCAAGGGGGGTGACAGCCGGCTCTGGGAACGAGCATTTAGGCGTACCTAGTGATCAGACCCTCAGGAGCTAATGGTGTCCTGTAGCCAAGAAATCAGAACCTTTAAACTCACTAGAAGTAAGTCTAACTTCTCTCACCTAAGTCCCACGAAGCAGGGAGACTGTTGCCAGCAGTACTCCCTGAAAATAAAAAACCTAACATAAGTCTTTTTCAGAGAAACTCAGTAGAGCTCCTCAGCGTGCATCCAGTCTCACTGGGCACAGATTCTAAACTGGAGTCTGGAGGAGGGCCATAGAGGGAGGAGCCAGGTCACACCCTTTGAAAGTCTTAAAGTGCCCATGTCTCCTGCGGATCCCGTCTATACCCCATGGTTCTTGAAGTGACCCCAGCATCCTCTAGGACGTATGAGAAAAAGATATCTTACAAAATCGCCTAGTGTGTATGGGCATCAACAACGCCACATAAATGCCACTTGCTGGCTGGATGTTTTTTTTCCCCAGTTGAACAGAATTCATTCCTTACTAGTTCTATTGAAGCGAGAGGCCTTTATTTTCAAGTGGTTTTCTTTTCAGTTGGAAATATTTTTCCTTGATTTGTAAGTTGTTGTTTTTTTTGTTTGTTTTTTCACTCTTAGCTGTGCAAGAGCGCAATTCTTATGCAGTCAGCGTGTGGAAACGAGTGAAAACCAAGCTGGAGGGAAGAGACGTGGATCCCAACAGAAGGATGTCTGTTGCCGAGCAGGTACGTCTGCTGAAGCAATAAATTGTTAATAGCTCATAGCTAGAACAGCTTTTTTTTTTTTTCCCCACAGTGGTATTGCATTGCTATATCAAGGTTGGCTGGCTTAAGTTTTGCTATTTTTTTAGGTGGACTTTGTGATTAAGGAGGCAACGAATCTAGATAACCTGGCTCAGCTGTATGAAGGTTGGACTGCTTGGGTGTGAGCAAGAATACGGCAGACCAGCCTGGTTCAGCACAGTCAGAAACCCACCAGAATCAATCAAGTCTCAGGCATCCACAGCCGCGCCAAGGCCGGTGGCGATGTATACTGGGGCTTAATATGAGGTAATCTAGGAAATCCTGGTGCAGTGGGTAAGGGAATCCCACAGGAACGCTGCACCCAGAGAAATGTTAAACACCAATGGTCAGCAATCCCCAGGGCACAGAGTATAATGCTCACCGTCTGGCTAACGGGATTGTCTTTCTGCTACTGAAGATCTGACAATACATCAAACAAATGGCTGCAGAAAGAAATTGGTATCCTCCAGACCGCATGGTGATCTAGAACTCTCTTCCATGTGACCATGTCAACTATTGAGGAAATGCTATACCCTGTTCGAATAGGGGGGAAAATTGGGGCCATCAAGGATTTGCAGTGAAGAAGATGCTGTCAGTTTCTTGGGTTACTCTTGTTGCTTGCTTGGCAACAACGCTGGTTGAGTTGACCAGTTTAGCACAGAAGAGGCTAGGAGATGAAGCATGGCCTTTGAAAACTAACTGGAAAAAAAAGCAGCCAAAGAACAGAATTGTGAAGTTTGGTGGACTTCTGTGAAGAAGATAAAAAGCCTTGTTCTCCGTTCTTTTCTTCCCCTAAATTCTTGTAGTTTAGGAATAATTTGTTTAATTTCAACGCTTGTACTTTTCACACTGTAGTCAATCTAACAGTATGTTTGTTGGGCATATATCAAAATGCACTCAAAAACATGGAGCTTGCAAAAATGATCCCATTATTTCCCAATGCATACAAAAGTCACAACAGGTTACTGTTTTGTGTTGCCCATGTTCCGTTTCGTAAAGGATCAGCATTGTGCATTCAAACACTGAATATGGTTTTCGTAATTTAGGGTTAAAAAAACAAATCCATGTATCCTACACATCTCATTAACTAATTTCTGTAGTTCTTGGGGGGTATATTCCTAATTTCTTTTACCATGTAGTGCTTCCATACTTTTATTTTTCTCTCTAACTAGTTAAGCTTGTCACTGTTGCTGATCGTTACTATAATAAAGTGATGTTCTGGTGGAGGTAGACTGCAGTGGTGGTTAATTCCTGTTTTGGAGATATAAGATTTTTATTTGTCTGTGGTTTTAATGCCTCCATATCAAAAGTTTTAAACTCTTATCTTTAAAGTGTTAAGTAAGATTACTTACCAGACGACGTTAACGGCATTCAGAACATTTGGGAGTAGCACTCGTTCAGTTGAATAGCTCCAGTTCATATGTACATATTTTATTCTTCATGTATACGGTTTGATACATGCACAGAATGAATCCTGAAGATTAATAAATTAATGTCACAAGTTTATATTTCATTTTTTGAGAATACGTTTTAGAGGACATAGCATACAAGTGACTAAAAAAAAAAAAGCAATGCTTTACAGGCATTTCTTAGAAAAAATATTTGGTTATTAGAATGTAATATAGATTGTGTTTTTGTTGTGCCCCATTCCCAAACATTTGAAAGTTGACTTATGGTTAAATGCTTTTACAGAAACTTTTACTTAGTTTTTTCCCCCTACTTTATTTTTCAAAACCTCTGATTTTATCCACATAAGAATTGTATTTTTCACAAGTAAATTACTCCTGTATATTTTTGATTGAGAAATGTGGTGTGGAAAAGTGGCCATTTAGCGTAAGTTCTAATGTCCCTCCTTAACGTTGAGCAAGCCAATTGATCTACAGTGTGATAAGGCACCAAAAAGAGCACACATTCTGTTTAAGTAAAATCCTAATTCAACCAGCAATTTGCCGTTGGAAAAACAGTTTCTTTATTGTTACACCAGCAATATTACAGAAGGTAAGCTTTTCATGTGCTTATCGGGTAGTCTCCCTTAGAGCGAGGCCTCCAGCACATGTTGGGAAAGAGTCCGTTTTGGATCTCGGAAAACAAGAACATTAAACTTGTCGTGGAAATCCATAGTATTTTTTTATTAGTACCACCCAAATCTGAAGTATTAACAAATTTAATGTAAAACAAATTGTAATGTTTGCAACTAGTATAATTTCAGTTTGTACGAATGGCAGTCTTGTTACTCTGATTGGCTGGCTAAGAGTATTTACATGCTGAGTAATGCATGTTTTTGTTATGTACCCGCAGACATTGCTATGCAGTTATGGTAAAACTGTATGTCAGAATTTAATGTGAAGGAATGACACTGTTTGCCCCCATTTTACTCTAGGCAACAAAGATCGTTATGTGAGCTGTAGATAGTGAGGAAAGATTGCATTACATTCATTTACTATGACATGTTAACATTTAATGCAGTTAACTCACACCTGTAATATTACATTTCTTCTTTCAAATACAGAGGTCTATGAAGAATCAAATTCTTGTTTAAATAAAATTACATACATCCTATCAAATGCTTTGTTTTTCTTTCTGTGCTACAGTTGGAAGGGGTTGGGTATAAATCAGTGTAATTTCATAAACTGTACTATAGGGTGGAGTTCAGTATATTAACTGTTTTGTTTTATTTGGGGATTTCACACTGTTTTTAAAATCGCTTGTGATTGTAATCACCTAGTACTGTCACCAATTATTATACATATGGTCATATTACATCTACGAAACAAGCCCATATAAGTGGTAATGTTACTGCACCCTTTTTATCTCAATGATTTTCAGTCCAGAAATCTTGACGATTATACCCTCTACTATGTTTCAGATATCCAGTCTACGCACATATTGGTCTTCAGGCTCCTTAGCTTGTTTCAACCACAAATAAGATGTGGCTGAAATAAGGACCTTGTGGGGCCATAAAGAAGACACTGATTTGGGGCCCACCTACCTCATACAATCCATAGCACTAGATCCTGTCATCACTGCCCCCTGCTGTGTTTGTGCATCCTTCCCTAGCACATCCATGAGGAGCTGCAGCAGCAGCACAGTTCCAGACTGAACTCCTACGGTGGGGGCAGATTCCGGAGCCTCCTCTAAGGCAGCGTGGGGACTGATTTTGCTGGTCTCCAGCTGCGCTGCTGCTAGAGGCGAAGGCTGGAGCCAAGCAGAATAGTAAATGAACAGATGCGCCAGCAGGGACCTAGACTTTTCTTTTAGGGCAGAGCTGGCCAAACCAGTCCTCGAGATCTACCAACAGTTCACATTTTCCAGACCACCTAGCTGGTGCACAGGTGTAGTCATTACTAATTAAGATGTGCTGCATTCATTCCTAACTGACAATTCTACAGATCTCCAGGAGGCCTAGAAAATATGAACTGTTGGTAGATCTCGAGGACCCGTTTGGCCAGCCCTGTTTTAGGGGAAGCTGGCAATGGACATACACCTTCGTTGAGAGTTGTGTTGCAGTTTCCAAAAGAGAAGAAAATCAAAGATGTCCAACAACAAAGGGGGTAGAGAGACTGTGGACAGGTGTAAGATCGGAAGTGGCGGTAAACATTTAAGAGGAGAGAAAGCAAGAGTGGGGGGTGGAGCAGGGAGAGAGGAGATAGAGGCAGAGAAAGATTACAGAAAACACAAAGGCCAACAGTCTATACACAAAAAATAAATGCATCCAGACGCCAGGCGCAACTGCTGCCACTCTTGCATCTCTGTAGCTTCAAGTATGAAAAATAAAGACATTAATATGTAAAAGAAAAGTGTCCTCTCGCTTACCTTTTGCTGCCTCTAACGGCCTTCATCAGGCTGGGGCTTGCTATTGGAAGGTCTTGTTAGGGTGGAGTGGACATCAGTGTGTCTAGGATCCTAAACACAAAAACTTTCAGTAATTAGCTTGTGTAGATCTTCCTTGCTGAAAGCCTGGACATCCCACCTAATCCCCTCTGCTATCACATGCCAACACCCAGAACCCATGCGGGGAGGGCAGGGCTGCTACCAGAGTTCTGTGAAAAGCAAAGCTGTATTGGAAGGCATTGCAGCCACTGCATCCCTCTCCCCGTCTCAAAACAAATCTCAGCTGAGTGTGCCTTGCTACAGCACAGAGTGCCTTTAACCATTGGAGCAGTAGGGTGCAGGTAACTGTGCCCAGCAAATAAACAATTGATGGGCCCCTAGTACCTGCGGGATCCCTAACCTTCAGCCTTATGGATAATATGGCCCTGACTATAATGGCTTTTCTTCGGGGTCCATGGTCTCCACAGGGTTAACTTGGGTATGATCTAGTGGAGACCAGGACTGGCACTGAACAATCAAGCTTTGTGAGGCTCCCAAGATGCAGCGGGCTCCTCTGCCTTCATGCCCTGCCCCCATGCTCAGACACATCAGTTTTTTCGGTGTCCGTTTGGAGCTGGTCACACTGAACAAGAGCTGCACACTGCAGCACAAGCTTTTAACGTTTTTACTGAGGAATCAGTGCCTGGCAGGAAGCCAGCGCTGATTCACTAACATCCCCACCGCGCTGCAACGCCACAACTGGGTGTATTATTTCGGCAGAACCCCTGGCACAACCTTTACTAGCAGGGGCACCCTGGACTGCAACCAGATCACTGGGGGACAGGTACCGCTGACCTGGGGAGAGCAATTACAGAGGTGCTCCCAGACCAGTAAGTGGTGTTGCGGCCACTAGACCACCAGGGCTTTAATATACACTGGCGCTGGGGATACAGACAGGCTAGGAGAACCGGTGGTGACATTCAGCAGAGGGAGGTCAGCACTTTCCCAGCGGCCCCAGCCCAGGGCGCCATTCAACAGCGGTCTTCCCGCCCTGGACTGCTCCACAGAGAGACGCTGTGCAGCCATCATTAGAGCTCTGCAGGTCTCCAGGAGCTGTGGGCAGAATCTCCCTGTATACCTCTACCACATAGCAAGTTATACACAGCGCTGAATCCTACCAAGCCTCTTCTACAGAGCAGGGTAGTTGTTATTAGTGCCCATTGCAGTTACATTGTTTCTCATACGTCCTAGAGGATGCTGGGGACTCCAAAAGGACCATGGGGTATAGATGGATCCGCAGGAGCTTGGGCACACTATAAAGACTTAAACTGGGTGTGAACTGGCTCCTCCCTCTATGCCCCTCCTCCAGACCTCAGTTAGACTTTGTGCCCAGGAGTGATGGGTCACACACTAGGGGAGCTCTCCTGAGTTTCTCTAAAAGACTTTATGTTAGGTTTTTTATTTTCAGGCAGACCTGCTGGCTACAGGCTCCCTGCATCGTGGGAGTGAGGGGAGAGAAGCAGACCTACTTCTTCTTAGTTTAAGGGCTCTGCTTCTCGGCTACTGGACACCATTAGCTCCAGAGGGTTCGATCACTGGGTGCGCCTAGCTGCTTGTTCCCGGAGCCACGCCGTCCATCCCCTCACAGAAGCCAGAAGAAAGAAGCCGGGTGAGTATTGGAAGAAAAGAAGACTTCAGTGACGGCAGAAGACTTCAGTAACGGAGGTAACAGCAGCGGTAGCGCTGCGCTCCATGCTCCCACACACCAACGTCTCTGGCAGGGCGCTGGGGGGGAGCGCCCTGGGGGCATGTTGCTGAGGTTTATAGTACTGGCGGGGGGACATATTTAGGTGCCCGGGCACCGGGTATGGTCACCCCGCCAGTGTGCCGCGAAACGGAGGGAGCAGCAGCGGTAGCGCTGCGCTCCCTGCTCCCGCTCACAATCGCCTCTTGCAGGGCGCTGGGGGGGGAGCGCCCTGGGCGGCATATACAGTGTAGATCACTGGCGGGGGGACATATTTAGTTGCCCGCCCAGCCAGTGTACCGCGAACGGGAGGGAGCAGCAGCGGTAGCGCTGCGCTCCCTGCTCCCGCTCTCCATCGCCTTTTGCAGGGTGCTGGGGGGGAGCACCCTGGGCGGCATATACAGTGTAGATCTCTGGCGGGGGGACATATTTAGGTGCCCGAGCACCGGGTATGTTCACCCCGCCAGTGTGCCGCGAAGAGGAGGGAGCAGTAGCGCTGCGCTTCCGCCTCCCGCACTCCATCGTCTTGCAGGGCGCTGGGGGGGAGCGCCCTGGGCGGCATATTCTGAGAGATCGCTGGCGGGGGAACATATTTAGTTACCCGGACACCGGGTAGCTTCACCCCGCCAGTGTACTGCAGCGTACGCGCTGCGCTCCATTGCTCCACACACCACCGGCTTCCGAGGGCGCAGGGGGGGCGCACTGGGCAGCGTTTTATATATAGGGGTATATACAGGGGGTTACCCACTGTATATAGGTCCCCCCCAGCTCAATTTAGGTATTTCTATATATATTGGTTGAGCGGGCTTAAGAGCGCCGGGAAGGGGCGGAGCTTAGCCCTCACAGGGGAGTCAGCGCCATTTTCCTCTGGTCCTCGCCAAGTTTTGCTGTATAGTAAGGAGGAGGGGGGGGCACAGTGTTTTTAATGCTATATGGGTTATATAGCATTATGTTTGATAATGGGCGCATGATCCTTGTTGTGTAACTACATTCACTGTTTCCCTGTTTGTTTACCCACTATCTGTTAGTCGACATATGTCGACAGGTATGAGGACTTTGTCACAAGCTGCTGTAGGGATAACTGTCGGCTTCGCCGGCGCATGGCGGTACTTGATTCGGAAAATTAAGTATTAGCAGATGGGTGTCTGTGTGCTTAACAAAGTAAACACGCTAGGGGAGGCACAGTGGTTTGTGGATGCCCTGTCGGCATCAACGTATTTCCTGGGTAAAAAAATTAACAGGCGGTTATTGCATGGCACCTGTATATATATATTTATAGGTATATGTGGGGGGAGTGGTATTGAAATTGTATATGTATGCTTCTCTCAGACCCCTCGGGGTTCCAGAATTATTATTTTTTGCCCGCTTACTACTCCTTACTGTCAACATTTACTAAGTTTCTGTCGACCATATCGTTCCTGGTAGATCCACATCTGGGGCACGTCAGTACATGGTCATACACATTCACAACACATTACTGTCACTAGGGACCTGACAGCTCTGGACAATCCACTTGCGTATAGGTTATATCTATATGTGTATATATATATGTAGATATAGGTTTATATATGCATGGTTAGGATATGTGTGTTTTATTGTGTATTACATTATGTATATCCATGTATGCTGAAATAATGATATTCTTATCATGTGCTGGTCGCTCTGTTGATTAAGCTCTAGATTGGCCGTGACGAGTTGGTGTTCGATCCTCTCAAGGAGTCCGAATATTATTCTCTTCTCGATGCGGAGATAACATTCTGGCAGTCAACTCCTGGTCGATGCAGAACCCGATCGCAGAGGATCATACACAGGGAGCGAAGTGATATTTTATTTCTATACGTTGACCTTATTTGCATTGCATGCACATGAGGGAGGGTTGTATTCGGGTAGGCATCCGATAGTATTATCCTACCCAGAGTGGGTAAGCTTGCTTAGGATGATTCTACTTTATAACATGGCAGCAGGCTGCCGCGTGACACCAGGAGGTGTGGCCGGAAAAATGCTGAGGATGTCTCCGTGAGATACTGGAGGGGAGGTATTCAGCTGTTTGGAGAGGCCTCTGTTCAGTCAATCTCGGCAGATACCACTGGTTAGTCTAACTTTGTGGGTTAGCCTTAACAACGGTTGGTGACGCATTCTTTTGTGGGATGCGGTCGTTTTAACCGGTTCGTTACCGTTCCTTTTTTCTTTTCTGTGCAGACAGTGGAAGGTGAAAAGGTAAGAGTTCTGCAGCCTTGTTAGGTTCGCAGAAGTGGATGTCGTTTTCTGCACCACATCCACCACTTGTCGCTGAGTCTATCGGGGCTGGTCCCCACTCCGGTGAGCACTCGTCTACTAATTTTCGGTTGGTCCAGGAATAGACTAGGATCTGTTAGTTATTTATAGAATCCAAAGGGGAACATTCTGAGTTACGGTTGTTTCCCCTTAGTGTTTTTTCTAATAGATCTTGCCATTCCACTCTGGAAGGGGAGGTAGCACGCGATGCCATACAGAGGTGCGTCAGGTTCAGGACATTGTCCGGTTGTCCCTGTATAAAGGTGCAAATCGTTGTTTCTCTCTGACTGTTCTTCGACACAGGGATTGGCTGATGTTCCCAACGACACAGATGTCGTAGGTGGGTTTCAGAGTAGATACTGACCGGTTAAGGTTCGGTATTTTTCCTGTGGAAAGAGGTCTGAGGATCCAGAGTTTGATCAGTTTGCTGTGACGATTCACCAAGATGTTCAGTTACTAAAACAGTTGGGTGTGGCCTAAGAGGCCTTTTTTAGTGAGCAGGTCTAATGCCAGAGTGGCTTTCAAGGGACCTGTTGGAAATGTGGTTCGGGTCTCACCTGCACATGCACCAGGATATAATCCTAACTGTCAGGACATCGCTCATGGGGTGTCTGCTCGGTTCTCTCCTTCTAGAGGGGATGAAGGTTCGGGGTCCAGGTTTAGATCCTGGTGTCCGTGCATACAGATCTCCGAGGCTGGGGAGCAGTCCTTGCAAGGGATGTATTTCCAGGGGATAAGGTCAAGTTGGAAAGCTGGTCTGCAATAAGCTTTCTTTAATTAAGAGCTATTTTCGACGAACGTGTGCTTCGTGTTCTGCCCGTGTTAGTTCTGCCAGACGACTAGTCAGCAGTGGCGTAAGTAAGCCGCTATGGCGGAACAAGGAGCAAAGCGGCATTGGCAGAAGATGCAAAGTTTTGCCGTTGGGTGGAAAATCTGGTAAACGCTCTATTAGCAGTCTATGTTCCGGAGGTAAACGACGGAGAAGTAGATTTCCTCTGCTGACGCGATCTCCATCTGGGAGAAATTCAGTCATCATCGAGAAGTTTCACAGACGTGACAAGTCTTTGAGGAGTGTCGCAATTAGACATGTTGGCGTCTCCCCTCAACGAGGGGCCTCAGGGATGTTGTTCCAGGTCAAGGGACACGCAAGCTATAGCAGTGGATACCCTCGTGACACCGTGGGTGTTTTTAGTTGGCCTCTCCGCTTTCATTTTTTCTGACGGTGATAAACGTAAGATGAACTAAGGTTCAGGCGCTCCTCTTGGATCTGGTCTAGCCAAGGAGGGTTTGCTAGCCAGTTTTTCATGATTTACTCATAGAAGATTCCTGCCCTCTTCCTCTACGTTAGTAACTGTTACAACTAGATAAGGGCGTATATCAAGACTTAACGCGGCTGCGTCTGACGGCGTGGCGGTTGAATGCCATATCCTAAGCCGAAAGGGTGTTCACAGTGAAGTCATTTCCTCAATTCTTCAGGCTGGGGAAGAAGTAACAGCGAGGCCTTACCACTGGAGTTGGCGTAACTATGTGTCTTGTTGGGTATCCAGGAAGGCTCCTACGGAAGACTTTCAGCTGGGTCGTTCTTATCCATACTTTACAAGCCGGTGTGGATGCAAGCCTACAGTTAGGCTCCATTTCTGTGCAGTATAGCCTCATAACTTTCTTTAAAAGAAAAATTTTCTCTCTTGGAAAGTGGTCATGCTCTTGGCTTTGATGTCTGCAAGGCAGGTGTCTGAAGTGGTGGTTCTGTCTCACAAGAGCTTTGATCTTTTATGTGGATAGAGAGGACTGGAGAACTCGATTAGTAGTTCTGCCGAGAGTGGTTTCTGGGTTCCGCAGAAATCGGCCCGTTTTGATGCCGGGGGTTACTT
The DNA here is from genome assembly GCF_028390025.1 of Pseudophryne corroboree. Taxonomy (NCBI): domain Eukaryota; kingdom Metazoa; phylum Chordata; class Amphibia; order Anura; family Myobatrachidae; genus Pseudophryne; species Pseudophryne corroboree. Next base: position 343,967,698 of record NC_086450.1, on the reverse strand, counting down.
AGGCGTTAGCTGATTCAAATTCTCTCGATGTCGCCAGGGAGTTGAATATTTAGGTCGCCAATTTGGCGCAGTTTGGAGAAACAGAGGCTCTGTTTGTCCGGTATGTTCCCAGCATGATTTGGGTGACTGCGTTATGCAGTCTGTTACACGCTGGATCTGTGTTGCGATTTGGCATGTTAGTTCTACGGCTGGATTGCCGTCACCGAATTCGGTGGAGGCCCACTCTACTGGGAAGATGGGCTCTTCTTGGGCGGATGCCCGAGGAGTCTCGGCGGTTCAACTTTGCAGAGAGGATACTTGATCGGGTTCAAACGCTTTTCCTATGCTCTGCAAGTTTGATACCCGGGCTGATGGGGACCTTTTGTTTGCTCAATCGGTGCTGTAGAGTCGTCCGCACTCTCCCGCCCGTTCTGGAGCTTTGGTATAAACCCCATGGTCCTTTTGGAGTCCCCAGCATCCTCTAGGACGTATGAGAAAATAGGATTTTGGTACCTACCGGTAAATCCTTTTCTCTTAGTCCGTAGAGGATGTTGGGCGCCCGTCCCAGTGCGTACTGTCTGCAGTTATGGCTTTTGGTTACACTCTGGTAGTGTTTCTTCTCTGTCAGGCTGTTGCTGCCGTTGTTCATGCCCTGGCATGCGATGTCTTATTAATTGGTTGTGTTGGCACACGCGTTATATATTCTCTCAGCATGTGGCTGTGTATTGTTCATGCCGTTGGCTGGCTTTCTATTGAATGCCACGTTCTGCGGTATGTTCGTGGTGTGGGCTGGTATGACACTTACCGTGTTTATAACAATAATTTCTTTCCTCGAAATGTCCATCTCTCCTGGGCACAGTTTTCTAACTGAGGTCTGGAGGAGGGGCATAGAGGGAGGAGCTAGTTCACACCCAGTTTAAGTCTTTATAGTGTGCCCAAGCTCCTGCGGATCCGTCTATACCCCATGGTCCTTTTGGAGTCCCCAGCATCCTCTACGGACTAAGAGAAAAGGGTTTACCGGTAGGTATCAAAATCCTATTTTATTCTGCATTGTATGTGACTTATGCTAGTGCTGCTGCATGCTTTTTCACTCTGTCTGATATTGCTATCCCTTTTCTCTCTAAATAACCCTTGAAAACTAGTGTGTTTTGTGTTACATTGGCCACACACTACTGTATATTGTAATTGGAGTGCAGACTTTGTCATATAATATCCTTGTTACACGGTGCACATTGCCATAAGTGTGTGTGTGCGTGTACACAGTAATTCTGCTACTGTATGTCTAACAAGGCTGACCAAGCTGTCAGGGGTATCTACAATGGTAGCATATAAGACCTGTAACACAGAGGTTTGGCACAGGATGGTCAGTGCACAACCTGTTTAGTGCCTCCCAGCACCTCAGCCCTTCCAGCACTAGTGCAAGAACCCCCATGGGCGTCTTACTAAATTGCTAACTAAAAGGGCCCTACACACTGGCCGATATTACTGAAAGATATGAAAAATCTCGTTCATTAATGAACGAGATACCGTTCATATCTTTCAGTGTGGAGGCAGCAACGATGAACGATGCGTGGCCCCGCGCTCGTTCATTGTTGGAGCCACGTCGCTTGTGCATGCAGGCCAATATGGATGATCTCGTCCATATTTGCATGCACTGCTATGGAGCCGGGTGACGGAGTGAAGAAACTTCACTCCGCCTGTCGGCCGTATCCGCCGTCGGACAGCTCGGCGGCGGATCTGCTAGTGTGTAGGGCCCATAAGATTGCTGACCATATTGCTACCCCACCTGTGGCTTCCACTATGGGAATATCACAACCACTGCAGTCCATGGCTCACCCCTATGGTTATACCACATCTACTGCAGTCCTCACTACCACCCTCTATGGGATTCTCACATTCATTACAGCCTGTTTAACAGGCTATGGCAGCCCCACCCGGTTCTGGTATGAATGGTCAACTATTGGTTGACATGGATAAATAGTCGACATGTGACTGTTCGACACATTAAAAGGTCGACATGGATTTTTTAACTGTTTTTCGTGTAATTTTTTCCGTAACATGACCAGGAACCCCAATTAGTGTACCGTGTCCCCTTGCATGTGGGCAAGGTGCCTCGCTGCGCTCTGCACAGGTTACTATTCCCAATCATAGATTGGATGGTAAAGTATGAAAGTTAAAAATCTATTTCTCTATCGTCCTAGTGGATGCTGGGGTTCCTGAAAGGACCATGGGGAATAGCGGCTCCGCAGGAGACAGGGCACAAAAAGTAAAGCTTTAGGATCAGGTGGTGTGCACTGGCTCCTCCCCCTATGACCCTCCTCCAAGCCTCAGTTAGATTTTTGTGCCCGGCCGAGAAGGGTGCAATCTAGGTGGCTCTCCTAAAGAGCTGCTTAGAAAAGTTTAGCTTAGGTTTTTTATTTTACAGTGAGTCCTGCTGGCAACAGGATCACTGCAACGAGGGACTTAGGGGAGAAGAAGTGAACTCACCTGCGTGCAGGATGGATTGGCTTCTTTGGCTACTGGACATTAGCTCCAGAGGGACGATCACAGGTACAGCCTGGATGGTCACCGGAGCCTCGCCGCCGGCCCCCTTGCAGATGCTGAAAAGAGAAGAAGGTCCAGAATCGGCGGCAGAAGACTCCTCAGTCTTCTTAAGGTAGCGCCATTGCTCTCAGCACACTTCACACGGCAGTCACTGAGGGTGCAGGGCGCTGGGAGGGGGGCGCCCTGGGAGGCAATGTAAACCTATTTTTTGGCAAAAAATACCTCACATATAGCCTCCGGGGGCTATATGGAGATATTTAACCCCTGCCAGAATCCGTTGAAGAGCGGGAGACGAGCCCGCCGAAAAAGGGGCGGGGCCTATCTCCTCAGCACACAGCGCCATTTTCCCTCACAGAAAGGCTGGAGGGAAGGCTCCCAGGCTCTCCCCTGCACTGCACTACAGAAACAGGGTTAAAACAGAGAGGGGGGGCACTAATTTGGCGTTAGAAATATATAAAAAGATGCTATAAGGGAAAACACTTATATAAGGTTGTCCCTATATAATTATAGCGTTTTTTGGTGTGTGCTGGCAAACTCTCCCTCTGTCTCTCCAAAGGGCTAGTGGGTCCTGTCCTCTATCAGAGCATTCCCTGTGTGTGTGCTGTGTGTCGGTACGTGTGTGTCGACATGTATGAGGACGATGTTGGTGAGGAGGCGGAGCAATTGCCTGTAATGGTGATGTCACTCTCTAGGGAGTCGACACCGGAATGGATGGCTTATTTAGGGAATTACGTGATAATGTCAACACGCTGCAAGGTCGGTTGACGACATGAGACGGCCGACAAACAATTAGTACCGGTCCAGACGTCTCAAAAACACCGTCGGGGGTTTTACCTTAGTCGGTCGACACAGACACGGACACTGAATCCAGTGTCGACGGTGAATAAACAAACGTATTCCTTATTAGGGCCACACGTTAAGGGCAATGAAGGAGGTGTTACATATTTCTGATACTACAAGTACCACAAAAGAGGGTATTATGTGGGATGTGAAAAAACTACCTGTAGTTTTTCCTGAATCAGATAAATTAAATGAAGTGTGTGATGATGCGTGGGTTCCCCCCGATAGAAAATTATTGGCGGTATACCCTTTCCCGCCAGAAGTTAGGGCGCGTTGGGAAACACCCCTTAGGGTGGATAAGGCGCTCACACGCTTATCAAAACAAGTGGCGGTACCGTCTATAGATAGGGCCGTCCTCAAGGAGCCAGCTGACAGGAGGCTGGAAAATATCATATAAAAGTATATACACACATACTGGTGTTATACTGCGACCAGCGATCGCCTCAGCCTGGATGTGCAGAGCTGGGGTGGCTTGGTCGGATTCCCTGACTAAAAATATTGATACCCTTGACAGGGACAGTATTTTATTGACTATAGAGCATTTAAAGGATGCATTTCTATATATGCGAGATGCACAGAGGGATATTTGCACTCTGGCATCAAGAGTAAGTGCGATGTCCATATCTGCCAGAAGATGTTTATGGACACGACAGTGGTCAGGTGATGCAGATTCCAAACGGCACAAAGGTGTATTGCCGTATAAAGGAAGAGGAGTTATTTGGGGTTGGTCCATCGGACCTGGTGGCCACGGCAACTGCTGGAAAATCCACCGTTTTTACCCTAAGTCACATCTCTGCAGAAAAAGACACCGTCTTTTCAGCCTCAGTCCTTTCGTCCCTATAAGAGTCATATTTGCCCAGGGATAGAGGAAAGGGAAGAAGACTGCAGCAGGCAGCCCATTCCCAGGAACAGAAGCCTTCCACCGCTTCTGCCAAGCTCTCAGCATGACGCTGGGACCGTACAGGACCCCTGGATCCTACAAGTAGTATCCCAGGGGTACAGATTGGAATGTCGAAACGTTTCCCCCTCGCAGGCTCCTGAAGTCTGCTTTACCAAGGTATCCCTCCGACAAGGAGGCAGTATGGGAAAAAATTCACAAGCTGTATTCCCAGCACGTGATAATCAAATTACCCCTCCTACAACAAGGAAAGGGGTATTATTCCACACTATATTGTGGTACTGAAGCCAGAAGGCTAGGTGAGACCTATTCTAAATCTAAAAAAATTTGAACACTTACAAAGGTTCAAATCAAGATGGAGTCACTCAGAGCAGTGATAACGAACCAGGAAGAAGGGGACTATATAGTGTCCCGGGACATCAGGGATGCTTACCTCCATGTCCCAAATTTGCCCTTCTCACTAAGGGTACCTCAGGTTCGTGGTATAGAACTGTCAGTTTCAGACGCTGCCGTTTGGATTGTCCACGGCACCCCGGGTCTTTACCAAGGTAATGGCCGAAATGATGATTCTTCTTCGAAGAAAAGGCGTCTTAATTACCCCTTACTTGGACGATCTCCTGATAAGGGCAAAGTCCAGGGAACAGTTGGAGGTCGGAGTAGCACTATCTCGGATACTGCTACAACAGCACGGATGGATTCTAAATATTCCAAAATCGCAGCTGATCCTGACGACACGTCTTCTGTGCCTAGGGATGATTCTGGACACAGTCCAGAAAAAGGTGTTTCTCCCGGAAGAGAAAGCCAGGGAGTTATCCGAGCTAGTCAAGAACCTCCTAAAACCAGGAAAAGTGTCAGTGCATCATTGCACAAGGGTCCTGGTAAAAATGGTGGCTTCCTACGAAGCAATTCCATTCGGCAGATTTCACGCAAGAACTTTTCAGTGGGATCTGCTGGACAAATGGTCCGGATCGCATCTTCAGATGCATCAGCGGATAACCCTATATCCAAGGACAAGGGTGTCTCTCCTGTGGTGGTTACAGAGTGCTCATCTTCTAGAGGGCCGCAGATTCGGCATTCAGGATTGGATGCTGGTGACCACGGAGGCCAGCCCGAGAGGCTGGGGAGCAGTCACACAAGGAAAAAATATCCAGGGAGTGTGATCAAGTCTGGAGACTTTTCTCCACATAAATATACTGGAGCTAAGGGTAAATTTATAATGCTCTAAGCTTAGCAAGACCTCTGCTTCAAGGTCAGCCGGTATTGATCCAGTGGGAAAAACATCACGGCAGTCGCCCACGTAAACAGACAGGGCGGCACAAGAAGCAGGAGGGCAATGGCAAAAACTGCAAGGACTTTTCGCTGGGCGGAAAATCATGTGATAGCACTGTCAGCAGTGTTTCATTCCGGGAGTGGAAACTGGGAAGCAGACTTCCTCAGCAGGCACGACCTCCACCCGGGAGAGTGGAAACTTCATCGGGAAGTTTTTCCACATGATTGTGAACCGTTGGGAAATACCAAAGGTGGACATGATGGCGTCCCGTCTGAACAAAAAACGGGACAGGTATTGCGCCAGGTCAAGAGACCCTCAGGCAATAGCTGTGGACGTTCTGGTAACACCGTGGGTGTACCAGTCGGTGTATGTGTTCCCTCCTCTGCTTCTCATACCTAAGGTACTGAGAATTATAAGACGTAGAGGAGTAAGAACTATACTCATGGCTCCGGATTGGCCAAGAAGGACTTGGTACCCGGAACTTCAAGAGATGCTCACAGAGGACTTATGGCCTCTGCCGCTAAGAAGGGACTTGCTTCAGCAAGTACCATGTCTGTTCCAAGACTTACCGCAGCTGCGTTTGACGGCATGGCGGTGGAACGCCGGATCCTAGGGGAAAAAGGCATTCCGGAAGAGGTCATTCCTACCCTGGTCAAAGCCAGGAAGGAGGTGACCGCACAACATTATCACCACATGTGGCGAAAATATGTTGCGTGGTGTGAGGCCAGGAAGGCCCCACGAAGAAATTTCAACTCGGTCGATTCCTGCATTTCCTGCAAACAGGAGTGTCTATGGGCCTCAAATTGGGGCCCATTAAGGTTCAAATTTCGGCCCTGTCGATTTTCTTCCAGAAAGAATTGGCTTCAGTTCCTGAAGTCCAGAAGTTTGTCAAGGGAGTATTGCATATACAACCCCCTTTTGTGCCTCCAGTGGCACTGTGGGATCTCAACGTAGTTCTGGGATTCCTCAAATCACATTGGTTTAAAACCAGTCAAATCTGTGGATTTGAAGCATCTCACATGAAAAGTGACCATGCTCTTGGCCCTGGCCTGGGCCAGGCGAGTGTCAAATTGGTGGGTTTTTTTTTTTTTTTTTCTCAAAAAAGCCCATATCTGTTTGTCCATTCGGACAGGGCAGAGCTGCGGACTCGTCCCCAGTTCTCTCCCTAAGGTGGTGTCAGTGTTTCACCTGAACCAGCTTATTGTGGTGCCTTGCGCCTACTAGGGACTTGGAGGACTCCAAGTTGCTGGATGTTGTCAGGGCCCTGAAAGTATAGGTTCCAGGACGGCTGGAGTCAGGAAAACTGACTTGCTGTTCTCCTGTATGCACCCAACAAACTGGGTGCTCTTGCTTCTAAGCAGACTATTGCTAGTTGGATGTGTAATACAATTCAGCTTGCACATTCTGTGGCAGGCCTGCCACAGCCAAAATATGTAAATGCCCATTCCACAAGGAAGGTGGGCTCATCTTGGGCGGCTGCCCGAGGGGTCTCGGCTTTACAACTTTGCCGAGCGGCTATTTAGTCAGGGGCAAACACGTTTGTAAAATCCTACAAATTTGATACCCTGGCTGGGGAGGACCTGGAGTTCTCTCATTCGGTGCTGCAGAGTCATCCGCACTCTCCCGCCCGTTTGGGAGCTTTGGTATAATCCCCATGGTCCTTTCAGGAACCCCAGCATCCACTAGGACGATAGAGAAAATAAGAATTTACTTACCGATAATTCTATTTCTCGGAGTCCGTAGTGGATGCTGGGCGCCCATCCCAAGTGCGGATTATCTGCATTACTTGTACATAGTTACAAAAATCGGGTTATTATTGTTGTGAGCCATCTTTTCAGAGGCTCCGCTGTTATCATACTGTTAACTGGGTTCAGATCACAGGTTGTACAGTGTGATTGGTGTGGCTGGTATGAGTCTTACCCGGGATTCAAAATCCTTCCTTATTGTGTACGCTCGTCCGGGCACAGTATCCTAACTGAGGCTTGGAGGAGGGTCATAGGGGGAGGAGCCAGTGCACACCACCTGATCCTAAAGCTTTACTTTTTGTGCCCTGTCTCCTGCGGAGCCGCTATTCCCCATGGTCCTTTCAGGAACCCCAGCATCCACTACGGACTCCGAGAAATAGAATTATCGGTAAGTAAATTCTTATTTTTTTTTTAAAAGCCATGTCGACCTTTTCATGTGTCAATGATAGTGGTCGACCTACCAAACGGATAACTCCCCATCCATCCCTACCACATGGTTGTACTCTTTCTCTAGCTCTATACAGAGCTTGGCTACTTCCTTGGCTGCTTTTCAAAGCATGATGCAGGGTCAAAGTACACTGCCTGCACTCTCTACTTGTAAATGGCGTGTGCCATTCTCAGTCTACCCCACTCTCTCTCTCTGATTCAGAAGAATCATTGATCACTGTCGAGCAGGCTAAGATTTCAGAAGCTGAATCCCCCTCAGAGGAGGAAGGCAGCCCCTCCTAATTTTCATGTGGCTGCATTAATTAGGAAAGTCAAATTCTCACTTCAGTTAGTAAATGCTGAACCAGCCCCTACTACTAAAGATCCTCTGCACAAATGGCAGAAAGTAGTTTTAGCGGAGTTTCCACATTCAGACCACTTATCAGATGCTATGAGCGAGGCATGGAAACTCCCACTAAGAAATTCAGTCCATAAGAAGCTCAGCTCCTTTTATCTGCTGCCATCAGCAGATCGTACAAAGTGGGAGACTCCACCTGCAGTAAATGCTCATGTGACACATTTAATTCAAATTTTAATACTCCCTATCCCTACGGCATCTTCCCTTAGGGATCTGCCGGATAGGCAGTTAGATATGTGTCTCAAGTCAATGTACTTCCTCACAGGAGCAATGGTTAGACCTGCTACAGCCTGGGTGGCTAAGGCCATAGAGACTTGGGCGGACAACCTTGAGCAAAGTTTCACCTCTGATCTTACTAAGGGCCAATTCTCTCTGCTCCGTAATATCAGAGACGCAGCCTATTACATTGGAGAGGCAGCTCTGGACACAGTCCTTTTGTCCTCCAGGACTTCCGCTGCTTCCATTGCAGCTCGTCGCATTCTGTGGCTCCGATCTTGGAAAGCAGATTCAGATGCAAAGGAGGCTCTGGAAGCCTTGCCATACACAGGTGACCTCCTGTTTGGATCAAAACTGGATAAAATTGTTGAGAAATTGGCTACCACTAAGACAGCCTCTCTGCCTTCAGCATGGTCAGCGCGGCCTAGGACTTTGTCCTTTCGGTTCTTTCATCAGCAAGGTCAAACATTCGTGAGAGGATCTCACGCAGTCAAGACTTCCAAACCCAAGACCAAACAGGCTTGGGCTGCCAGATGTCCAACTACCAAGCCAGAGGACAAACCCTCCCAGGTTGGGAGGCTGACTTCTTCAATTCACCCACATTTGGCATCAAGTCACCACTGACTCCTGGGTCTTAGGAGTGGTTCTTCATGGGTACACTCTCCTGCAGTTGGGGGTTATCATCCCTGTTCCACAGTTCTCAGCAGGGTCAGGGGTTCTATTCTACCCTCTTTTTGGTTCAGAAACCAAATGGATAATACCGTCCAATTCTGAATATCAAATTGCTGAACAAGTACCTCAAGGTTTCATATGGAAACCCTGCGGTCCATTTTCCTGGCTATGTGCCCTGGAGACTATATTGTCTCCCTAGATATTTAGGATGCATATCTATAGCACCCTGTCTTCAATGATATATTAGTTTTGCTGTTTGGCAATGGCATTTCCAATTCCAGGCCCCTCCTTTCGGACTGTCTACAGCCCTCAGGGCACCAAGCTCATGGTAGTGATGGTGGCTTCTCTCTGAAAACTGGGAATTTGGATATTACTTTACCTGGATGACCTGCTTCTTCTGGTGCTGTCTCCATCGGTGCTGGAAATTAACCTGCAGCAGACGGTGACCTTCCTTCAGTACCATGGATGGCTAGCTAACTGACCCAAATCCTCCCTCATCCCATCCTAGATTATGCAGCACCTGGGAGTATTGCTGGATGCCAGAGTACAAAGCATATTCCTTCTTCAAGACAAGATTGCAACTTTGCAGTTGTGCATCCGCAACCTGCTCTGCAGCCCCAAGGTCTCAGTTCATTCAGCAATGCAGACCCTGGGTTCTATGGTCGCAGTGTTCGACCTGGTGGAATATGCTCAATTTCACTCCAGGCCTCTTCAGCGCCCGATACTCACCGAATGAACGGGGTTACCGTCTCAAAGCAAGTCCCAGAGCTTGATTCTACCCCGATCTCGTCGGACATCTGTCGTGGTGGTTACACCCAGCCAATTTAGTTAAGGGCTGACCGTTCTGGATCCCACACTGGACACTCCTCACCATGGATGCCAGTCTAAAGGGATGGGGGGGCTGTCACAGGCAGTCACTCCTTTCAAGGTCTCTGATGGAAAAAGGGATTTCCCGATCAACATCCCGGAACTTCAAGCTGTCTAGAGGGCTCTTCTAATGGCACAGGCCCTGCTCCAGGGTTCTCCGGTACAACTACAATCGGACAATGCCACAGCAGTGGCATATGTACAGATGGGTCCACGGTTATCTTGGCTAGTTTGCTGCGCCTAGGCACAACATGGTTTATTAACATAAACCCTTCATCTATTGTTCTCAACTGCAATAGAATACAGAGAACAATACAGCAGGGGATTAAGTCCAACTGCCCAGTCTCAGTTAATCCTATTAAAGGTCAGGATAAACATGGAACCATCTGTAAATCAACAGGGCGGCACTTGCAGTGATGCAGGAGGTAACAAGGATTCTCGCCTGAGCAGAACTCCACATCACGGCCATATCCTCAATATTCATTCCAGGGGTCCTCAACAGGGAATCAAACTTCCTAAGTCGATAGGACATTCATGCAGGGGGATGGTCTCTAAGCCCAAAGGTCTTTCAGAGGTTGATCTCATGGCCTCCAGAGACAACCACAAGGTCCCGGTGTATGGGGTAAGGACAAGAGATCCAGGAGCAAGCTTCATGGATGCTCTCACAGTCCCCTGGGCCTTCCATCTGGCATGTCTCTTTACTTCAGTGTGTCTCCTTCCCAGAGTACTGCGAAAATTCAAAGAGGACGGAGGCACACTCATACTGGTGGCCCCAGCATGGCCCAGATGCCATTGGTTCACGGATCTGATGGATCTACCCATAGACTTAGCCCTTCCCTCTGCATTCTTCATCTGGTCATGCTCTCCCAGGGCCTTGCTTCCATCCGGACCTATGTCGCCTGTCTCTGACGGCGTGGCTCTTGAGACATCCCTCCTAAGAGAAAAAGGTTTCTCTAGTGAGGTGATTCAAACTATGCTTCAGGCTCGAAAACCAGCCTCACCTCGCATTTATTACCGGATTTGTCACTCACACTTCCAGTGGTGTACTCTTCATAACTACGACCCTATGGTTCTCCGGATCCCTAGGTTATTGGCTTTCCTGCAAGCAGGTCTTGTCATGGGTCTTCGTCTGGCTTCTGTCAAGGTCCAGGTCTCAGCTTTGTTCATCTGGTTCCAGAAGAGGCTGGCTCCCCTATCGGATGTGCATACCTCCCTCAGGGTGTCCTCGGAATACAGCCTCTGTAGACTGTTGATTTCAAATGGCTCACCGCCAAGACTCTTCTTCTGCTAGCTATTGCCTCAGCCCGTAGAGTCTCTGACTTGGGAGCTCTCTCTGGTTGCTCCCTATTTCTGATATTCCCTGGACTGGGCGATTCTTTGGACTAAATGTGGGTACCTACGTGGGTAGTGTCTAAATTTCATATCAATGAAGCAATTGTGGTACTGGCCTATCAGGAACCTGGTCTCTCACCGGAGAAAGCTTCGTTGGATGTGGTCCGGGCTCTTAGGATCCACGTGGACCGGAATAGTTTGGTTAGGAAAACAGATTCCTTATTCATCCTCTATGGATTCCATAAGCTGGACTGGCTAGCCAATAAACATTGGCACGCTGGCTTCGCACAACCATTTCTACTTGCTCTGTGGGTCCTTTGTCGGCAGTACGCCACAGAGCATCTGCTGAGCAATTATGCAAGGCTGCTTCGTGGTCTTCTGCCCACATGTTTCTTATGTTCTATGACTTTGATACGTTCAGCTCTCAGGATGCAACTTTTGGCCACCAAGTCCTCCTTTCAGCTTAGGAACGTTCCCTCCCTATAACAACTGCTTTGGGACATCCCAAGATTAATTCTGTGGAGACCATGGACCCTGAAGAAGAAAAGAAAGAGTTAAGTTTTACCATATTGTCGTTAACTCTTTTTGTTTAAAGTCCATGGGATCCACAGGGCGTTCACCCTGATGCACCATGCTTCTATCGGTTGTCTTTATGGTCACCAGTTCCTTTCTCTATTCTATGACTGTGTGATTTCTGTTTGTACCATAATTTCTTCTCTCCAGCTCCTGCTTTGATATTGTCAACTAAAACTGATATGCCTGAGCATGGGCCAGGGTATGAAGGCAAATGAGCCCATTGCATCTTGGGAGCGTCACAAAGCTTTATTGTTCGGTGCCAGTCCTGGTCTCCACCAGATCATACCCAAGGTTGACCCTGTGGAGACCATAGACCCCGAAGAAGAAATGCTTTTTATAGTCAGGGCTGTATTATCCATAAGGCTGAACCCTAGGGAACCCGCAGGTACTAGGGGCCCATCAGTTGTTTGTTTGCTGGCCACAATTACTGGCACCCTACTGCTCCAATGGTTAAAGGCACTCTGTGCCGTAGTAAGGCAGACTTAGCTGAGATTTGTTTTGAGACAGGGAGAGGGTTCATAACCAAGGTTATAACTGGATCCCGTGGACCGTGAAGAAAAATATGTTTTACAATAACTCTTTCTCATACGTCCTAGAGGATGCTGGGGACTCCAAAAGGACCATGGGGTATAGACGGGATCCGCAGGAGACATGGTCACTTTAAATGGGTGTGAACTGGCTCCTCCCTCTATGCCCCTCCTCCAGACCTTAGTTAGATTTTGTGCCCAGAGAGACTGGACACACAACAGGGGAGCTCTCCTGAGTCTGAGGCTACTGGACACCATTTGAGAAATATGAATGTGTGGTTTTCGCGCAATCTCCTATTGTGATAAAGTGAAGTCACTGTGTTAGTAGATCCAATAAATGTCAAGATGAATTCACAATTTATAGTTCCAATAAAGATGCCCAAAATACGTGATTCCCTTATTCTTTCTGTTGTCATAGATTCTCCAATTCTTTCTTCAAATTTGGTTCAGAAGGATGTTTATTCTTGGTCTCCAATATAAAGAAGAAATAGGAGAAACTGCAATAGTGTAACTCAATTTTAATAAAAGAACAAGGTATAAAAACATTTGACTGGCAGCGTACCTTAAGATAAGGTGTATATTGCACACCAAGTCTCGTGTCTATAATGTCTGTGGTGAATCCCTGGTGTAAGAGTCCACCTTCAGAATCCAAAGCTGGGTCGCTATCCAGGCAGATGCTGTTCACAGAGGTTGGGGCGCAGTCACCCAAGGGGAAACCAAGGAAGGTGGTCAAGTCTGGAATCCATTCTTCCAATCAACATTCTGGAACTAAGGGCCGTGTACAACGGGCTGCTACAAGCGGCACATCTACAAGATCGGGCCATTCAGGTGCAGTCGGACAATTTAACGACGGTGGCCTACATAAACCGACAGGGCGGAAAGAAGGGCAGAGCTGCAATGTCAGAGGTAACAAGAATCATCCTCTGGGTAGGAAAGCACGCGTTGGCACTGTCAGCAATCTTAATTCCGGGAGTGGACAACTGGGAAGCGGACTTCCTCAGCAGACTCGATCTCCTTCCAGGACAGTGGGGCCTCCATCCGGAGGTGTTCACGGAGGTGACAAATCTTTGGGGTGTACCTCAAATAGACATGATGGCCTCCCGTCTCAACAGGTAGCTTCGGAGGTACTGTTCCAGGTCAATAGCCCCGCAAGCAGTGGCGATGGACGCACTGGTGACTCCATGGGTGTTCCAGTCAGTGTTCATGTTTCCTCCACTTCCACTCATTCCCAGGATTCTAAAGCTCATAAAGAGAACAAGAGTTCAGGCAATCCTCATTGCGCCGGGCTGGCCAAGAAGGACTTGGTACGCGGATCTTCTGGATCTACTGCTGGAAGATCCGAGGCCTCTTCCTCTTCGGGAGGACCTGCTGCAACAGGAGCCGTTCGCTTATCAAGACTTACCACGGCTACGTTTGACGGCATGGAGGTTGAACGTCAGATATTAGCTCGGAAGGGCATTCCGAACAAGGTTATTCCTACCCTGATACAGACAAGGAAAGGAGTAACGTCTAAACATTACCATCGCATTTGGAAAAAGTATGTATCTTGGGGTGAATCCAAGAAGTTTCCTACGGTGGAGTTTCAGCTGGGATCGTTTCTCCTCTTCCTTCAAGCAGGTGTGGATATGGGCCTGAAGTTGGTATCCGTAAAGGTTCAAATTTCAGGCTTATCCATTTTCTTCCAGAAACAACTGGCTTCCCTCCCTGAGGTTCAGACTTTCTTGAAAGGGGTTCTGCACATCCAGTCTCCCTTTGTGCCACCTACGGCACCCTGGGATCTTAATGTGGTGTTACTGTTCCTCCAATCGGATTGGTTCGAGCCTCTGCAGGAGGTTAAGGTCAAGTTTCTCACGTGGAAGGCTGTCACTTTGTTGGCCTTAGCTTCTGCTAGACGTGTGTCGGAGTTGAGGGCTTTGTCTTGTAAAAGCCCCTACTTGATCTTCCATGAAAATAGAGCTGAGCTCCGGACACGTCAGCAATTCCTTCCAAAGGTTGTGTCGGCTTTTCATATCAAACAACCTATTGTGGTGCCAGTTGCTACTGACTCCTCAATTCCGTCAAAGTCCTTGGATGTTGTAAGTGCTCTGAAAATCTATGTGAAGAGGACTGCTCGTCACAGAAAATCGGACTCTCTGTCCTGTATGATCCCAAGAAAATTGGGTGTCCTGCTTCTAAGCACATGATCTCTCGCTGGATCAGGGCCACTATCCAGCATGCATATTCTACGGCAGGATTGCCGTGTCCAAAATCGGTTAAGGCCCACTCTACTCGTAAGGTGGGTTCTTCCTGGGCTGCTGCCCGGGGTGTCTCGGCTTTACAACTTTGACCGAGCGGCTACTTGGTCTGGGTTGAAGACGTTTGCTAAGTTCTACAAGTTCAGTACTTTGGCCACTGCGGACCTAAGGTTTGGTCAATCAGTTCTGCAGGAGCCCCTGCGCTCTCCCTCCCATTCTGGGAGCTTTGGTACATCCCCATGGTACTAATATGGACCCCAGCATCCTCAAGGACGTAAGTGAAAGTAGGATTTTAATTCCCTACCGGTAAATCCTTTTCTCATAGTCCGTAGAAGATGCTGGGCGCCCGCCCAGCGCTTCGTGATCCTGCAGTGGTTACTTAGTTCAGTACTGCTTTGTTCTTGGTTAAGTACTGTTTTTGTTACTTGGTTAAGTAATCTTGTTCAGCCGTTGCTGAGTTTTCAAGCTGGTTAGCTTGGTTTGCCTTGTGTGTGAGCTGGTGTGAATCTCGCCAATATCTGTGTAAAATCCTTATCTCGAAGTTGTCCGTCTCCTTGGGCACAGTTTCTAGACTGAGTCTGGTATAGAGGGAGGAGCCAGCCCACACTATCAAAGTCTTAAAGTGCCCATGGCTCCTGGTGGACCCGCCTATACCACATAGTACTAATGTGGACCCCAGCATCCTCTACGGACTACGAGAAAAGGATTTACCGGTAGGTAATTAAAATCCTATTTTACCTCTTCTAACCTATTTCATACTGTATGTGTCTTTGGCCAGTACACAGCCACTTCTCAGTCTCCCATACACCGTGCTCAGGTACAACATGCCCTCCCACGGTACGCTGTCAGCTCCTCAGAGTAGACCAGGATGATCAATGGCCCTATGCCCCTCTCACAGCGATGAAGATCTGCCAGCAGCTGCCATCTACACACCCCGTCTCCTGCTACACTTGCCGCCATTCCATCCCCTTCAGCATTGTTCCGTTCTAGATCAGAGTGTCTCCCAATAAGCAACAGGAACTGGTGCCAGTAAAATCGGCTGAGTATGTGACTTAATATCTGGGTGATCCCGAATTGCCAGCTCCCCCTCCCTCCTTGGTGCGTTTCAATAGTTTGGGTGGGTCTGGGTCACCACAGCCTGCATTTTTAAGTTCCACTTCCTCCTGATATGAAAGCCACCCGTTACCACACGGCAGGGCCAGTGGAAAAAAAAATTGAAGAGGGAGGAGAAGGGCCGGGTGGATATCCAGAGGGGATGGGATAGGGGGCCGTTGCCCAGATCCCTGCCGTGGCTGTCAAATCACTCCACTGACAGCCTGCCGGCGAGGAAGTATTCAGTCTAGGGATGGCCATCGGTGGGTTATCCATTGATGGTATCATCGGTGGATAACCTCGATGGTGGGCAACCATCTGTAAGAGAATCATCAATGGTTTTGCCCATCGATGGTCCCCATTGCTTTAGTATTGAGGTAGACGCGGGCCTATCAGAGTCTGGGGGTGTGGCTATGCTCTGTGTCCCTGACACCCTAGAGAATAAAAAGAAAACAAAATTTGATAGCTCATTACCATCGATGTCGTGAAACCATCTGGTTCTCCCCCATCGATGGTAAAAGTAGTTACCATTGGTCATAGACCATCGATGATTTTGAATCGTCGATGGCCATCCCTAATTCAGTCAACACAGCGCAATCACACATGCTGCTGCCCACATTATTACAGCCCTGTCGGCGGGTCCTCTTCTAATCATAGATCAAAACACAATAGCACACCTTTTAAAAACTGCATGCTGGTGACATCTGTTAAAGCTTTGTGGAAGTGATATAGGACCAAACTTGGTAATGTACAATAACTGCATTCTTGGGTTTTCCTCAGTGCTACAATGCATTCACATAAATTACTCATTTGTTCTTAAGAGCTTGTGAAGAAGTATCCTCTGCCAGGAGCCAGTGTTTGAAATAGCCTGAGCCTTTAAGGAGATGCATTATGGGAATGTGCTCACAAATGTCATGCAGTGTCCTTGGAGGTTTTTAACTCATTTGGAAGTCTGATCTTGCTTTCAAATTAGGATGAAATTGGCAGATGAGGCTTATTTAGTCTTGTACACAGAGCCGGCCCTAACCAATATGATGCCCTAGGCAAGATTTTGGCTGGTGCCCCCTAGCACCACCGCTGGTTCTGCCTCTGACCTTGCACCTCTTTCCCAGCACCATCACCCCTCACCCATAGCAGTCCTTGTACCCCCTATATTTTAAATAGGAACAGTTCGCACATATGACGCACAGCCCAAAAAGGGGCATCTTGTTAGTGGGAAGGGACATGGCCACACAACAGTAACCCCAATTCCAATTATGCCACACAGTACTGCAACTTTATTCACATTTTATCTTGCGATAGTGTCCATAATTCATATTACATCCCACAGTAGTATCAATTTACCTTATAAACATTACTCCTCACAGTAGAGCCCCTTATTCACATTACATCACACTGAATTGCTCCTTATTCACATTACACCACACCCTATTGCTCTTTATTCACATTAGACGACATAGTAGTGTTCTTTCTATACGCAACGCCACATAGTAGAGCACCTTATACACATAATGCCACACATTAGTAATGCATTTATACACAATTCCACACAGTAATGCCCCTTACACATATGAGACACATTAATGTCCTTATAAACATAATGCACCTTACACATTATGACAACCTTTATTAATGCCCTTTTACACATAATGTCCCTTACACATATGCCGCACATTATTAATGCCCTTATACACATAATGACACACATAGTGCCCCCTACACATTTGCTGCACATTATTAGTGCCCCTATACACAATGACACACATACAGTAGTACCCTGTTACACATATGCCGCACATTATTAATGCCCTTATACACATAATGACACACATAGTGGCCCTTTACACATATGTTGCACATTATGAATGCATTTCTCTGACGTCCTAGTGGATGCTGGGGACTCCGTAAGGACCATGGGGAATAGACGGCTCCGCATGAGACTGGGCACATCTAAAGAAAGATTTAGGACTATCTAGTGTGCACTGGCTCCTCCCCCTATGACCCTCCTCCAAGCCTCAGTTAGATTTCTGTGCCCGGCTGAGCTGGATGCACACTAGGGGCTCTCCTGAGCTCCTAGAAGAAAGTATAGTTTAGGTTTTTTATTCAGTGAGACCTGCTGGCAACAGGCTCACTGCAACGAGGGACTAAGGGGAGAAGAAGCGAACCTACCTAAGTGGTGGTAGCTTGGGCTTCTTAGGCTACTGGACACCATTAGCTCCAGAGGGATCAAACACAGGACGCGACCTCGTCCGTTCCCGGAGCCGCGCCGCCGTCCCCCTTACAGAGCCAGAAACAAGAAGGAGGTCCGGAAAATCGGCGGCTGAAGACTTCTGTCTTCTCCAAGGTAGCGCACAGCACTGCAGCTGTGCGCCATTGCTCCTCATGCACACCACACACTGCGGTCACTGATGGGTGCAGGGCGCTGGGGGGGGGCGCCCTGAGCAGCAATAATAACACCTTGGCTGGCAAAACTAACACCATATAGAGCCCCAGAGGCTATATAGGTGTATATTAACCCCTGCCAGAAACGATAAAATAGCGGGAGAAAGCCCGCCGAAAAAGGGGCGGAGCCAACTCCCTCAGCACACTGGCGCCATTATTCCCTCACAGCTTCGCTGGAAGGAAGCTCCCTGGCTCTCCCCTGCAGTCCTGCACTACAGAAAGGGTAAAAAAGAGAGGGGGGGCACAATTTAGGCGCAGTATATATATATTATAGGCAGCTATAGGGGAAAACACTCTGTATAGTGATATCCCTGTGTTATATAGCGCCCTGGTGTGTGCTGGCATACTCTCCCTCTGTCTCCCCAAAGGGCTTTGTGGGGTCCTGTCCTCTGTAAGAGCATTCCCTGTGTGTCTGCTGTGTGTCGGTACTGCTGTGTCGACATGTATGATGAGGATAATGATGTGGAGGCGGAGCAAATGCCTGTGAATGTGATGTCACCCCCTGCGGGGTCGAAACAAGTGTGGATGGACTTATGGAAGGAATTACGTGACAGTGTCAGCTCCTTACATAAAAGGTTTGACGACATAGGACAGCCGGCTACTCAGCTTGTGCCTGTCCAAGCGTCTCAAATGTCATCAGGGGCTATAAAACGCCCGCTACCTCAGATGACCGATATAGATGTCGACACGGATACCGACTCCAGTGTCGACGATGATGAGACGAGTGTACCCTCCAATAGATCCACCCGTTATATGATTGAGGCTATGAAAAATGTATTACACATTTCTGATGATACCCCAGGTACCACAAAAAAGGGTATTATGTTTGGTGAGAAAAAACTACCAGTAGTTTTTCCTGCATCTGACGAATTAAATGAGGTGTGTGAGGAAGCGTGGACTTCCCCAGATAAGAAATTGATCATTTCTAAACGGTTAATGGCTGCGTACCCTTTCCCGCCAGAGGATAGGTCACGCTGGGAAACACCCCCTAGGGTAGATAAAGCGCTGACACGCTTATCAAAGAAGGTGGCACTACCGTCTCCGGATACGGCCGCCCTAAAAGAACCTGCTGATAGAAAGCTGGAAAGTACCCTAAAAGCTATATACACACACACTGGCATTATATTGAGACCCGCTATTGCATCAGCTTGGATGTGCAGTGCTGCTGCGGCGTGGTCAGACTCCCTGTCGGAAAACATTGATACCATGGATAGGGACAATATTTTGCTAACGATTGACCATATAAAAGACGCGGTCTTATACATGCGTGATGCACAGAGGGATATTTGCCGGCTGGCATCAAAAATAAGCGCTATGTCCATTGCCGCCAGACGGGGGTTATGGACTAGGCAATGGTCAGGTGATGCCGACTCCAAGCGGCACATGGAAGTTTTACCCTATAAAGGGGTGGAACTTTTTGGGGAAGGTCTTTCAGACCTCGTTTCCACAGCTGCTGGGAAATCGACTTTTTTGCCACAGGCTACCCCACAGCAAAAGAAAGCACCGTATTATCAGGTACAGTCCTTTCGGCCCCAGAAAAATAAGCGGGCTAGAGGCTCATTCTTTCTGCCGAGGGGCAGAGGAAGGGGGAAAAAGCTGCAACACACAGCTAGTTCCCAGGAGCAGAAGTCCTCCCCTGCGTTCGGTAAGTCCACAGCATGACGCTGGGGCTGCTCAGGCGGAATCGGGAACGGTGGGGGCACGTCTCAGGTTTTGCAGCACACAGTGGGCTCTCTCACAAGTGGATCCCTGGGTCCTTCAAGTAGTATCTCAGAGGTACAGGCTGGAATTCGAGACGTCTCCCCACCGCCGTTTCCTAAAATCTGCCTTGCCGGCAACTCCCTCTGCCAGGGAGGCAGTGTTGGTGGCTATTCAAAAACTGTATTCACAGAAAGTGATCGTCAAGGTACTTCTCCTTCAGCAAGGAAAGGGTTACTACTCCACAATGTTTGTGGTACCGAAACCGGACGGTTCGGTGAGACCCATCTTAAATTTAAAAGCCTTGAACACTTATATCAAAAGGTTCAAGTTCAAGATGGAATCGCTCAGGGCGGTTATTGCGAGCCTGGAGGAGGGGGATTACATGGTATCCCTGGACATCAAGGATGCGTACCTGCATGTCCCCATTTACCCTCCGCACCAGGAGTACCTCAGATTTGTGGTACAGGACTGTCACTATCAGTTCCAGACGCTGCCGTTTGGGTTATCCACGGCACCGAGGGTCTTTACCAAGGTAATGGCCGAAATGATGATACTCCTTCGCAAGAAGGGAGTTTTAATTATCCCGTACTTGGACGATCTCCTGATAAAGGCGAGGTCCAAAGAACAGTTGATAGTGGGGGTGGCACTTTCTCAGGAAGTGCTACAACAGCACGGCTGGATTCTAAACATTCCAAAGTCACAGCTGGTCCCGACGACACGTCTTCTGTTCCTGGGAATGATTCTGGACACAGACCAGAAAAGAGTGTTTCTTCCACTGGAAAAAGCCGAGGAATTGTCATCTCTGGTCAGAGACATCCTAAAACCAGGAAAAGTGTCGGTACATCAATGCACACGAGTCCTGGGAAAAATGGTAGCTTCGTACGAAGCAATTCCATTCGGAAGGTTCCACGCAAGGATGTTCCAGTGGGACCTGTTGGACAAATGGTCCGGGTCCCATCTCCAGATGTAACAGCGGATAACCCTATCGGCCAGAACCAGGGTGTCGCTGCTGTGGTGGCTGCAGAGGGCTCATCTACTAGAGGGCCGCAGATTCGGAATACAGGACTGGGTCCTGGTGACCACGGATGCCAGCCTTCGGGGCTGGGGGGCAGTCACAAAGGGAAGAAATTTCCAAGGACTGTGGTCAAATCAGGAGATTTCTCTTCACATAAATATCCTGGAGCTAAGGACCATTTACAATGCCCTAAGCCAGGCAAGACCCCTGCTTCAAAACCAGCCGGTACTGATCCAGTCAGACAACATCACGGCGGTCGCCCATGTAAACAGACAGGGCGGCACGAGAAGCAGGATGGCGATGGCAGAAGCCACAAGGATGCTCAGATGGGCAGAGAATCATGTGTTAGCACTGACGGCAGTGTTCATTCCGGGAGTGGACAACTGGGAAGCAGACTTCCTCAGCAGGCACGACCTCCACCCGGGAGAATGGGGACTTCATCCAGAAGTCTTCCAAATGCTGGTCAACCGGTGGGAAAAACCACAGGTAGACATGATGGCGTCCCGCCTCAACAAGAAGTTGAAAAGATATTGCGCCCGGTCAAGAGACCCTCAGGCGATAGCGGTGGACGCTCTAGTGACACCATGGGTGTACCAGTCGGTTTATGTGTTTCCTCCTCTACCTCTCATACCCAAGGTACTGAGAATAATAAGAAGGCGAGGAGTGAAAACCATACTCGTGGCTCCGGATTGGCCAAGAAGGGCTTGGTACCCGGAACTTCAAGAGATGCTTACAGAGGACCCT
This sequence comes from Pseudophryne corroboree, assembly GCF_028390025.1. NCBI lineage: Eukaryota > Metazoa > Chordata > Amphibia > Anura > Myobatrachidae > Pseudophryne > Pseudophryne corroboree. Next base: position 343,946,160 of record NC_086450.1, on the reverse strand, counting down.
TGGCCTCTGCCGCTCAGACAAGACCTGCTGCAGCAGGGACCCTGTCTGTTCCAAGACTTACCGCGGCTGCGTTTGACGGCATGGCGGTTGAACACCGGATCCTGAAGGAAAAGGGTATTCCGGAGGAAGTCATCCCTACCCTGATCAAAGCCAGGAAGGATGTCACCGCAAGACATTATCACCGCATTTGGCGAAAATATGTTGCTTGGTGTGTGAGGCCATGAAGGCCCCGACGGAGGAATTTCAACTGGGTCGATTCCTGCACTTCCTGCAAGCAGGGGTGTCGTTGGGCCTCAAATTGGGGTCCATAAAGGTCCAGATTTCGGCTCTGTCGATTTTCTTCCAGAAAGAACTGGCTTCACTGCCCGAAGTTCAGACTTTTGTCAAAGGAGTACTGCATATTCAGCCTCCTTTTGTGCCCCCAGTGGCACCTTGGGATCTCAATGTGGTTTTGGCATTCCTGAAATCACATTGGTTCGAACCACTTAAGACTGTGGATTTAAAATATCTCACGTGGAAAGTGGTCATGCTGTTGGCCTTGGCGTCGGCCAGGTGGGTTTCAGAATTGGCGGCTTTGTCTTGTAAAAGCCCTTATCTGATTTTCCATATGGATAGGGCAGAATTGAGGACTCGTCCTCAGTTTCTCCCAAAGGTGGTCTCAGCTTTTCACTTGAACCAACCTATTGTGGTGCCTGCGGCTACTAGGGACTTGGAGGATTCCAAGTTGCTGGACGTAGTCAGGGCCCTAAAAATTTATATTTCCAGGACGGCTGGAGTCAGAAAGACTGACTCGCTGTTTATCCTGTATGCACCCACCAAGCTGGGTGCTCCTGCTTCTAAGCAGTCTATTGCCGCTGGATTTGTAGCACTATTCAGCTGGCGCATTCTGCGGTAGGCTTACCGCAGCCTAAATCTGTAAAAGCCCATTCCACGCGGAAGGTGGGCTCATCTTGGGCGGCTGCCCGAGGGATCTCGGCTTTACAACTTTGCCGAGCAGCTACTTGGTCGGGGGCAAACACGTTTGCAAAATTCTACAAATTTGATACCCTGGCTGAGGAGGACCTGGAATTCTCTCATTCGGTACTGCAGAGTCATCCGCAATCTCCCGCCCGTTTGGGAGCTTTGGTATAATCCCCATGGTCCTTACGGAGTCCCCAGCATCCACTAGGACGTCAGAGAAAATAAGAATTTACTCACCGGTAATTCTATTTCTCGTAGTCCGTAGTGGATGCTGGGCGCCCATCCCAAGTGCGGATTGTCTGCAATACCTGTACATAGTTATTGTTACAAAAATCGGGTTTTGTTGTGAGCCATCTCTTCAGAGGCTCCATTTGTTATCATACTGTTAACCGGGGTTCCTATCACGTGTTATATGGTGTGATTGGTGTGGCTGGTATGAGTCTTACCCGGGATTCAAAAATCCTTCCTTATTGTGTCAGCTCTTCCGGGCACAGTTCCTAACTGAGGCTTGGAGGAGGGTCATAGGGGGAGGAGCCAGTGCACACCAGATAGTCCTAAATCTTTCTTTAGATGTGCCCAGTCTCCTGCGGAGCCGTCTATTCCCCATGGTTCTTACGGAGTCCCCAGCATCCACTACGGACTACGAGAAATAGAATTACCGGTGAGTAAATTCTTATTTTTTACATGACACACATAATGCTCCTTACACATATTCTGAACACTACTGCACAACCAACCCACTCACATGCACACAGCACTCACACTTCCACTAACACTGTGACCTCTGCCTCTGCTTGGATACAGATGTGTCCTCACAAATCTTGCATCAATCCTAACGTCGGGCACTTTTTTTTTATGAAAATGCATCTTATTTGCATTGCTATGTGGCTAGGATGCACAAGCAGCTTTTGCTGATTAAACTGATATGCAGCATGCCAATATACTGAGTGAGACTGTGGCTGTATCTGCATATGAAATGCTACATACAGAATATAGGCATGTCGCATATCATTTTAATCAGCAGAAGCTGATGATGCCCCTAGGCATATCCAATGCCCTAGGCAATTGCCTAGTTTGCCTATGCCCATGGCCGGCTCTGCTTGTACATGCCCAAATTATAGATTCCTGTGCTGCATTACAAAGATGGATATTAAAAAAAAACTAATTAGGATTTTAGATCAAGTCCCAGGAAGTTTGTTTTTAGGAAATCTTTTTGATATAGGATTCTATAACCTGCTTTCTTTATTCTCTACTAGAGTCTCTCATTCTTCAATCATCTAAATAAAAAGGTGTCTGTGAGTTTGCCATGTGTTAATGTGGACATGTAAGTTCTGATTGCATCCAACCAACAGAGGCCAACTCTTCAAACTTATAATATGGCCGAAAGTCGCCTTTGCAGGTAATTTTTGTGACCAAAGGTTTTTCAGATAATAAGGCCTAAACTATCTCAATCTGTAAACTCTCACAATCTAGGGCCCTCTTCCCTCATGTGCTTTTACGTCTTTGATGGCACCAAATCTCTCTGTTTTCTGCCACCCTGATACTTATTTCAGTGCTGTTTACTGATGCAGCTATGTTTATATGGGTGTGGTTCATCAAATCGACAGTATCTAAGTCGACAATGTTTAGGTCGACAGTCACAAGGTCGACAGGGTTTCTAGGTCGACGTGTGCTAGGTCGACAGGTCTAAAGGTCGACATGAGGATTTTTTTTTTTTGGTGTCGTTTTCTTCATAGAGTGACCGGGATCCCAAATTAGTGCACCGCGTCCCCTCGCATGGTGCCTTTGCTTCGCTCGGCACAGATTACCGTTCCAATCGTAGTCCACGTGGATCGTTAAGTATGAAAAAATTCAAAAAAAGAATTTTTTTTTGAAAAACTCATGTCGACCTTTAGACCTGTCGACCTAGCACATGTCGACCTAGAAACCCTGTCGACCTTCCATCCATGTCGACCTAGTGACTGTCGACCTATAGTGGTCGACCTAAACATTGTCGACCTAGATACTGTTGATCTTCAGACCGGATCCCGTTTATATACCCTGTACTTGTCCTATATATTGTATTGATCTGTAAGGCACTGTCTTTATGTTTTGCTTATTTGTTTACTCTGTAATTGGGCGCTGCGGATCCCATGTAGCGCCATATAAATAAATGATAATAATAATAAGCACAGATAACAAAGTTATTGAATCGGAAGCCATGTAATATACATTTCAGATGCTAAAATATCAGTGAAGAAAATTTTATATTTGTCTTGTTGCTGGGTTGGGCTTCTCGATTTCATGAAACAAATGTGGATGGTATTAATGATCTGTAGTCACTGTTGGTAAGGAAGTTTTTTACAGAATAATCTAACAGATTACAATTTAATGTGTCAGTATTAAATTTTATGTATCTTTTTCCTCCAGAGGAAATAAGGTTTAGATATGCCCCCCAAAATTTTAGTCCCTGACAAAGACCCTCATTCCGAGTTGATCGCTAGCTGCCGTTGTTCGCAGCGCAGTGATTAGGCTAAATATTGGCAATTCTGCGCATGCGTATGGGGCGCAGTGCGCACGCGCATCATACTTTCACAAAAGGCAATGCACTTTTACACAAGCTCTAGCGACGCTTTTCAGTTGCACTGCTGGCCGCAGAGTGATTGACAGGAAATGGGTGTTTCTGGGAGGTAACTGACCGTTTTCGGGGAGTGTGTGAAAAAACGCAGGCGTGCCAGATAAAAACGCAGGAGTGGCTGGAAAAATGTAGGCATGGCTGGGCGAACGCAGGGCATGTTCGTGACGTCAAAACAGGAACTAAATAGTCTGAAGTGATCGCAAGCTAGGAGTAGGTCTCGAGCTACTCTGAAACTGCACAATCTTTTTTTGTAGCAGCGCTGCGAACCTTTCGTTCGCACTTCTACTAAGCTAAGATACACTCCCAGAGGGTGGCGGCTTAGTGTTTGCACTGCTGCTAAAAGCAGCTAGCGAGCGAACAACTCGGAATGAGGGACAAGTGTCCAGGAGGACTATAATTCCATTACAAGATATCCATTCCTTCAATTCTTTCATAGACAAAATATATGGAAATATTAAATGTTAGTGGAACCTGTTAGGCTTCTGGCAAGGGCTGTAGCATCAGCTGTTGCAGTTCGTTAAGTTTTAAGACTGCATCTTTGAATCGTAGACACCCTCTAAAACAGTAGGTTGTTATCACTTCCATTTAAAGGAGAGTAACGTTTTTTTAAAAATCTATACTCTCATTTCAAAGAATTATCCATGTTTTCTGGATCCAAAAAGAAAGCGTAGCCATGCAAGACAGCATGAAACTATAGCCCAAAGAAATCAATGTTTTATTGCCTGTTTATCAAAGGAAAACAGGTTTGTAGAACAACACGAGGCTATTGATTGTACAATGCAATCCTGGATTTAAAGAACCTCAGCAATTAAATATAGTTCTATCAATGAGGTCCATCTTAAATGGGAATTTTCTTCCTTGAGTAGACCTCAGTGATGAACTCCTCATTTACAATTCAGACCATACCACCAGGAGTTATTGATTGTCATGCAATATTTTCGGTTCAGTTGCTTCTTTTTTGGATTTTCTTTTGGGTCATATTTACCACAGACCATAGCAAAATAAAACTGAAAGACCTCTGTGTTCACCTCACAACATAAGTCCAGTGACCAGAACAAACAACCAATCTTTCCTCCAATGTTTATAAAATTCAGTCAATATCTCAAAGTTTGCCTGAAATATCATTATCTCCACAGGCTATTACGTCGGAATCCGTTCCAAAAACCAAGTCATATTGGTACATATCAATCACCAAGGTGGTACAAGAAGTCAAATCATGATGCAAAGTGTGGCCTTTATTACATTGAACAGGGAACAACTTACAGAGCTGGCCACAGAGATCTCAAAACATTTTCTCAGCTATCACATAAGACACAGGAGAATGGGCTGTTAACAATTAAATGTTCAAGGAAATCACTAACGCACGCTAATTTCTGCAAATCTTGTAGCAACAGCAGAGAAAGCAAAAGTAAAGTTTTATTATGTCCACTCTCGCTCACTGTAAATGATATTTCAGCCTGGGGTGTTTCTCTTTCCATACCCATGGTTCAAAAAATTCTTAAAATAAGAAAAGTCTGAATGTATAAAGTAAATGTAATTACAGTTCTAGCTGTTGTCCGCACAGATCATGCCACCACACAGGTGGTTCTGTTAACAATAAATCAACCATGGTACCTTCCTGAATGTCAAATAAAATCTGCATCATTGTGAAATATGCCATCCTGGAAACAGACAACTTTATTGCTGCACAGATGCCTTCATTTTGGTTTCTCCGAGTGATTTCCACTTGAAGTCTAGAAAACAGACTACTTCCAGGGTATACCCTATTTGGGACACTTCCAATAAGTGGTGTGTTCTAACAAACATTACACCTATTCGGAACGCTATAGGTCATATCTCAGAGTTCCTTCAAGATATTTTAGAGTGAGGCCTGGCATTCAATACAGATTCTGCCCTATGGTCATTATTGCACAAGAAAGAAGCTCCGTACACAATTGTAATATTTTTATTGTTGAGAAATGTTAAAATTCCAGGATAAGCACATTTAACAGAAGCAATTGCAATATCCTGGATGGAAAAAGCGTATGCTTAAAATGGCAGAATCATGTAAAGCAGTAAGATGGTCCTCTGTACCTTTTGTAAACATAACGTATTTGATATTCAGGCTACAGCATTGCGGAAGTGTTTGGTGCAGCTGTATTTAAAGAAATTAAATATTTTTCCTGCTTACTATGACTTAATTCAGTAGTAAGCCTACCCAGTGAATTAACTACTTGTGTATTCTCAGTTGGGATCCCCTGCCTTCTAGGAGAAGGGAGGTTTTACCATTAATTGTGCTTTTGAAGATGGAGGCAGGATGGAAAGAGAGTTGAGGATGATGCCCAGGAGCCAGAACTGAGCAGTTGGGAGGTTTTAGTTGGGGGGGGGGGGGTTGTTACAGAGTGTTTGTTTTCTACACATAGTGAGCTTGAGAAACTCCAGGGACATCCAGGAGGAGATGATAGTGACATGAGAGGACAGATAGTAAGGATGATACGGAATGTGCAATAGATTTTAGGATTATTATCATATAGGGGGTATTTAATACGAAAGGAACGGACATCTCCAAGTGAGAAGCTGTATAGGGAGTAAAAAAGAGGCTCAAGAAAAGCCCTTAGGGATCCCAAGAGGAAGGAAGGGGGAGGGTCAAGTCAAAACTAGAGACAGAGAAGGGAAGATTAGAGAGGTGGAGTTTATTTTAAAAAATGGTCATGAAGACTGAATGAGAGGAGGGTGAAAAACTGCATGTAGGGTCAGGATGATTAGCAAAGAGAAATTAATCTTCAATTGAGTAGTAAGAAAATCGTTAGTGACCTTGGAAAGAGTAGTTCCTGTAAAGTGGATGGTATAGAAACTAGATTGAAGTGGGTCAAGAAGGGAGTGGGAGAAGAGCAAAATGATGAGGCAGCTATGTACAAACTGCTCAAGGATCTTGGTAGTAGTGGGAAGAAGAGTGATACAGCAGTTTGTGAGAGAATTTGGATCAAGTTAGGTGTTTGTTTTTTGTTTTGTTTTTATGATGTGGGATGAAACAAAGTCATGTTTGAAGGAGGAGGCACATGTTGGAGGGGTGTGAGAAAATAGTGGGGGTGGTGAGAGGGAATGGAATCAAAGACATATGGAGCAGGTAGAGTATAAGAGAAGGGGGAAGACTTTATCCCCAATGGTGGGGGGAAACAGAGGACATGGTTGACAGTTTGTGACAGGTGAGGGTTGAAGATGTCCTGAAGAATCTCCTCAATTTTCTATGTGAAAGAGGTAACAAAGTCAAGGACACAGTGAGAGGAGTGTAGGGCAGGTAGGTGGGGGAGGCCAGAGAATTGCGTTAATGGTAGCCAAAAGGCAGCAGGCATTGGAAGACTGGAAAGAGAAAACAGACTTGAAATAAGATTCAAGTTGACATGACAGCTCGACATCCTCTTGTGCTGCTCAGCAGTGTAAAAATAGGATGAACTTGCAGAGGGATAAAGCTTGGTCAGTGCATAACAGGTTAGCGATATTGGCAAGAGAGCTATATCAAATGACAAGGAAAACAGATCCGAGACCAGAATGTTAACTTTGTGTTTCATGAGAAAGGCCTTGGGAGAGGGAGGAGGTGACCAGGGAAGGAAAAGGCTTAAGTAGAGGAGATGATGGTCAGAGAGCGAGGGAAGGGAAAGTTGATGTAGTCAATGATGTCAGAGCTGTGAGAAAATATTCATTACCAGAGAATGAAGGTTGGAATGGGAGGCGCTTTACATCTATATGGTAAAGCCAAAATAGGGATAGGAGTTTGTTGGCAGCAGTTTCTTTGGGATTGTATATACAGATGGAGCCACGCTTATCTTGGCTTCTCTGCTGCGCCTAGGCACACCATGGTTTATTAGCATAAGACCTTCATCTATTGTTTTCAGCTGCAATACAATACAGAGATAACAATACATCAGGGGATTTAGTCATTACAGCAGGGGATTAAGTCTGACTGCCCTGACTCACTTAATCCTATTAAAGGACAAGATAAAGATGGCTCCATCTGTAGTAATGTTGGGGTCCCACAGGATGAAGGTGGAGGGAGTTCTGAGGGTAGGATCTGGAATTTGCAGTGGGGGAGAGGATGACTCCCACACCATGCAGAATATGAATTTGTTTTGTGCACATGGTATAATTATTTACGTGTGATTAATAATCAGAGCGCCAAAAGTCTGTATTTGGTCCAGTGACTTGATCTCACTCTGTGCATACTGCTTCAGAGGCATCTTCTGAGGAAGCAGGGGATGCTGACATCTCTCTCTCTCTGAGTCTCCCTCCAGGGAGAAGAGCATCAGTCTTCCTTGGATGTATCTGCCATTGAAGAGCTGTCAAATATATCTTTCAAATAGAGGATGAGGAGCCTGCTCCTGAATCTAAACATTCTGAACTCTTTAAGTGCTAAAAGGTAGTCAAGGATGACTATCCTCTGTCTGAACATCTTTATGGAGCTCAGACGGGAAGCATGGAATAATCCTGGTAAAAAGTTTCCGCTCTCTAAGTGACTAACTTTTTTTTTTTCTACGCAGTTGTGACTACACTGGCAGCCGCTACTCCACGGGCTCGGACCTCCACCTTTCACTCCTTTCGCCCACAAGGTAAAGCTAAGTTTCAGTTCTTTCCCAGACACATGACTTCCTCAGAGACTGCCAAGCAAGTCCAAGCAGGCCTGGGCTGCCAGATGCCACCTACCAAGCCTGACGTCATGCCCTCACCCTAACGCGTTGGGCCTCCCAGTTGGGAACACCAGGGTGGGAGGCTGACTTCTTCAGTTTGCACAAGCCTGGTGTCTGCCCACTACAGCTGCCTGGGTGCAAGAAGTGGTCTCCAACGGGTATGACATCTCCTTCAGCTGACTACCCCCTCAAAAATTATTTTGCACAGTCCCCCTTCAGCTCCCAGCAATGCTGCAGCCCTCCACCAGGTTATTCAATCTCTCCTGAAATCGGGAGTGGTAGTGACCACCCGGTTTCTGTTTCAGAATCCCATCCTATCGACCTATTCAAATCTCTCAAGAAATTTGTCAGAGTACCCAGGTTTTGAATGGAAACTCTCCGCTCTATTGTCCTAGTTATGGAGCCTGGGAACATTATAGTGTCCCTGGATATTCAGGATGCTTACCTGCATGTCCCTGTAGTACCCTCTCATCAATGATTCCTGCGGTTTGCTATACTTCAGCAACCTTACCAGTTTCAGGCACTGCCCTTTGGGCTGTCTACTGCGCCCAGGGTCTTTACCAAAATCATGGCAGTTATTGCGGCACAGCTACATTGTCAGGGAGTCAGACCGCTCCCTTATCTGGATGACCTGTTCCTTCTGGCGCATTGCCCAGAGGTCCTACACCGCCATCTCCAGCTGACTATTGCCTTCCTACAGAAACATGACTGGCTCATCAATTGGACAAAAGACATCCCTCCTTCCTTCAGACAAAATTTCAGCACTACAGCACCGTATATGCAGATTACTGCACAGTCGTCAAGTGTCCATCCACTCGGCCATGCAAGTGGTGGAACGGACAACCCCAACTAATCAAGTCCCAGATGATGGTCCTCTCTCTGGAGATCCACCTATACCTGTCCTGGTGGCTCCAGATGGAATGCCTCAACAAGGGGCGACTCTTCTGTATTTAGAATTGGGTACTTCTAACCACAGATGGTGGAACTTCCGTCTGCCGTATGTCTTTCCTCCAGTCTTCCTTCTTGCGCGGGTTCTTCAAAATTTCAAGCAGGAGGGAGGCACCTTCCTCCTGGTAGCTCTGGCATGGTCCAGACGTCATTGGTTCTCTGATCTTCAGAGTCTCTCCATAGACGCTCCCTTTCCACTTCCTCTACGACCAGACCTGCTGTCTAAGGATCCCTGTCTCCACCCGGACTGTCACCCATCTGTCTTCGATGGTGTGTCCCTTGAGTCATCCATCCTAAGGTCCAAATGTTTCTCTCACTCTGTGGTTCAAACCATGCTCAAAGCGCGGAAGCTGGCCTCCACCCATATCTATTACATTGTATGGCATATGTATTTCCAGTGGTGCACTGCCAGACACCACGACCCTCTGGTGTTTCAGGTTTCCCGGATTTTTGCCTTTCTCCAAGCTGTATTGGATCTCGGACTCTGTCTGGTCTTTCTCAAAGTGCACATCTCTGCTCTGTCAGTCTGGTTCCAGTGCAAGATTGCACCACTGCTGGAAGTTCACCACTTTCTTCAGGGTGTCCTCCGTGTCCAGCCTCCCTTTGTCCCTCCAGTGGTTCCTTGGGATTTGTCAGTGGTTCTCCACGCATTTCAGGAACCTCTGTTTGAACCTCTGTATACAGTGACTCTCCTGTCACTCTCCCTTTCTGATTTTTCAACCAGACAGGGCTGTCTTCAAACTAGGCCTCGATACCTTCCCATTGTTGTGTCCCGTTTCCCCCTTAACAAGGAAATCGCCAGCCTTCCTCTCCCCGAATCTCTCAGCAGGGGAGGCCTCCCTGAATGTGGTCCGTGCTCTCCGAATCTACTTCGATCGTACCAGACCCATCAGGAAAACGGATTCCCTCTTTGTCCTCTAAAGCTTCCAAATAAAGGGATGGCCAGCCGACAAACAGACTCTGGCCTGTTGGCTTCGCATGACTATCTCAAAGGCATACATGCAGGCTGACCTTCCTGTGCCGGCTACACATTCAACTGGCTCTGTGGATCCTTAGTGGGCAGCACGTCACGGTGCGTCCGCCGATCAATTGTGCAAGGTGACTAAATGGTCTTCTGTCCACACCTTGCTCAGGTTCTATGAAATTGATGACGAGATTTATGGTAAGAACTTACCGTTGTTAAATCTCTTTCTGCGAGGTACACTGGGTTCCACAGGGAATAACATTGGGGTGCAGAGTAGGATCTTGATCCGAGTGTTAGGGTCTTCTGCCCTGTGCTGCCACGTCGTCATGGCAACCGGGAGACAAGTGCTAGCGGAGTAACCTGAGCGCAGCTGATACTCCGGTTCGGGTCTTTTGCTGTGCAGTGGTTACAGGCTCTGTGCACGGCAGGGGATCCGGTGCTGGTTTTTGTGCTCACAGTCTGTGAGGTCTGAGTGGGGCGTGGACAGCACCTGCTATATAAGGCCTCTTCTCAGGTTAAGCAGATGCTGCTGAATCTTTGTTGGTTAGTTAGTTCCTGAAAGTTAGCCAGTACTGTGTAGCTTTGTATTTGTTGTTGCTTACTGCATATAGGCCTTGGGATTTGGTACTACACTCTGCCAATCCAGACCTAGCAGTAAGACTGGAGTCAGTCGTTTAACTTGCTGGGGTTCTTTTGCTACTCTGTGAACTTAGCAAGTTTGCGGCTGTATTCTCAGATTTGCCTGCCTAAATCCCGTCTCACTGTGCAAGGTGTTCAGGTGTCAGTTTAGTGGCAGTAAGCTGAACCTGTGCACTGCAAGTGAGGATTAGGATTGTGGAGACTCTCCTTGTGTCTATCATTCCATCTCTGACCAAGGAGTTTACTGCCACACCCGTTGGTAACCCTTTAGGGTTTTGCTGTTGCCCTTAGCAACAGCATTTCGGGTTCTCTACGTATTAAAACACAACATCTTGCTTTTTCCATCTGAGCATTCTTAATACTAGGGAGACACCCAGTTTTTTAGCCTCTGGGCTTCTCTGTTCACTTTGTGTTTATTTTGTTACCCTATCACCTTCTGTGTACGTAATGTCATATTACCCAGTCTGTCTGTGAGTTCATTTGTTTTGCATCCCTATCTGTTCAGACACCAGTACATTCCTGCAGGCACTGGTGTGCATAACAGTTCAGACACCAGTACATTCCTGCAGGCACTGGTGTGCATAACATATTCAGCAGCCTAATACTCCTGTTGAAATTTTGTGGGAATATGGAGCATACCCCTCAAAATACGTTGCAACAGGTGGTCGATCAGGTTCAGGTCCTGACTCGACAATTTAATGATTTGTCCATTAAAATGCACACCACCCAGGCCGCTGGCGGAGCTCCCGCAGCAGCAGCACCTTCAGGGGTTAAGGAGCCGAAAGTAAATCTCCCGGATCGTTTTTCTGGAGATCGCTCGCAGTTCTTTTGTTTCAAGGAGAGCTGCAAGCTATACTTCCGGCTTAGGCCTCAGTCTTCTGGGTCGGAGATTCAGCGGGTGGGCATAGTGATTTCCTTGCTACAAGGAGACCCACAGGTCTGGGCATATGGGTTGCAGCCTGACTGTCCGTCGCTTAAAAGTGTTGATGCTTTTTTTACGGCACTGGGCATGTTGTATGATGACCCTGACAAGACGGCCTCAGCCGAGGCTCAGATTTCGATCCTTAAGCAAGGGCGAAGGCCAGTTGAGGTTTACTGTACGGAGTTTCGGAGGTTGGCCCATGATACCCAGTGGAATGACCCAGCCCTGAGACACCAGTACCGAAGAGGTCTTTCTAACCAGATAAAAGACCAACTGGTACAATATCCCTTGCCTGATAGCTTGGATCAGCTCATGCAGTTATCCATCCGGGTGGATAGACGGCTGAGAGAGCGTAGGCTTGAAAGGGAGACCGAGGTTTCCTTCTTTCCCAAGGGAACCTCAGACTCTGAGGAATTTTCCGAGGAGCCTATGCAGATTGGGGCTACCCGCCTCTCCTCGCGTGAGAAGACGCGGAGGAGACAGCAGGGGTTGTGTTTGTACTGTGGGAATAAAGGTCATGTGGTAGTATTATGCTCAGAAAAGCCGGAAAACTTCAGGGCCTGAGGGTGATGGGAAATATCCTGTCAGGCCAGAAGTCAGAATTTCCCAAGAGGACTTTTATCATTCCGGTGACCTTGAAGATCCTCGGTCAAACTGTCAAGACTGAGGCCTTTGTGGACAGTGGGGCCGACGGGGTTTTTATGGACCGCCAATTCGCCCTGAAACACTCTGTTCCCTTAGTACCCTTGGCATCGGAAATTGAGATTTGTGGGTTAAACGGGGAACCATTATCCCAAGGTAAAATTACCTCTTGCACTAGCCAGATTTCTTTGTTTATTGGAGCCACACACTCTGAAAAATTGTCCTTTTATGTGACTGTCTGTACTTTTGCCCCATTGGTGTTGGGGTTACCCTGGTTAAGGGCCCACAATCCTCAATTTGACTGGGTCTCTGGGGAGATTCTTAGTTGGGGTACTGATTGTTTCAGGAGTTGCTTGAGCCTTCCAGTCAGGCTCTCGCAGCTAAGTTTGCCAGGATTGCCAGGGTGTTATGCAGATTTTGCGGACGTGTTCTCCAAAAAAGTTGCAGAGGTACTACCTCCCCATCGCCCCTATGACTGTGCCATTGATTTGTTGCCAAATGCTAAGCTTCCCAAGAGCAGGTTGTACTCCCTGTCACGTCCTGAGACTCAGGCTATGGCAGAGTACATTCAGGAGAACTTGGCTAAGGGATTTATCAGACCTTCACAGTCTCCAGTTGGGTCGGGGTTCTTCTTCGTGGGTAAAAAGGACGGTTCATTGCGACCCTACATCGACTTCAGGGAATTGAACCGTATCACGATTAAAAACTCATACCCACTGCCTCTCATTTCGGTCTTGTTTGACCAGCTTCGTACTGCCACCATTTTTTCTAAGATTGACCTACGCGGGGCGTACAATCTAATCCGAATAAGAGAGGGGGATGAATGGAAGACTGCCTTTAATACCCACTCAGGGCATTATGAATATTTGGTGATGCCTTTTGGGCTCTGTAATGCCCCGGCAGTCTTCCAGGATTTCATGAACGATGTACTCAGGGAATATTTGGATAGATTCTTAGTTGTATACTTAGATGACATCCTAATCTTCTCCCATTCCCTGGAGGAACATCGGAAGCATGTACGCTTAGTCCTCCAGAAACTCAGAGACCACCGGCTTGGGGCGAAGCTGGAGAAGTGCGAATTTGAAGTTCAGCAAATCGCATTTCTAGGATATATTATCTCCCCAGAAGGTTTCCAAATGGAGGGTTCCAAGGTACAGGCAGTCCTGGATTGGGTGCAGCCCACTAGTTTGAAGGCGCTTCAGCGTTTCCTGGGCTTTGCGAATTTTTATAGACGATTTATCGCTGGATTTTCGTCTATAGTGGCGCCCTTGGTGGCACTCACTAAGAAAGGGGCGGATGTTGCTCACTGGTCTTGTGAGGCTAAAGCGGCTTTTGCCCGTCTCAAAAGGGCATTTGTATCGGCCAAGGTGCTGCGACACCCAGATCCAGAGCGTCCTTTTGTGGTGGAGGTGGATGCCTCTGAGATGGGTATTGGGGCAGTGCTCTCTCAGATGGGAGTGTCTGATAATCGCCTTCATCCCTGTGCTTACTTTTCCCGTAAATTTTCGCCTGCCGAGATGAATTATGACGTGGGTAACCGGGAATTGTTGGCTATTAAGGATGCACTCGAGGAGTGGAGACACTGGCTTGAGGGGGCTAAGTTTGTGGTCTCAATTCTCACCGACCATAAGAATCTGGCATATTTAGAGTCAGCGAAGCGTCTCAATGCCAGGCAGGCACGATGGGCTTTGTTTTTTGCTCGCTTTAATTTTTTGATAACATATCGCCCTGGGTCAAAAAACATCAAGGCTGATGCGCTCTCGCAGTGTTTTGCTCCAATCCAGGAGACCACCGAGGAGCCGTTGCCCATTGTGTCCCCATCATGTATTAAAGTGGGCATTACCCAGGACCTCTTATCATTAGTCCTTAGAGCACAGGAGCAGGCTCCTCCAGACCTTCCGGTAGGTCTTTTGTTTGTGCCTCCTAGGTTAAGACAGCGAGTGTTCCTGGAATTCCATGCCAAGAAGTCGGCAGGTCACCCGGGTATTGCCAGAACTCGGGAGTTGCTATCTAGGGCGGTGTGGTGGCCCTCGGTGGCTAAGGATGTGGATCAGTGGGTTCGGGCATGTGACATCTGTGCCCGAAATAAGACTCCTAGAGGGGTTCCTGTTGGCCCATTACATCCACTCTCTATCCCATCTAAGCCATGGACCCACATTTCAATGGATTTTGTGGTGGACTTGCCCAAATCCTCGGGGATGACAGCCATCTGGGTTGTCGTTGACAGGTTTTCGAAGATGGCGCACTTCGTTCCACTGGTTGGGCTGCCATCGGCCAGACGCCTGTCTGAATTATTTATGCTGCATGTTGTGCGTCTCCACGGGTTGCCACTTGATGTGGTCTCTGACCGCGGATCCCAGTTTGTGGCCAAATTCTGGAGGGCATTTTGTTCCGATCTCCAGATTTCTGTCAGCTTGTCGTCAGGCTACCATCCGCAGACTGAAAGGGTGAACCAGTCCTTGGAGCAGTTCCTCGGGTGTTATGGCTCCAAGTGTCAGACTGACTGGGTTGCTCATCTGTCCATGGCGGAGTTTGCCTATAACAACGCGGCTCACTCTGCTACAGGGATCTCTCCCTTCCTTTGTGTGTATGGGCATCATCCTAAGGCCAATTCTTTTGACCCCCTGGACTCCACGCCTGGTGGTTCCTCTGTGGTTTCGGTCCTTAGAGGTATTTGGAGGAAAGTGAAGAAAGCCCTTGTGTCTGTGTCATTAGTGACCAAAAGGGTTTTTGATAAGCGGAAAAGACCCTGCAGCTTCAAATTAGGAGACTTCGTCTGGTTGTCTACCAAGAATTTGAAGTTGAGACAGCCATCTCATAAGTTAGGCCCCCGGTTCATCGGCCCTTATAAGATCACCAGGGTTATCAATCCGGTGGCATTTCAGTTAGATCTGCCCCGTTCTTTGGGTATCAATAAAACATTTCATTGTTCCCTTTTAAAACGGGCGATTAGTAATCCTTCTTCCAGTGGAAGACCTTCCCCTCTTCTGATACGTGGCCAGAGGGAGTTTGTTGTTGAAAGGATTCTTGACTCCAAGATGGTTCGGGGTCGGCTGTCATTTTTGGTGCACTGGAAGGGGTATGGCCCGGAGGAGCGGTCGTGGGTGCGCAGTTGTGATCTTCATGCCCCCAGACTGATACGCTCTTTCTTCTCGCAGTTCCCCGATAAACCCGGTGGTAGGGGTTCTTTGACCCCTCGTCAGAGGGGGGGTACTGTTAGGGTCTCCTGCCCTGTGCTGCCACGTCGTCATGGCAACCGGGAGACAAGTGCTAGCGGAGTAACCTGAGCGCAGCTGATACTCCGGTTCGGGTCTTTTGCTGTGCAGTGGTTACAGGCTCTGTGCACGGCAGGGGATCCGGTGCTGGTTTTTGTGCTCAGTCTGTGAGGTCTGAGTGGGGCGTGGACAGCACCTGCTATATAAGGCCTCTTCTCAGGTTAAGCAGATGCTGCTGAATCTTTGTTGGTTAGTTAGTTCCTGAAAGTTAGCCAGTACTGTATAGCTTTGTATTTGTTGTTGCTTACTGCATATAGGCCTTGGGATTTGGTACTACACTCTGCCAATCCAGACCTAACAGTAAGACTGGAGTCAGTCGTTTAACTTGCTGGGGTTCTTTTGCTACTCTGTGAACTTAGCAAGTTTGCGGCTGTATTCTCAGATTTGCCTGCCTAAATCCTGTCTCACTGTGCAAGGTGTTCAGGTGTCAGTTTAGTGGCAGTAAGCTGAACCTGTGCACTGCAAGTGAGGATTAGGATTGTGGAGACTCTCCTTGTGTCTATCATTCCATCTCTGACCAAGGAGTTTACTGCCACACCCGTTGGTAACCCTTTAGGGTTTTGCTGTTGCCCTTAGCAACAGCATTTCGGGTTCTCTACGTATTAAAACACAACATCTTGCTTTTTCCATCTGAGCATTCTTAATACTAGGGAGACACCCAGTTTCTTAGCCTCTGGGCTTCTCTGTTCACTTTGTGTTTATTTTGTTACCCTATCACCTTCTGTGTACGTAATGTCATATTACCCAGTCTGTCTGTGAGTTCATTTGTTTTGCATCCCTATCTGTTCAGACACCAGTACATTCCTGCAGGCACTGGTGTGCATAACAGTTCAGACACCAGTACATTCCTGCAGGCACTGGTGTGCATAACACCGAGGCACCAACAGGCTAAAAGCTTTGACTGTTCCCAAGATGCTCAGCGCCACCTCCTCTATAACCCCGCCTCCATGCACAGGAGCTCAGTTTTGTTAACCAGTCCAATGCAGTAGCAGGTAAAAGAGACGACAACCGTTTTCTGCAGCGGGGTACACTGGGTTCCACAGGGAATAACATTGGGGATGTCCTAAAGCAGTTCCTCAAGGGAGGGGACGCACTGTAGTGGGCACAAGAACCCGGCGTCCAAAGGAAGCATCCTGGGAGGCGGATGTATCAAAGGCATAGAACCTTATGAACATGTTCACTGAGGACCACATAGCCACCTTGCACAATTGTTCAAGGGTCGCACCACGTCGGGCCACCCAAGAAGGTCCAACAGGCCGAGTAGAATGGGCCTTGATAGTAGCAGGAACTGGACGACCAGCTTTTACATAAGCATGTGCAATCACCATTCTAATCCATCTGGCCAGGGTCTGCTTGTGAGCAGGCCAGCCACATTTGTGAAAACCAAACAGTACAAAGAGAGAATCAGACTTAATGGAAGCTGTCCTATTTACATAGATTACGGAGAGCCCGTACCACATTCAAAGACCACTCTCTGGATGACAATTCAGGAGAGACAAAGGCTGGAACCACAATCTCCTGATTAAGGTGGAAAGAAGACACCGCCTTAGGTAGGTACCCGGGACGTGTCCTAAGAACCGCCCAGTCACGGTGAAAAAATCAGATAGGGGGAGCTATAAGACAAGGCACCCAAATCCGACACCTGTCTAGCAGAGGCAATAGCCAGTAGAAACAATACCTTAAGAGAGAGCCACTTTAAGGTCTGCTGATTCAAGAGGCTCATATTGAGATCCTTGTAATGCCTCCAGAACCACCGACAAATCCCAAGGAGCCACAGGCGGGATGTAAGGAGGTTGTATCCGTAACACACCCTGAGTGAATGTATGAACATCATGCAGAGTTGCAATTCTTCTCTGAAACCAAACCGACAAGGCAGAAATATGAGCCTTGATGGAGGCCAGACGAAGGCCCAAATCCAGGCCCTGTTGCAGAAAGGCCAAAAGTTTGGCCGTACTAAACTTGTAAGCGTCATGATTGTTAGATGCGTACCAAGCAAAGTAAGAATGCCAGAACCTATCATAAATCCGAGCAGAAGCCTGTTTCCGGGCCTTCAACATAGTTTGAATGACCGCCTCAGAAAAACCTTTGGCCCTCAGGACCGAAGCTTCAAGAGCCACGCCGTCAAAGCCAACCGGGCCAAATCCTGATATACACAAGGGCCCTGAACGAGGAGATCTGGGCGCTGCAGAAGTAGAAGGGGACGCTCTATCGAGAGACCCTGAAGGTCTGAGAACGAATGCTGTCTGGGCCACGCTGGGGCAATCAGAAGCAGGAGTCCTCCTTCTTGCTTGAACTTCCTTATTACCCTGGGCAGAAGTGACACCGGAGGGAACACGTAGGGCAGCCAAAAGTTCCATGGAATTGCCAGTGCGTCCACAAACGCTGCTTGAGGATCCCTTGTTCTTGCTCCGAAGACCGGAACCTTGTGATTGTGTCGAGACGCCATCAGGTCCACATCTGGGAGGCCCCACTTGTCAATACTTCTGGATGGAGGCTCCACTCTCCGGCGTGTACGTCCTGATGACTGAGGAAGTCCGCTTCCCAGTTTAGGAACCCCGGAATGAACACTGCCGATATGGCCGGTAGATGGCGTTCCGCCCACTGAAGAATCCTTGATACTTCCCTCATTGCCATGCGGCTTCGAGTGCCACCTTGATGATTGATGTACGCCACTGTGGTGGCGTTGTCTGATTGTACTTGAACAAGCCTGTTCTGTAAGAAAGGCAGGGCCAGTGTCAATGCATTGAACACTGCCCGCAATTCCAGAATGTTTATTGGGAGGAGAGACTCCTCCCTGGTCCACCAACCCTGAAGGGAGTGTTGCTCCAACACCGCACCCCAACCTCTCAGACTTGCATCCGTCATCAGAAGGACCCAGTTGGAGATCCAGAAGGGACGATCCCTGCTCAAACGTTGGTCCTGCAGTCACCAACTCAGTGACAGACGGACCTCCGGAGATAAGGAGATCATCTGAGACCAGGCCGTCCACTTGGCAAGAATCAGTTTCTGCAGAGGGCGGGAATGGAATTGAGCGTACTCCACCATGTCGAAAGCCGACACCATGAGACCTAGCACTTGCATTGCCGAGTGTATTGACACTTGCGGACGAGATAGAAAGCATCGAATCCTGTCCTGAAGTTTCAGGACCTTCTCCTGAGACAAGAACAACCGCTGGTTGTGAGTGTCCAACAATGCCCCCAGGTGCACCATGCTCTGAGCAGGGACCAGGGAAGATTTCTTCCAGTTGATGAGCCACCCGTGGGCTTGCAGAAACTGGAGCATCAAATCCCGATGACAAAGGAGGATTTCTGGGGAATTGCCAGGATCAGCAAGTCGTCCAGATACGGGAGGATCCTGACCCCTTGACGGCGGAGTACAGCAGTCATTACCACCATGAGCTACGTGAAGACTCGCGGAGCCGTGGTCAAACCAAAAGGTAAAGCCCGAAATTGAAAATGGAGGTTGCCCACAGCAAACCTCAGGTACTGCTGATGCGACATTGCAATAGGTATATGCAGGTAAGCATCCTGTATGTCCAGGGAGACCATATAATCCCCGGGCTCCAAGGCCAGAACAATAGAGCGAAGAGTTTCCATACGAAACTTGGAGACTCGCACAGATTTGCTCAAGGACTTGAGGTTGAGAATGGGCCGAGAGGACCCATTCGGTTTCGGGACTAGGAACAGCGGTGAATAGTACCCCTTGCCTTTATCGATGTCTCGATAAAGGCCCAGGCCAGGGCTGAAACGCGTTGACAAGCAGGAGTGTGAGTAGTGACAACTTTTTCCGGACTTTTTATTCATTAGACTTTTATTCGATTTTTTATGCTTTATTAAAACAAAGGGATATCCTGTGCTCTTGGGATCCCCCTTATTTTTTCCTTGCCGGCTCTGCCTAGGAATTGTTTTATTTTTGTATACTGTTTTTATGGATCCAATACAGTTTGTCTGTATTTGTGACCCCCAATAAATTTTTGTACCCCCCTATATCCATCTGAGGAGAGTGAGTTCCTTCTTTTGGGGAGGCAAGACTGTTACCATTAAGGACATTGGAGGGGGAGTTGAACCTAAAAGATACCTTGATGGGAGTACGAAGATATTAAGAACTGTGAGTTTGGGTACGCACAATTTGACCCACAGATTTTCCTGTTATTCTAAAGATACCTTGATGTGTTTATTATCGTCTTCATGAGTGTGAGTTTTTGGGTACGCTCCATCTAGACATTACAAGTCTTTAAAGATACCTTGATGTGTTTACCACCCATCTCGCGAGTGTGAGTTTTGGGGTACGCTCCACCAATATATTATAGACCACATCTATTTGCCAGGCGCAGTTCAAGTGAATCAGGCCTCGGTATTGAAAAAGAAACCTTGATGGGCTTAGAAATATCTGAATAAAGTGTGAGTGGGGTACGCTTAGAACCACCACTAGCTCTCTTGAAAAAGATTCTTTTGACATATATAAGGAATTTACTACACATTGGTTCTTTTGTTTCCATATTTCCCTATATGTTGCCATATCCTGGAGAAATTACACCAGCCAATATCTATTGAAGGATTCACCACAGGAAACTGCCAATAAGGGATGTAATGGTGATATTGATATTGATATTTTTATTACAATTGTTTCATTAGAGCGCTGTTGGTATA
This sequence comes from Pseudophryne corroboree, assembly GCF_028390025.1. NCBI lineage: Eukaryota > Metazoa > Chordata > Amphibia > Anura > Myobatrachidae > Pseudophryne > Pseudophryne corroboree. The sequence continues at coordinate 343,925,883 of NC_086450.1, read as the reverse complement.
AATACAAATCTCAAATTTCTGGTATTGTGAGTACCCCTTGCCTCTCTGAGCCAAAGGCACCTGTACTATCACTCCTGTGTCCAGGAGGGACTGTACCACCGAATGAAGAGTTTTTGCCTTCACCTGATCCGAAGGGATGTCTGTCAGGCAAAATCGATGAGGGGGACGATTCTTGAAGGATATGGCGTAACCTCGAGTGACGACTTCCCGTACCCAGGCGTTGGAAGTGGTCTTCGGCCATTCCTGGGTAAACCCTAGAAGTCGGCCTCCCACCCTGGGATCCGCCAGGGGGAGGCCCGCCCCGTCATGCAGCAGGTTTGTCAGATTTGGAAGCTGGCTGACAGGCAGCCCAGGCACGTTTAGGTTTGGGCTTAGTGGTTTTGAAGTGCTAGCCTGTTTCGGGTACGCCTGACCTTTTGCTTTACCTGAAGGACGAAAGGAAGTACTCTTAACCTTCGGCACCGAAGGAGCAGTACTAGGTAGACACGCTGTTTTAGCAGAAGCTAAGTCAGCCACTATTTTGTTGAGGTCCTCTCCGAAAAGAATGTTTCCCTTAAAAGGGAGCACCTCCAGGGTTTTCTTAGAATCCAGATCCACAGACCAGGACCGTAACCATAGAATCCGGCGAGCCAAAATGGACGTAGTAGAAGCCTTGGCTGCCAGAATACCAGCGTCAGAAGCCGCCTCCTTAATGTAATGAGAGGCTGTAACAATATACGAGAGACATTGTCTAGCATTATCAGAAAAGTTGGAAGGCAACTCCGCTTCCACCTCCTGAGCCCATGCTTCAATAGCTTCTGCCGCCCAAGTAGCTGCAATAGTGGGCCGATGCACAGCTCCTGCTAGGGTGTAAATCGCCTTTAAGCAACCCTCCACACGCTTATCCTTTGGCTCTTTCAGAGAAGTGACGGTAGTTACAGGTAGAGCTGAGGAAACCACCAGCCGCGCCACTTGCGAATCCACAGGTGGGGGTGTATTTCTCAATTTTTACTTAGCTCCGCAGCGAGGGGATAGCGAGACAGCATTTTCTTGTGAGGTGTGAATTTCTTTCCCGGATTTTCCCAGGATTCCTGACGTATGTCAACTAAATGGTCAGAGTGAGGTAAAATAGGATTTTAATATACCTACCGGTAAATCCTATTCTCGTAGTCCGTAGAGGATGTTGGGGAGCATCAAAGACCATGGGGTATAGACGGATCCTTGGGCACTATAAAATTTGAATAGTGTGGGTTGGCCCCTCCCTCTATGCCCCTCCTCCAGACCTCAGCTTAGGAACTGTGCCCGAGGAGACGGACAGCTGCGAGAGAGGATACTGCAATGTTGTGTGGCGAGATTCACACCAACTCACACTGAACTTATAACATGCAACCAAATGTAACTCAATGAAAACATGTCAATATACATGAACTAAAAAGTGGCAGCAACCGCTGCCATTACTTAACAAGAAACAAGAGTGCAAAGAACAGAAGCACTGGGTGGGTGCCCAACATCCTCTACGGACTACTAGAAAAGGATTTACCGGTAGGTATATTAAAAACCTATTTTCTCTTATGTCCTAGAGGATGTTGGGGAGCATCAAAGACCATGGGGCCTATACCAAAGCTCCCACTAGGGGAGGGAAAGTGCTGATGTTCCCTGCAAAACTGACTGACCAAATTGGAGGTCATCAGAGGCCAAAGTATCAAACCTGTAGAACTTCGCAAATGTGTTCGAACTTGACCAAGTAGCTGCTCGGCAAAGCTGAAGTGCCGAGACCCCCCGGGCAGCCGCCCAGGAAGAGCCCACTTTACGAGTAGAGTGAGCCTTGACCGAAGTAGGTTTCGGTAACCCTGCTGAAGAGTAAGCGTGCTGGACAGTACAAGGTATCCAGCGACTAATAGTCTGCTTTGAAGCAGGACACCCAATTTTATTGGGATCGTAAAGCACGAATAATGCTTCTGACTTTCGAAGAGGAGCAGTCCTCTTGACATATATCTTTAAAGCCCGGACAACGTCCAAGAACTTTCTTGTAATAGAAGTGTCAGTAGCCACTGGCACCACAATAGGCTGGTTGATATGAAAAGATGATACCACTTTTGGAAGGAACTGCTGACGTGTCCTTAACTCAGCCCTATCTTCATGAAAAATCAAGTAAGGGCTCTTGTGAGACAAGACCCCCAACTCAGACACCCGCCAATAAGGTGACTACTTTCCATGTAAGAAATTTTAATTCTGCCTTCCATAACGGTTCAAACCACTCCGATTGCAGGAACTGCAACACCACATTAAGGTCAAATGGCTCCATAGGAGGCACAAAGGGAGGGTTGGATGTGCAGAACCCCTTTTATAAAAGTCTGAACCTCAGGAAGGGGTAGCCAATTGTTTCTGGAAAAATATGGACAAGGCTGAAATTTGGACCTTGATATAGCCTAACTTTAGGCCCACATCCACTCCTGACTGTAGGAAAAGGAGTAATCTACCCAACCGGAATTCTTTCGTAGGGAACTTCTTTGACTCGCACCAAGAGACATATTTCTGCTAAATTCTATGGTAATGTTTTGACGTCACAGCTTTTCTAGCCTGAATCAGGGTAGGAATGACCTCGTTCGGAATACCTTTCCGGGCCAAAAGCTTTCGCTCGACCTCCATACCATCAAACCTTGAAGCAGTAAGACCCTTTGAGGCACTGGGTTTTGATCTGGAAGAAGAAGGAACCTTCTTTTTTGAACAAGACTCAGAATGTTTAGCAGGCCTTTCAGGGCCATGAGTTTTGTCAGAACCGCAGATACCGGATCTGGACAGTTCCGTTCCAGAGACCCCAATGCTAGAACTAGCCGCTGGATCCTTCCCACAAAGAGTGGGAGTATCCACCTGGAATAAAGTATCCCAGCCATCAGCTTTAGGCAAAGGAGCCTTACGACTCTGAAGATTTATGTAAAGGACGTTTACCCTTCTGTGAAGTGCTCAAATTGGACATCTTCTTAGGAGCTAAAGTTTCAGGCCGCACTGCGTCAGCCACCCTTGGAAGCTCGTCTTGCAATGGAAGTGGATGCAGTTCTGATTCCTGTACCTGTGTCTCTGTAGTAAATGAGGTAATCTCATTACAAGGAACAATCGCAAGATGTGTTGGTAGCAACTCCGTGGTTGATGCTTCAGAACAGTCCACTGTAAGATTAGATTGTGGTATGATCCTTTTCGTCTGCAGAACTCTGCTATTTCTATCAATTGCCTTTTGTATTCTCTGTAATTGTCTGACAATTTTGCCAAGAGGGAGTTTTTAACTGCAAACGGGAATTTAACTTCTCAATTGAGCTTGTGAATCCCTCCCGACTGGACACCCACAGGGGAGTCCCAGCGTCATTGTGGGGTAGAGGGCAGAACAGAAGCAGTCTTCTGATCCTGAAGGCCTGCCGTCGCAGGCTTTCCACCACGTCCCTGACCCCTTCCTCAACCAAAGAAAGGGGTGGAACCTCTAGCTCTCTCCGCTTTACCACCTCTGGAAGGTTGCGGAGATGGACCAAAATAAGGTTTCTTCGTAGGAGGAGTAGCAGAAGGAAGAAAAGCAGACTTGCCTGCTGTAGTTTTAGATATCCATGCATCTGGTGCTTCTCCAAACAGAGCCTCCCCTTCGTAGGGCAGGGTTTCCACATTTTTCTTAGATTCAGCCTCTGCAGACCACTGGTTAAGCCAGAGGCCTCTGCGCGCAGATACCGCCAAGGCAGATGACCGTGCAGCTAATAAACCAATGTCTTTCATGGCTTCAACCATGTATTCTGCCGAATCCTTAATATGAGTCAATGTGGATATAATTGCATCCTTGTCAATGGTATCAATGTTTGCAAGCAAATTCTCTGCATATTTTTCAATGGCATTGGAAACCCATGCACCTGCAATGGTAGGTATAAGTATAGCCCCACTGGCCGAGTATATAGATTTGAGGGTATTCTCAATTTTCCGGTCTGCCGGTTCCTTCAGTGAAACCGTGCTGGGGACGGCTAACGTAACTCTTTTGGACAATCGTGACAGGGAGGCGTCTACCACGGGAGAAGTTTCCCATTTTTTTTCTATCACCCTCAGGAAAGGGATAGGCCAGTAATAGTCTCTTAGGTAATTGGAATTTCTTGTCTGGAGTCTTCCAGGCCTCACTAAACAGAGCATTCAAATCTTCCGACACCGGAAAAGTAACTACAGGCTTCTTATCCAAATGAAAATAAGCTTTATTCCCCTGTACAGGAGTTTCATCAGGAATATCTAACACTTCCTTAACACTTGTAATCAAATTCTGAATACGCTTAGAGAGAGCATCCGCTCCCTTAGAATACCCGTCGGTGTCCCCTGTGTCGTCATCAGTATCTGTGTCGACATTTAGTAACCGCACCAAGGAGCAGTTGGCGGGACCTGAAGAGGGACCCCCTGCTGAGACAGAGGGACCTGTACATAGGGTATCTTCTATAGATCTCTTCCACTGCTGAAATTCAGATTGTATGAATCTGTCATGTAACTGAGCAATCATATGTTTAATGGTCCCCAATCCTACTGGTTTTTCCACAAAAGGATCAGGGAACAACACAGTCTTGTTTATCAGGGAGGAAATCTCCCTCAGTAGAAATAACCTCTGCATCATCTAAATTTTCCATTGAATAAAGAAAATAATACTGTGTGTACCTATACAGACATACACTCAGATACACAGGTTTTCTACAGGTCCTGCACTGAGATCTGCAGTGACACAGAAGAATGAGCCCAGCCCCCACAGCGCTATGAGAAGGGTTAATAATAAACCTGTAGCGCTATTTTATATACATATAAATATAAACCTTATAGGTTCTATAATCCACCAATGCTCTCCCCCCTGTCTATGACACCCTGGTACCACAAGGAGTGAGGAGGAGACCAGCGTCCCTGCAACGTGTCCTGTGCGGGCCGGTGCAGCTTCTAAAATGGCGCCGGTGGGCTGGAGCTGACAGAGAGAAGAAAGTCTGCCCCTAAAATGGTGCGGAATCGCCCCCGTTTTATTATTTATATTGGCCGGGGTTTCTGTATACCGTGGCGTCGGGCCGCCGTATACCCGTGACCAGACTTATAGGGAATTACTTTGCCAGCACAGAGCGACCCCCCTCCCCAGCGCTCTGTACCCAGGGGAGTATCTTTATTGAGCCAGCGGAGCACAGCCTGATACCGCTGTGCTCCGTCCCTAACAGCCGTCATTGAACCCCAGTTATCCCTTATGTATACCTGGGGTTTGTACTCACCACTCGACGCCTTCTGGCAATTTCAGGGGGTGGCGGCTGGTGCTGTGGGAGTGAGCGTTCGCCATCGGGGCTATGTGATCAACACCCTCAGGAGCTAATGGTGTTCTGTCAGTCTACAGGTACTTGGTTCCTGCTCCCCCCTCTGAGTCCCACGAAGCAGGGAAGCTGTTGCCAGCAGCTTCCCTGAAACTAAAACTTAGAAATCATTTATTTTCTTCACTCCTCTCGGGAGCTCACTGAAAGTGATGCCAGCTCTCTCGGGCACAATTTCTAAACTGAGGTCTGGAGGATGGGCATAGAGGGAGGGGCCAACCCACACTATTCAAATTTTATAGTGCCCAAGGCTCCACAGGATCCGTCTATACCCCATGGTCTTTGATGCTCCCCAACATCCTCTAGGACGTAAGAGAAAACTTGTTTAACAACCTTCTGACGTTTAAATCTCTCCGGTTTCTTAGAAGTAGCATCAGGCTCTGGGTCATCAGTAATTTGAAGAATTAGTCTAATAGCCACCAATAAGTCAGGAACATCCACCTGTGAGTCAGTATCCGGATAAGAATCTATGGGATCAGTATACACGCCATCCTCATCAGACGAGGTGTCTGGGACGTGGGTAGATTGTGAGGAAGTAATGGCCCACTTAGAGGACCCCTTGGTCTTAGGTGGGCGAGAGTTAGATTTCTGTTTTGTCAGCGAGTGGTTCAATTGCTGTAACTGAGTGGACAGGCGATCTTAATAACGTGGAGAAAGTAGCCCAAGGTGGGTCATTATGAACCCACGTTGCTACGGTCCCACTGGGGTGTAGGGAACTCCCAGAACTTGAACCCTCTGCTGCTATGTTTTCCTCTAATGTGTCCGCAGCATCACCACCACCACAATGTGGGATCAGCCACAGCTCCGTTGCCCCTTGTAGCTGACATACCTGTAAGCTCAAATCACGGGCAACTCAGTACAATGGCCCTCATTCCGAGTTGTTCGCTCGCTAGCCGCTTTTCGCAGCATTACACACGCTAAGCCGCCGCCCTCTGGGAGTGTATCTTAGCATAGCAGAATTGCGAACAAAGTATTCGCAATTTTGTGAAAAGTTTTCTCTGTGCAGTTTCTGAGTAGCTCGAGACTTACTCCTCCAGTGCGATCAGTTCAGTGCTTGTCGTTCCTGGTTTGACGTCACAAACACACCCAGCGTTCGCCCAGACACTCCCCCGTTTCTCCAGCCACTCCCGCGTTTTTCCCAGAAACGGTAGCGTTTTTTCACACACTCCCATAAAACGGCCAGTTTCCGCCCAGAAACACCCACTTCCTGTCAATCACACTCCGATCTCCAGAACGAAGAAAAAACCTCGTAATGCCGTGAGTAAAATACCAATCTTCATAGCAAATTTACTTGGCGCAGTCGCAGTGCGAACATTGCGCATGCGCAATTAGCGGAAAATCGCTGCGATGCGAAGAAAATTACAGAGCGAACAACTCGGAATGAGGGCCAATATAAGCAGTCTAATACCTTGTCAAGAAACAGAGAATTCAAGAGGTATATGGTGACTGAAAATCACAGAGAAAAATACTCAACAAGTATATCCTGTGAAACACCTATCTCCTATATAATAGCCCAGATCTGTGACTTTGTGCCTGTGTGTATAACGCATCTCTCATTGGGTTAGTAGCAGGTCTATCACACCCAGTCCACAGCTGATTGGGCGAGAAACACCCTCCCACACAGGTTACATCCAATGGGAGGTTCTGCCCTTTGCCTGCTGTGTTTTCACTCGGTGTGCATTAGGGAACACAGTTTTTTTCCTACACAGAATTACCCCTCCCCTTTTAGCACCTGAGTGACATTACAATCTGATTGAGCAGCTTTCCACTTTGTGTATTGTATATAGAGAGGCATAAAAGGGTCAGCATTAGGAGGGATTGCTGATTCCAGAAGTGCCATAGGGGAAGCCAGGGGTATCCCCAGGTAAGCTGGCTCTCAGATGCTGTAGGTGCCATTACCATGTGGCCTTACACTGGGAATTTAACCCAGATATATTTGTAATTATTTATGGGGTGGGTGTGGGGTGCGGTGGCCCCTGTGTCGGTATGGCTGGGCTGCTTCAGGTCGGCACACCCTAACACTTTATTAACACTTATTATTTTTCCTATCACTTTGTATACATTATTTTAATCACACCACTTACATAGCACTTCTGTGCTTCTTATTAACCCTTATTAATTCTCACCTGTGTGCTGACCTGGGGTGGCCGACCTGTGCCGACATCGTGGGGTCCTGCACCCCCGGCCCATACCTAGTATTAGGGACCCCCAGTGACGGAGAAGCCCTGTCGATCGGCCTGGAGGCTTAACCCTATATCTGCAGATATACGCAACTAAGATCTCCGTATTATCTGACTATTATTATGTAGAAATATTATTCACTCGGTGTGCATTAGGGAACACAGTTTTTTTCCTACACAGAATTACCCCTCCCCTTTTAGCACCTGAGTGACATTACAATCTGATTGAGCAGCTTTCCACTTTGTGTATTGTATATAGAGAGGCATAAAAGGGTCAGCATTAGGAGGGATTGCTGATTCCAGAAGTGCCATAGGGGAAGCCAGGGGTATCCCCAGGTAAGCTGGCTCTCAGATGCTGTAGGTGCCATTACCATGTGGCCTTACACTGGGAATTTAACCCAGATATATTTGTAATTATTTATGGGGTGGGTGTGGGGTGCGGTGGCCCCTGTGTCGGTATGGCTGGGCTGCTTCAGGTCGGCACACCCTAACACTTTATTAACACTTATTATTTTTCCTATCACTTTGTATACATTATTTTAATCACACCACTTACATAGCACTTCTGTGCTTCTTATTAACCCTTATTAATTCTCACCTGTGTGCTGACCTGGGGTGGCCGACCTGTGCCGATATCGTGGGGTCCTGCACCCCCGGCCCATACCTAGTATTAGGGACCCCCAGTGACGGAGAAGCCTTGTCGATCGGCCTGGGGGCTTAACCCTATATCTGCAGATATACGCAACTAAGATCTCCGTATTATCTGACTATTATTATGTAGAAATATTATTCACTCGGTGTGCATTAGGGAACACAGTTTTTTTTCACAGAGCAGGATTAGCAATGGGACTGATGGAGCTGCAGCTCCAGCCCCCACACCCCAAAATAGTCCCACTGCATCTGCAGCAACATACCCTCCAAAAATGTACACATAAAAAGTAATACAAATTCGAAAAGGGGGCGTGGCCACGGGTACAGCCGCGTGGCCACGCCCCTTTTCCTATACTTTCAATGGAAGCTTGGGGAGTCAAAAATGCCACTGCATCTGCAGCAAGTCTCTGTGCTGCAGATATGGAGGGGGGGGGGGGGGAGAATCCTTTTACTGCAGCGTCCTATGTCCTGCTGCCAGTCCGCCTGTCCCCTCCGGCATCAAAAATTCCCACTCCCTAGCCGCGGCGCAGGTGTAACAAAAGCTGCTGCAGCCACTGGCATAGATGTGTATGAAAGCGGCGCTGCAGAAGGCTTTCATAGCCCTCCCTGCGCCGCATACTCTCTGAGCCCCGGAGCCTTCTCTGCGTGTAATGTCACAGAAGTGCCTCCCCGCCACAGCCGCGCCCAGATTCCCAGAGGCCCTGACTCCGCAACACAGCACTTGGGCTGACAGCCTGGAAGCCCCGAGATGGCTAATGTAAGGGATAGAGTGGGTGATATCGTGGAGGGTAATGTCTGGACGCTGAATCAATGTAGAAGGTGACAGTGCTGTGCAGTGCAGTCTGGGCCGGTGCTAGGGTGTTCGGCGCCTCCCTGCAAACTATAAATTTGCACCCTCGCATACTTTACAAAGGCACAGCGCACATAATGCCCCCTGTAGTAGAGACATACATGTAACGCCCCCTGTACCAGTCACGCTTACACATGTAATGCCCCCCTGTAACAGTGACATACACAAGTAACACCCCCTGTACCAGTGACGCTTACACACGTAACGCCCCCTGTACCAGTGACGCTTACACACGTAACGCCCCCTGTACCAGTGACGCTTACACATGTAACGCCCCCCTGTACCAGTGATGCTTACACACGTAACGCCCTCTGTACCAGTGCCGCTTACACATGTAACGCCCCCCTGTACCAGTAACGCTTACAGAAGAAACACCCCCTGTAGCAGTGACGCTTACACACGTAGCGCCCCCTGTACCAGTGACGCTTACACACGTAGCGCCCCCTGTACCAGTGACGCTTACACACGAAACGCCCCCTGTACCAGTGACGCTTACACACGTAACGCCCCCTGTACCAGTGACGCTTACACACGTAACGCCCCCTGTACCAGTGACGATTACACATGTAACGCCCCCTGTAGCAGTGATGTATACACATGTAACGCCCCCCGTAGCAGTGACGCTTACACACGTAACGCCCTCTGTACCAGTGCTGCTTAGACACGTAATGCCCCTGTATCTGTGCCGCTTAGACACGTAACGCCCCCTGTACCAGTGCTGCTTACACACGTAATGCCCCCTGTATCAGTGCCGCTTACACACGTAACGCCCCTTGTACCAGTGCCGCTTACACGCGTAACGCCCCCTGTACCAGTGCCGCTTACACGCGTAACGCCCCCTGTACCAGTTCCGCTTACACACGTAACGCCCCCTGTACCAGTGCCGCTTACACACGTAACGCCCCCTGTACCAGTGCCGCTTACACACGTAACGCCCCCTGTGCCAGTGCCGCTTACACACGTAATGCCCCCTGTACCAGTGCCGTTTACACACGTAACGCCTACTGTACCAGTGACGCTTACACACATTATGCCGCAGTCACACACACGCAACAGACATATATATATATATATATATATACAGTATATACAAACACACACACACTGTGCATACATTACACACATACACAGTCACACATATATTAGAGATGAGCGGGTTCGGTTCCTCGGAATCCGAACCCCCCGAACTTCAGCCTTTTTTGCACGGGTCCGAGCAGACTCGGATCCTCCCGCCTTGCTCGGTTAACCCGAGCGCGCCCGAACGTCATCATCCCGCTGTCGGATTCTCGCGAGACTCGGATTCTATATAAGGAGCCGCGCGTCGCCGCCATTTTCACACGTGCATTGAGATTGATAGGGAGAGGACGTGGCTGGCGTCCTCTCCGATTAGATTAGAGAGTCAGAGACACTTGAGTTGATTTACTAATTTGGGGAGCATTAGGAGGAGTACTCAGTACAGTGCAGCAGAGTTTTGCTGATAGTGTGACCACCAGTTTAATTTTAATCGGTTCTCTGCCTGAAAAAAAACGATACACAGTCACATACCATATCTGTGCTCAGCCTCAGTGTGCTGCATGATAATATGATAATGATAATATATCATCTATGTATGTATTATATCTGACTGTGCTGAGTGCTCACTGCCAGTGCTGCTCACACAGCTTAATTGTGGGGGAGACTGGGGAGCAGTTATAGCAGGAGTACAGTGCACACTTTTGCTGCCAGTGTGACCACTGACCACCAGTATATTGTCTGCCTGAAAAAGTTAAACAAACACTCCTGTGGTGTTTTTTTTTTTTATTCTATAAACGCATTCTGCTGACAGTGTCCAGCAGGTCCGTCATTCATTATATTATATAAATATTTACCTGTAGTAGTGTTATATTTTTTTTGTTCATCTCTATCATCTTTATCATCTCTATATTAGCAGACGCAGTACGGTAGTCCACGGCTGTAGCTACCTCTGTGTCGTCAGTGCTCGTCCATAATTGTATACCTACCTGTGGTGGGTGGTTTTTTTTTCTATCTTCTTCATACTAGTAGTTCAGCAGTCTGCTGACAGCGTCCAGCAGGTCCGTCATTATATATTATATATACCTGCAGTAGTGATATATATATATTTTTTATATCATTATCATCTCTACATTAGCAGACGCAGTACGGTAGTCCACGGCTGTGGCTACCTCTGTGTCGTCAGTGCTCGTCCATAATTGTATACCTACCTGTGGTGGGGTTTTTTTTTTTCTATCTTCTTCATACTAGTAGTTCAGCAGTCTGCTGACAGCGTCCAGCAGGTCCGTCATTATATATTATATATACCTGCAGTAGTGATATATATATATTTTTTATATCATTATCATCTCTATACTAGCAGACGCAGTACGGTAGTCCACGGCTGTGGCTACCTCTGTGTCGTCAGTGCTCGTCCATAATTGTATACCTACCTGTGGTGGGTTTTTTTTTTTCTATCTTCTTCATACTAGTAGTTCAGCAGTCTGCTGACAGCGTCCAGCAGGTCCGTCATTATAAATTATATATACCTGCAGTAGTGATATATATATATTTTTATATCATTATCATCTCTATATTAGCAGACGCAGTACGGTAGTCCACGGCTGTGGCTACCTCTGTGTCGTCAGTGCTCGTCCATAATTGTATACCTACCTGTGGTGGGGGGGGGGGTTTCTATCTTCTTCATACTAGTAGTTCAGCAGTCTGCTGACAGCGTCCAGCAGGTCCGTCATTATATATTATATATACCTGCAGTAGTGATATATATATATTTTTTATATCATTATCATCTCTATATTAGCAGACGCAGTACGGTAGTCCACGGCTGTGGCTACCTCTGTGTCGTCAGTGCTCGTCCATAATTGTATACCTACCTGTGGTGGGTTTTTTTTTTTTCTATCTTCTTCATACTAGTAGTTCAGCAGTCTGCTGACAGCGTCCAGCAGGTCCGTCATTATATATTATATATACCTGCAGTAGTGATATATATATATTTTTTATATCATTATCATCTCTATACTAGCAGACGCAGTACGGTAGTCCACGGCTGTGGCTACCTCTGTGTCGTCAGTGCTCGTCCATAATTGTATACCTACCTGTGGTGGGTTTTTTTTTTTCTATCTTCTTCATACTAGTAGTTCAGCAGTCTGCTGACAGCGTCCAGCAGGTCCGTCATTATATATTATATATATATATACCTGCAGTAGTGATATATATATATATTTTTTATATCATTATCATCTCTATACTAGCAGACGCAGTACGGTAGTCCACGGCTGTAGCTACCTCTGTGTCGTCAGTCACTCGTCATCCATAAGTATACTAGTATCCATCCATCTCCATTGTTTACCTGAGGTGCCTTTTAGTTGTGCCTATTAAAATATGGAGAACAAAAATGTTGAGGTTCCAAAAATAGGGAAAGATCAAGATCCACTTCCACCTCGTGCTGAAGCTGCTGCCACTAGTCATGGCCGAGACGATGAAATTCCATCAACGTCGTCTGCCAAGGCCGATGCCCAATGTCATAGTACAGAGCATGTAAAATCCAAAACACAAAATATCAGTAAAAAAAGGACTCAAAAATCTAAAATAAAATCGTCGGAGGAGAAGCGTAAACTTGCCAATATGCCATTTACCACACGGAGTGGCAAGGAACGGCTGAGGCCCTGGCCTATGTTCATGGCTAGTGGTTCAGCTTCACATGAGGATGGAAGCACTCAGCCTCTCGCTAGAAAAATGAAAAGACTTAAGCTGGCAAAAGCACAGCAAAGAACTGTGCGTTCTTCGAAATCACAAATCCACAAGGAGAGTCCAATTGTGTCGGTTGCGATGCCTGACCTTCCCAACACTGGACGTGAAGAGCATGCGCCTTCCACCATTTGCACGCCCCCTGCAAGTGCTGGAAGGAGCACCCGCAGTCCAGTTCCTGATAGTCAGATTGAAGATGTCAGTGTTGAAGTACACCAGGATGAGGAGGATATGGGTGTTGCTGGCGCTGGGGAGGAATTGACAAGGAGGATTCTGATGGTGAGGTGGTTTGTTTAAGTCAGGCACCCGGGGAGACACCTGTTGTCCGTGGGAGGAATATGGCCATTGACATGCCTGGTGAAAATACCAAAAAAATCAGCTCTTCGGTGGGGAAGTATTTCAACAGAAATGCGGACAACAGGTGTCAAGCCGTGTGTTGCCTTTGTCAAGCTGCAATAAGTAGGGGTAAGGACGTTAACCACCTCGGAACATCCTCCCTTATACGTCACCTGCAGCGCATTCATCATAAGTCAGTGACAAGTTCAAAAACTTTGGGCGACAGCGGAAGCAGTCCACTGACCAGTTAATCCCTTCCTCTTGTAACCAAGCTCACGCAAACCACCCCACCAACTCCCTCAGTGTCAATTTCCTCCTTCCCCAGGAATGCCAATAGTCCTGCAGGCCATGTCACTGGCAATTCTGACGAGTCCTCTCCTGCCTGGGATTCCTCCGATGCATCCTTGAGTGTAACGCCTACTGCTGCTGGCGCTGCTGTTGTTGCTGCTGGGAGTCGATGGTCATCCCAGAGGGGAAGTCGTAAGACCACTTTTACTACTTCCACCAAGCAATTGACTGTCCAACAGTCCTTTGCGAGGAAGATGAAATATCACAGCAGTCATCCTGCTGCAAAGCGGATAACTGAGGCCTTGGCATCCTGGGCGGTGAGAAACGTGGTTCCGGTATCCATCATTACTGCAGAGCCAACTATAGACTTGTTTGAGGTACTGTGTCCCCGGTACCAAATACCATCTAGGTTCCATTTCTCTAGGCAGGCGATACCGAAAATGTACACAGACCTCAGAAAAAGACTCACCAGTGTCCTAAAAAATGCAGTTGTACCCAATGTCCACTTAACCACGGACATGTGGACAAGTGGAGCAGGGCAGACTCAGGACTATATGACTGTGACAGCCCACTGGGTAGATGTATTGACTCCCGCCGCAAGAACAGCAGCGGCGGCACCAGTAGCAGCATCTCGCAAACGCCAACTCTTTCCTAGGCAGGCTACGCTTTGTATCACCGCTTTCCAGAATACGCACACAGCTGAAAACCTCTTACGGCAACTGAGGAAGATCATCGCAGAATGGCTTACCCCAATTGGACTCTCCTGTGGATTTGTGGTATCGGACAACGCCAGCAATATTGTGCGTGCATTATATCTGGGCAAATTCCAGCACGTCCCATGTTTTGCACATACCTTGAATTTGGTGGTGCAGAATTATTTAAAAAACGAGAGGGGCGTGCAAGAGATGCTGTCGGTGGCCAGAAGAATTGCGGGACACTTTCGGCGTACAGGCACCATGTACAGAAGACTGGAGCAACACCAAAAACGCCTGAACCTGCCCTGCCATCATCTGAAGCAAGAAGTGGTAACGAGGTGGAATTCAACCCTCTATATGCTTCAGAGGTTGGAGGAGCAGCAAAAGGCCATTCAAGCCTATACATCTGGCCACGATATAGGCAAAGGAGGTGGAATGCACCTGTCTCAAGCGCAGTGGAGAATGATTTCAACGTTGTGCAAGGTTCTGCAACCTTTTGAACTTGCCACACGTGAAGTCAGTTCAGACACTGCCAGCCTGAGTCAGGTCATTCCCCTCATCAGGCTTTTGCAGAAGAAGCTGGAGACATTGAAGGAGGAGCTAAGAAAGAGCGATTCCGCTAGGCATGTGGGACTTGTGGATGGAGCCCTTCATTCGCTTAACCAGGATTCACGGGTGGTCAATCTGTTGAAATCAGAGCACTACATTTTGGCCACCGTGCTCGATCCTAGATTTAAAACCTACGTTGTATCTCTCTTTCCGTGTGTCTGCAGGGGTTCAAAGACCTGCTGGTGAGAAAATTATCAAGTCAAGTGGAACTTGATCGGTCAACAGCTCCTCCTTCACATTCTCCCGCAATTGGGGGTGCGAGGAAAAGGCTCAGAATTTCGAGCCCACCCGCTGGCGGTGATGCAGGGCAGTCTGGAGCGACTGCTGATGCTGACATCTGGTCCGGACTGAAGGACCTGACAACGATTACGGACATGTCGTCTACTGTCACTGCATATGATTCTCTCACCATTGAAAGAATGGTGGAGGATTATATGAGTGACCGCATCCAAGTAGGCACGTCAAACAGTCCGTACGTATACTGGCAGGAAAAAGAGGCAATTTGGAGGCCCTTGCACAAACTGGCTTTATTCTACCTAAGTTGCCCTCCCACAAGTGTGTATTCCGAAAGAGTGTTTTGTGCCGCCGCTCACCTTGTCAGCAATCGGCGTACGAGGTTACTTCCAGAAAATGTGGAGAAGATGATGTTCATTAAAATTAATTATAATCAATTCCTCCGTGGAGACATTGACCAGCAGCAATTGCCTCCACAAAGTACACAGGGAGCTGAGATGGTGGATTCCAGTGGGGACGAATTGATAATCTGTGAGGAGGGGGATGTACACGGTGATGAATCGGAGGATGATGATGAGGTGGACATCTTGCCTCTGTAGAGCCAGTTTGTGCAAGGAGAGATTAATTGCTTCTTTTTTGGTGGGGGTCAAAACCAACCCGTCATTTCAGTCACAGTCGTGTGGCAGACCCTGTCACTGAAATGATGGGTTGGTTAAAGTGTGCATGTCCTGTTTATACAACATAAGGGTGGGTGGGAGGGCCCAAGGACAATTCCATCTTGCACCTCTTTTTTCTTTAATTTTTCTTTGCGTCATGTGCTGTTTGGGGAGTAGTTTTTTGAAGGGCCAGCCTGCGTGACACTGCAGTGCCACTCCTAGATGGGCCAGGTGTTTGTGTCGGCCACTAGGGTCGCTTAGCTTACTCACACAGCTACCTCATTGCGCCTCTTTTTTTCTTTGCGTCATGTGCTGTTTGGGGAGTAGTTTTTTGAAAGGCCATCCTGCGTGACACTGCAGTGCCACTCCTAGATGGGCCAGGTGTTTGTGTCGGCCACTAGGGTCGCTTAGCTTACTCACACAGCTACCTCATTGCGCCTCTTTTTTTCTTTGCGTCATGTGCTGTTTGGGGAGTAGTTTTTTGTAGGGCCATCCTGCGTGACACTGCAGTGCCACTCCTAGATGGGCCAGGTGTTTGTGTCGGCCACTTGGGTCGCTGAGCTTAGTCACACAGCTACCTCATTGCACCTCTTTTTTTCTTTGCGTCATGTGCTGTTTGGGGAGTGTTTTTTGGAAGGGCCATCCTGCGTAACACTGCAGTGCCACTCATAGATGGGCCAGGTGTTTGTGTCGGCCACTTGGGTCGCTGAGCTTAGTCATCCAGCGACCTCGGTGCAAATTTTAGGACTAAAAATAATATTGTGAGGTGTGAGGTATTCAGAATAGACTGTAAATAAGATTAAATTATGGTTATTGAGGTTGATAATACTATGGGATCAAAATGACCCCCAAATTCAATGATTTAAGCTGTTTTTTAGGTTTTTTTGAAAAAAACACCCGAATCCAAAACACACCCGAATCCGACAAAAAAAATTCGGTGAGGTTTTGCCAAAACGCGTTCGAACCCAAAACACGGCCGCGGAACCGAATCCAAAACCAAAACACAAAACCCGAAAAATGTCCGGTGCACATCTCTAACATATATACAGTATACACAGACACTGTATATACACACACACTCACACTCACTCTCTTTCCAGACACTTACCTAATGACGTCTGGCTGGCCGAAGCTGTAGCAGCTCATCCTCCTGCTGCAGCATGGTCCCGTCTAGCGCCGCCCCTTATTTACATCTAGCTCCGCCCCCTTTGGCTCCCGCCCGGCCACTGAATGTCACACAGGGAAATGGGGGGAGAGAGGAGGCTTTGCGCTGCCGGCGCCGAGGGGGAGAGGAGGTTTTGTGCTGCTGGCGCCACTGCATGTGTGTGAGCAGCCTGCAGCAGCAGCAGGGATAGCAGCAGCAGCTCAGCACAGGGATGCATAGCAGGGAGAACGCCTCTCCTTCCTGGTGCCTTCATGCACTGCATCCCTTTGCTGAGCGGTTAGCGCTGGGCCTGTGTGCAGTGTCACTGACACTGCACAGCATTCTCACCGTTTACATTGATTCAGCGAGTCACTATTGTTAGCACGAGTGTCCCAATGCGCCGCATTACAGGGAAGTAGATGTACTACTCCCAGCAAACCTTAGCGCCAAAGCATTCCGGCCCTTAAGGCTGCTGGGAGCTGTAGTTTATTGAGAGTATTTTCTTCCCTGTAATGCGGCACATTGGGACACCGGCGCTAACAATAGTGACTGGCTGCTGTGAGAGAGCCACTGCCAAAGGGAGGACAGCAGCTTAGCTGCTTCCAGGTGGATAAGCAGGATAATTATTACCTGCCCCTCCCCCACTCTTAGTACCTCCGGGCCCCATCCACGGCACCCCCACACACCCCCTCCAGCACCCGCGGTAGCTCCGGACCCCCTTCCCCACCCGCAGGAACCCCGCACCCACCCCTCCCGCCGCACCACCGCATTCACCCCTCCCCCACCCGGAGGAAGCCCGCCAACTGCTCCTCCCCCACCTGCGGTGGCTCCGGACCCCCACCTGCGGCACCACTGTACCAGCCCCTCCTCCACGTGTGGCACCACTGCAACCGCCCTTCCCGCGGCACCCCCGAATCCCATCCGCGTCTTCCCCACACCTGCCACTCCCCCAACCAAAGCACCTACTAGGTGCTTCATCAGGCCCTGCGTGCGCTGTTCACCCCATTGTAAGGGGCTTCCACCCCTTAACCATTGCACGCCCTTTGTCCGTGCAATATTTAACCACTCACACAATTATGATTGGAGGTAATATTCCATATAATAAAAATATTGCACGCCACAAGGGTGTGCAAGGGTTAAGGGGGCGTAGCCCCTTACGACGGTGTGAAGAATGCCCGTAGGGCGCGATGAATCACCTAGTATAAAATAATAGCCCTGACGCACTTAGCCTCCTCAGGGTACAGAATATAGGGATAGCAATCTGAGTGAGATACACGGAATGGAAGTCACGCAGCAGCTGTATATGCACACACACAGTCACATGTACAATGCAGATATTATGACATGCAATAAAACTGTACTGTACAAAGTAATACTAAGTACATCTATATAATCAATAGATATATTAATGCACAGTAAATACTGGATGTATATCACATGGTACTTGTACTACATAACCCTGACTAAGGGGGCAATTCTGAGTTGATCGCAGCAGGATCTTTGTTAGCAGTTGGGCAAAACCATGTGCACTGCAGGGGAGGCAGATATAACATGTGCAGAGAGAGTTAGATTTGGGTGTGGTGTGTTCAATCTGCAATCTAATTTGCAGTGTAAAAATAAAGCAGCCTGTATTTACTCTGCACAGAAATAAAATAACCCACCCAAATCTAACTCTCTCTGCACATGTTATATCTGCCTCCCCTGCAGTGCACATGGTTTTGTCCAACTGCTAACAAAATTCCTGCTGCGATCAACTTGGAATTACCCCCTAAATGCACTGTTTCTTAACTAACACTGTCACCAGACATGTAGAATACTTAAGTGTCCTGTAAAATGCACAGCGCTGACATGCAGGCAGCTTTACAGAGGAGGTTTTGCCCAAACAGTACCAGGATCAGCTCAGCATGTGAAAATGGTGCCCAAACGCTGACAGTGAGGAAGAGAGAG
This sequence comes from Pseudophryne corroboree, assembly GCF_028390025.1. Taxonomy (NCBI): domain Eukaryota; kingdom Metazoa; phylum Chordata; class Amphibia; order Anura; family Myobatrachidae; genus Pseudophryne; species Pseudophryne corroboree. The sequence goes on along the minus strand of NC_086450.1, from coordinate 343,907,210 downwards.
AGATGTAGCTCCAGGGAGGGAACATTTACTCTAAATGGCGCCCAGGGGCTGGGGTCCCTGTACTGCCACAGTGTCCACGCCAGCGTGCGCGTGCCGACTCCCACTGGCCGTGCCGGATCGCGGTTTCCAGCGGGTCCCACCTGGGGGACCCACTTACCTCCTCCCTAAGTGTGGCCACGCGATCATGGAGAGCTGCGGTGATGTGTGTGCCTGACTGAAGAAAACCGGAGCCTCCGCTGTAAGTACCCGGCAACTAGGACACGGTAGTATACAGCGCTACTGGGAGAGGTGATGGAGCTGCAGCAAGAGATGTCAGAGTGACATCTAACACTCACAGTGTCTCTGCTGCAGCCCTTGAAGTCTTCAAAATTCACTTATAAAAGCACTTCTGGGAGCTGCTGTAGCAGCCCTGCCTGTTGTATGCCTGCACTGCATGGCACCAACTACAAAACTGAGCTCCTGTGCACAGAGGCGGGGTTATAGAGGAGGCAGCGCTGAGCATCTTGGGAACAGTCAAAGCTTTTAGCCGCCTGTTGGTGCCTCGGATCAAGATCCTACTCTACACCCCAATGTTATTCCCTGTGGAACCCAGTGTACCCCGCTGCAGAAATATTCACTTCCCCGGATGCTTCATTTGGACGCATGATTCTCCTATCCGCTTAGGAGCGTCTCCTCCCTTGAACAACTGCTTTGGGACATCCCCATTGTCTCCCCTGTGGAGCCCTTAAGAACCCAAAGAAGAAAAGGAGAGTTATGGTAGACTTACCTTGGTTAACTCTCTTTCTTTGAGGTCCATAGGGTCCACAGGGCGCCCACCCTGACGCACCTGGCTTCTATGGGTTTCTTCTCTTGGTCACCGGTTCCCTTCTCTGATCTGTGAGAGTGTGTTCTTGTGTGTACCATATCTTCCTACTATCTCCTATCCGGTTCCTGCCTTGGGCTTGTTGACAAATCTGAGGAGCCTGAGCTTGAAGGGGGAAAGGACCGGAGCATCTTGGGATACCTAAAAGCTTAACTGTTTGGTGTCGGGTCCTATACCACCACCTAAACCCCATTGTCTCCCCTGTGGGACCTATGGACCTCGAAGTTAGAAAATTAACAAAGGTAAATCTACCATAACTGTCCTTTTTTGGAGGATTGGCTACATGTTTTCCTTTGATGCATCCCACTCATAGTGAGTAGATGTACAGACAGTTCTCTTAAGCTTAATGGCACGACCACCAGCTGGGACTGATTGTCAGCCCCAACCATAGGCGAATCTGGGGGGTGGTCCGGGGGTGCACCGGACTACCCATTAGCCCTAAACCTGATTTATTAATTTGTTAGTTTAAATTAGTGTCCTCCTGGTCAGGAATGCATTTGCTGACTGGGAGGACAATACCTGAGCTACAGCTACGCCCTCCATGTGTTACCAGCAAATTGAGTTCTATTGCAATATGATGACATCACGCCGCACTCCGCACTCATCCGCCCAGCTCTGAGAGTGGCTCTCTTAAGTGGAGGCGTGAAGCTGCCTTCAGTGCCGCGTTATGGAGTTTGGGCACCCGGACCCGCTCACCACACCCGGCGACTGCAGCTTCCCCGGGACCTGCTTCCCCCACCCGGTGGCTGCGTACAGTGTGTGTGGCTCTCTCTGCGACCCTGTGCTTTCCCCCCACCATGCAGCAGTGCGGATCACACTCCTGCCTTTTCCACTGGGCGGATTGAAGTGAGGGAGGCTGTGGTAAGCGGCTGTTTGCTTTTATGCTGTGGGTAGGAGTAACTTAGTGGGGCGTTGTAGGCATTGCTGTGGGTAGGGAATAAGAATGTTGATTGCTTGGGGGTGAATGGGGGCGGGTGGAGTGTGTTACGATGACAGCTGCTGTATTATCTTTATTTGGGGGAGGAGAGGGGAGCCGATGCCTGCATGTGTGTAGAGAAGGGGGGGGGGGGGGAGCTGCGGAGTGCTTGGGCTGGATGGCTGTGAGGAGGGGAGGGAGCCGATGCCTGCATGTGTAGAGGGGGGAGGGCTATGGAGTTTGCTTTATTATTGAGGCTGTGAGCTGTGGAGAGGAGAGTTGCTACCAGCTGTTGTGTGCCAGGAGTTGGGGGAAGATCTCCGAGCTGGTTGGAGGTAGGGGAGAGTACTGCATTGTGTATGGGGGGGGGGGGGGGGGGGGTGATGGTGTGACTGAGAGATGACACAGGGGATAGGTGATGGTGTGCTGAGTGACTTCACAGGGGGAGGTGAAGGTGTGCTGAGAGACGACACGGGGAGGTGATGGTGTGCTGAGAGACTACACAGGGGGAGGTGATGGTGTGCTGAGACTACACAGGGGGAGGTGATGGTGCGCTGAGAGACGACGCAGGGGGAGGTGATGGTGTGCTGAGAGACGACGCAGGGAGAGGTGATGGTGTGCCGAGAGATGACACGAGTTGTAGATGATAATGTGGCTGAGAGACGCAGGGGGGAGATGGTGATGCTGGGAGACGCATGGGGCAGGATGTGAGTCTGGTGGAACCGCTGTTGTATGATGCTGACCTTGTTAATATTCCTACACAAACGGGCATCTTCTGGACGATGTGATCTCCTACATGAATAGTGAATACCGACTGAAGACGCCGTCTGCCTGAGAGTAGACAGTTCTTCAGAGACTCCACATTGTGATCAACCATCATACAGGTAAGGTGCATGTTGGATTGAAAAAAATGTTCCCAGTGTGACGAGCAACAGACTGCGTGTCATGTTGACACGCCCCATTTGCAGTGACCACACCCCTTCTGGTATGTGACCACGCCCATTTTTCGGCATGCGCCGAAGGTGCGTGCACATGATATGCTTTACGGGTCTTTTTGGGAGTGGGGGCCCAACTGGGACCACCCATTACCAAATGTCTAGCTTCACCTATGGCCCCAGCATATCCCTAACCCCTAGCTGGGCCAGGCATCAGTTGTGGTTCACACCTCTTCAACCTATTCCTGACTCATCCAATCACTAGCCTCTGCTGTGTCTCACTGTGAGCATGTGTACGCTAGTACTAGGTTGTGCCTGACAGTAGGGTGTGCCTATACACACTCAGCGCACCTGTGTGCACACCTATAGCGATGCTACAGGTCCACACAGACACTGAAATATGTTTCGGATTCTCCCATAGAGTATACCCACCCACCGGCCTCCTAGCCCACGCTTGTGACACCACAACGAACAACCCAATAACTGCCAGCCTACCCAGTACTATACAAGGAACTGTGAACAATGTCTTGGGGGCCATACTGCAGACTTCATGAAAACTTCTATGGGTAAATGCAATACTGCCCAGGCGCACTCTCTTGACCGACCTGCATTGGAGCCTAGGGAACATGCCCTGCCTGCCCCACCCTAGTGACACCACTGCATCGCACTTGTTCCCAGTTCAATATTATTTCAGCCAAAATACAAGGAGCCGGATGTAATGGCTTGCGAGTCGGCCAGAGCTCCGAGGCTCCGGCCAAACTCGAACATTTTTTTAAAGTTGCAAACGTTTAAAGACAAAACCTGGTTGGTTTTGCTTGTAAATGTTTGCTGCTTTAAAAAAACGTTCTCGGAGCTCCGGCTGTCTCGGAAGCCATTACATCCAGCCCAAGGTCTCTTTTTGACCTATTGATCCATTCAATAGAAACATAAGACAGGAGATTTGTTTCTGGAGTATCCTGCAAACCTTTACAGATATTCTATTAATATATTATTTCACAAAGCAGCGTTCCTAATACAACTCAGAGATTAGGCTTTTGTATCTCGTCAACATTATTCAACTAATCAACAATTACATTTAATTGAGAGGCATGTATTTGGGTCTAACAGAATTACAAAACAAAGTTCCACAAGGTTCTTACAAATAAGATAGAATTTAGTGAAACCACTCACATTAAGCAATGATAATTATAACTAAATATTCAATTATCCAACCCTTAAAGAAAGCCTATTTAAACACTATAATACCCCTTTCACATCGCACAAATAACCCGGTATCGGCATGGGTCAGTGTGCGGTGTGAAATCGCCATGTCAGAATTTCCGGGTCACCTGACCCGGTAATTCAACCCGGGTTATATGAAGGGTTATTCCCGGGTTGAATACTGGGTCAGTGGATGTGTAAAAGGATTCGACCCGGGACCCGTTTACTAGATAGGGAGAGGTGGCGCGGAGATGAGTTCATCTCCCAGCACCGCCTCCACTGCTGGCTCCACCCCCCACCGATATAGCAACCGGATCGGCATATTGCCGGGTCTGGAAGGCAGTGAAAGGGGTAGCAGAGTCTCCAATGCCGGATCCCACCCGTGAAGGACCCGTTTCCAATTCCCGTGTGGGATCCGGCATTGGAGGTCTGAAAGGGGGTATGAGCCAAGTATCTACTTGTCTAACTTTTATAGAAACACTTTTGAAATTTTAGCAACAAATTGTATTTTGCCTTAGGAAAACGCAACAAAAACAATGCCTGATGTTAATCATGTCTCGAACAGTTGAGATCTCGGAAGAGTTAACATTAAGAACTGTTGACTTGCATAAAGCAAAAAGTATTTCTAAAAGCCTTGATGTTCATCAGTCTATTAATTCAGCACTATTGACCCAGTGGAAAGATAACTGCAAGAATACAGAGCAGAATGCCCATAGGGTTTAAGAGTCATCTTAAAGCCAATCTTAATAATCTTAAAGAAAGAAGTCACATAGTGCTAGGTCTGGTGAGTATGGAGGGTGTTCTAGCACTACACTCTATTTCTCGGCCAATACTTCTTCACAGAAAGAGCTGTGTGGGCTGGTGCATTGTTCTGATGGAGGATGAAACCATTTTTCCGCAGCTCTGGCCTTTTTCTTCTGATTCTTCCCCAAAAAGTTTCTAGAACATTTTTCTAGCAATATTGATTCACTGTTGTGCCTTTTGGTACCCAGTCTGCCAAAATAACACCCTTATCATGGCTTTGAATTTGGATTTGATTTGACGTACTTTAATCATTCTTGGTGATGATGGTGTTTTCCAGTGCATGGACTGGTGTATTGTTGTTAGGGTCTCCTGCCCTGTGCTGCCACGTCGTCATGGCAACCGGGAGACAAGTGCTAGCGGAGTAACCTGAGCGCAGCTGATATTCCGGTTCGGGTCTTTTGCTGTGCAGTGGTTACAGGCAGGGGATCCGGTGCTGGTTTTTGTGCTCACAGTCTGTGAGGTCTGAGGGGGGTGTGGACAGCACCTGCTTTATAAGGCCTCTTCTCAGGTTAAGCAGATGCTGCTGAATCTTTGTTGGTTAGTCAGTTCCTGAAAGTTAGCCAGTACTGTGTAGCTTTGTATTTGTTGTTGCTTACTGCAAATAGGCCTGGGGATTTGGTACTACACTCTGCCAATCCAGACCTAGCAGTAAGACTGGAGTCAGTCGTTTAGCCTGCTGAGGTTCTTTTGATATTCTGTGAACCCAGCAGGTTTGTGGCTGTACTTTCAGACCTGCCTGCTTAATCCTCTCTCACTGTGCAGGGTGTCCATGTGTCAGTTTAGTGGCAGTAAGCTGTACCTGGGCCCTGCAAGTGAGAATTAGGATTGTGGAGACTCTCCTTGTGTCTATTATTCCATCTCTGACCAAGGAGTTTACTGCCACACCCGTTGGTAACCCTTTAGGGTTTTGCTGTTGCCCTTAGCAACAGCATTTCGGGTTCTCTACGTATTAAAACACAACATCTTGCTTTTTCCATCTGAGCATTTCTAATACTAGGGAGACACCCAGTTTCTTAGCCTCTGGGCTTCTCTGTTCACTCTGTGTTGGTTTTGTTACCCTATCACCTTCTGTGTACGTTATGTCATATTTCCCAGTCTGTCTGTGAGTTCATTTGTTTTGCATCCCTCTCTGTTCAGACACCAGTACACTCCTGCAGGCACTGGTGTGCATAACAGTTCAAACACCAGTACATTCCTGCAGGCACTGGTGTGCATAACATATTCAGCAGCCCAATACTCCTGTTGAAATTTTGTGGGAATATGGAGCATACCCCTCAAAATACGTTGCAACAGGTGGTCGATCAGGTGCAGGTCCTGACTCGTCAATTTAATGATTTGTCCATTAAAATGCACACCTCCCAGGCCGCTGGCGGAGCTCCCGCAGCAGCAGCACCTTCAGGGGTTAAGGAGCCGAAAGTAAATCTTCCGGATCGTTTTTCTGGAGATCGCTCGCAGTTCTTTTGTTTCAAGGAGAGCTGCAAGTTATATTTCCAGCTTAGGCCTCAGTCTTCTGGGTCAGAGATTCAGCGGGTGGGCATAGTGATTTCCTTGCTACAAGGAGACCCACAGGTCTGGGCATATGGGTTGCAGCCTGACTGTCCGTCGCTTAAAAGTGTTGATGCTTTTTTTACGGCACTGGGCATGTTGTATGATGACCCTGACAAGACGGCCTCAGCCGAGGCTCAGATTTCGATCCTTAAGCAAGGGCGAAGGCCAGTTGAGGTTTACTGTACGGAGTTTCGGAGGTTGGCCCATGATACCCAGTGGAATGACCCAGCCCTGAGACACCAGTACCGAAGAGGTCTTTCTAACCAGATAAAAGACCAACTTGGTACAATATCCCTTGCCTGATAGCTTGGATCAGCTCATGCAGTTATCCATCCGGGTGGATAGACGGCTGAGAGAGCGTAGGCTTGAAAGGGAGACCGAGGTTTCCTTCTTTCCCAAGGGAACCTCAGACTCTGAGGAATTTTCCGAGGAGCCTATGCAGATTGGGGCTACCCGCCTCTCCTCGCGTGAGAAGACGCGGAGGAGACAGCAGGGGTTGTGTTTGTACTGTGGGAATAAGGGTCATGTGGTAGTATCATGCCCAGAAAAGCCGGAAAACTTCAGGGCCTGAGGGTGATGGGAAATATCCTGTCAGGCCAGAAGTCAGAATTTCCCAAGAAGACTTTTATCATTCCGGTGACCTTGAAGATCCTCGGTCAAACTGTCAAGACTGGGGCCTTTGTGGACAGTGGGGCCGACGGGGTTTTTATGGACCGCCAATTCGCCCTGAAACACTCTGTTTCCTTAGTACCCTTGGCGTCGGAAATTGAGATTTGTGGGTTAAACGGGGAACCATTATCCCAGGGTAAAATTACCTCTTGCACTAGCCAGATTTCTTTGTTTATTGGAGCCACACACTCTGAAAAATTGTCCTTTTATGTGACTGTCTGTACTTTTGCCCCATTGGTGTTGGGGTTACCCTGGTTAAGGGCCCACAATCCTCAATTTGACTGGGTCTCTGGGGAGATTCTTAGTTGGGGTACTGATTGTTTCAGGAGTTGCTTGAGCCTTCCAGTCAGGCTCTCGCAGCTAAGTTTGCCAGGATTGCCAGGGTGTTATGCAGATTTTGCGGACGTGTTCTCCAAAAAAGTTGCAGAGGTACTATCTCCCCATCGCCCCTATGACTGTGCCATTGATTTGTTGCCGAATGCTAAGCTTCCCAAGAGCAGGTTGTACTCCCTGTTACGTCCTGAGACTCAGGCTATGGCAGAGTACATTCAGGAGAACTTGGCTAAAGGATTTATCAGACCTTCACAGTCTCCAGTTGGGTCGGGGTTCTTCTTCGTGGGTAAAAAGGACGGTTCATTGCGACCCTGCATCGACTTCAGGGAATTGAACCGTATCACGATTAAAAACTCATACCCACTGCCTCTCATTTCGGTCTTGTTTGACCAGCTTCGTACTGCCACCATTTTTTCTAAGATTGACCTACGCGGTGCGTACAATCTAATCCGAATAAGAGAGGGGGATGAATGGAAGACTGCCTTTAATACCCACTCAGGGCATTATGAATATTTGGTGATGCCTTTTGGGCTCTGTAATGCCCCGGCAGTCTTCCAGGATTTCATGAACGATGTGCTCAGGGAATATTTGGATAGATTCTTAGTTGTATACTTAGATGACATCCTAATCTTCTCCCATTCCCTGGAGGAACATCGGAAGCATGTACGCTTAGTCCTCCAGAAACTCAGAGACCACCGGCTTGGGGCGAAGCTGGAGAAGTGCGAATTTGAAGTTCAGCAAATCGCATTTCTAGGATATATTATCTCCCCAGAAGGTTTCCAAATGGAGGGTTCCAAGGTACAGGCAGTCCTGGATTGGGTGCAGCCCACTAGTTTGAAGGCGCTTCAGCGTTTCCTGGGCTTTGCAAATTTTTATAGACGATTTATCGCTGGATTTTCGTCTATAGTGGCGCCCTTGGTGGCACTCACTAAGAAAGGGGCGGATGTTGCTCACTGGTCTCGTGAGGCCAAAGCGGCTTTTGCCCGTCTCAAAAGGGCATTTGTCTCGGCCAAGGTGCTGCGACACCCAGATCCAGAGCGTCCTTTTGTGGTGGAGGTGGATGCCTCTGAGATGGGTATTGGGGCAGTGCTCTCTCAGATGGGAGTGTCTGATAATCGCCTTCATCCCTGTGCTTACTTTTCCCGTAAATTTTCGCCTGCCGAGATGAATTATGACGTGGGTAACCGGGAATTGTTGGCTATTAAGGATGCACTCGAGGAGTGGAGACACTGGCTTGAGGGGGCTAAGTTTGTGGTCTCAATTCTCACCGACCATAAGAATTTGGCATATTTAGAGTCAGCGAAGCGTCTCAATGCCAGGCAGGCACGATGGGCTTTGGTTTTTGCTCGCTTTAATTTTTTGAGAACATATCGCCCTGGGTCAAAAAACATCAAGGCTGATGCGCTCTCGCGGAGTTTTGCTCCAATCCAGGAGACCACCGAGGAGCCGTTGCCCATTGTGTCCCCATCATGTATTAAAGTGGGCATTACCCAGGACCTCTTGTCATTAGTCCTTAGAGCACAGGAGCAGGCTCCTCCAGACCTTCCGGTAGGTCTTTTGTTTGAGCCTCCTAGGTTAAGACAGCGAGTGTTCCTGGAATTCCATGCCAAGAAGTCGGCAGGTCACCCGGGTATTGCCAGAACTCGGGAGTTGCTATCTAGGGCGGTGTGGTGGCCCTCGGTGGCTAAGGATGTGGATCACTGGGTTCGGGCATGTGACATCTGTGCCCGAAATAAGACTCCTAGAGGGGTTCCTGTTGGCCCATTACATCCACTCTCTATTCCATCTAAGCCATGGACCCACATTTCTATGGATTTTGTTGTGGACTTGCCCAAATCCTCGGGGATGACAGCCATCTGGGTTGTCGTTGACAGGTTTTCGAAGATGGCGCACTTCGTTCCACTGGTTGGGCTGCCATCGGCCAGACGCCTGTCTGAATTATTTATGCTGCATGTTGTGCGTCTCCACGGGTTGCCACTTGATGTGGTCTCTGACCGCGGATCCCAGTTTGTGGCCAAATTCTGGAGGGCATTTTGTTCCGATCTCCAGATTTCTGTCAGCTTGTCGTCAGGCTACCATCCGCAGTCTAATGGGCAGACTGAAAGGGTGAACCAGTCCTTGGAGCAGTTCCTCAGGTGTTATGTCTCCAAGTGTCAGACTGACTGGGTTGCTCATCTGTCAATGGCGGAGTTTGCCTATAACAACGCGGCTCACTCTGCTACAGGGATCTCTCCCTTCCTTTGTGTGTATGGGCATCATCCTAAGGCCAATTCTTTTGACCCCCTGGACTCCACGCCTGGTGGTTCCTCTGTCGTTTCGGTCCTTAGAGGTATTTGGAGGAAAGTGAAGAAAGCCCTTGTGTCTGTGTCATTAGTGACCAAAAGGGTTTTTGATAAGCGGAAAAGACCCTGCAGCTTCAAATTAGGAGACTTCGTCTGGTTGTCTACCAAGAATTTGAAGTTGAGACAGCCATTTTATAAGTTAGGCCCCCGGTTCATCGGCCCTTATAAGATCACCAGGGTTATCAATCCGGTGGCATTTCAGTTAGATCTGCCCCGTTCTTTGGGTATCAATAAAACATTTCATTGTTCCCTTTTAAAACGGGCGATTAGTAATCCTTCTTCCAGAGGAAGACCTTCCCCTCTTCTGATACGTGGCCAGAGGGAGTTTGTTGTTGAAAGGATTCTTGACTCCAAGATGGTTCGGGGTCGGCTGTCATTTTTGGTGCACTGGAAGGGGTATGGCCCGGAGGAGCGGTCGTGGGTGCGCAGTTGTGATCTTCATGCCCCCAGACTGATACGCTCTTTCTTCTCGCAGTTCCCCGATAAACCCGGTGGTAGGGGTTCTTTGACCCCTCGTCAGAGGGGGGGTACTGTTAGGGTCTCCTGCCCTGTGCTGCCACGTCGTCATGGCAACCGGGAGACAAGTGCTTGCGGAGTAACCTGAGCGCAGCTGATATTCCGGTTCGGGTCTTTTGCTGTGCAGTGGTTACAGGCAGGGGATCCGGTGCTGGTTTTTGTGCTCACAGTCTGTGAGGTCTGAGGGGGGCGTGGACAGCACCTGCTTTATAAGGCCTCTTCTCAGGTTAAGCAGATGCTGCTGAATCTTTGTTGGTTAGTCAGTTCCTGAAAGTTAGCCAGTACTGTGTAGCTTTGTATTTGTTGTTGCTTACTGCAAATAGGCCTGGGGATTTGGTACTACACTCTGCCAATCCAGACCTAGCAGTAAGACTGGAGTCAGTCGTTTAGCCTGCTGAGGTTCTTTTGATATTCTGTGAACCCAGCAGGTTTGTGGCTGTACTTTCAGACCTGCCTGCTTAATCCTCTCTCACTGTGCAGGGTGTCCATGTGTCAGTTTAGTGGCAGTAAGCTGTACCTGGGCCCTGCAAGTGAGAATTAGGATTGTGGAGACTCTCCTTGTGTCTATTATTCCATCTCTGACCAAGGAGTTTACTGCCACACCCGTTGGTAACCCTTTAGGGTTTTGCTGTTGCCCTTAGCAACAGCATTTCGGGTTCTCTACGTATTAAAACACAACATCTTGCTTTTTCCATCTGAGCATTTCTAATACTAGGGAGACACCCAGTTTCTTAGCCTCTGGGCTTCTCTGTTCACTCTGTGTTGGTTTTGTTACCCTATCACCTTCTGTGTACGTTATGTCATATTTCCCAGTCTGTCTGTGAGTTCATTTGTTTTGCATCCCTCTCTGTTCAGACACCAGTACACTCCTGCAGGCACTGGTGTGCATAACAGTTCAAACACCAGTACATTCCTGCAGGCACTGGTGTGCATAACAATTGTCTCAGAATCATACTGGAAGATCCATGTTTCATGACAGGTAATAACTTTATCTAAATGTGAATCTGCTTGAATTTGTTCTAAATGTATGTACAAATTTGCTTTAAATTTTCTTTCTGCTCGTCAGTGAGGAGCCTTAGAACCATCTTAGTACAGACTTTTGTTACGTTTGATCTTGATGCAAAATTTGCCTAACATTCTTTGATGATGTTTACCATTTCGGCTATCATTCGGATGCTGAGGCAACGATCAGTTCAAACAATTTTGTACATTTTTCACACATTTTTTTTGTTTTTGATGTGCAGGGCCTTCCGGAACATTCATCAATTTTGACATCCTCCTGACCGTCCCTAATCTTTTGTGCCATTCAAACACACGTGCACATGACATACAATCTGCCCCATAAGTATCGATTAGCATACAGATAGATTCGGTGGGCGTTTTGTTCAATTTAACTAAAAATTTAAAATGAACACGCTCTACTTTTGAACTAAGAATTTTTATGATGCATTGAAAAAACACAACTTCTTTGAACGCTGTGTGAGAGGGGTGAAACTTGCAAAACCATTTTGAAATAGTCCAAGGTCAACGTACAGCCTCGTTATTTAAGTAACACCTCGTATATATACAAAACAAAAAGAACAATAATATACTGCAAATCTGTGTGTCTAGCAAATAAAAGCACGGGGATTTTGTTCATATTTTGATCAAACATTTAAGCTTACAGCCCATCGTCAAGGGACCCCAATTCTCTGCAAGTTCCTACAGCAGGATAAATGTGTTACATCCAGCAAAGTTTGTGTCACCGGACTGGGGCTTAGGCTGGTGTAGCGGCTGAATGTAAGAAGCTGGGATGTATTATGAAGTTTCTGCACATGAGCAGGATGCGGAAGATTGTGAATCAGGTTATAGGTCTGGAATTGGCTAATCTGAGTACCGGGCTGGGACTAGCTAAACTGTTTACCAGGGTAGAACTGGTTATGCTAGGTGCTGGGCTGGGACCGACTATGCGCCTACAGGAAAGTTATCAGGCTGGAACTGCTAGTATAGTCTGCAAGCTGGGTCTAGTAGTGCTTCTGCACGATATGAAACTGTGGATTTATTAACACTGAGGTATATGATTGGGGTTTAAATATAATCCCCTATAGATCTCATTGGATGCAGTGACATAACCAGGGCTATGATAATTTATCATGGCCCAAATAGAAAGATATATAAGTGTGTTCTTTAACATATTAAGTGTATGAAATACTTTTTGAACATGGGTTTACCTTATTTATTTGCTTTTATTTTTATGAAAATGTATTCTCAGTTGTGAACAGCTGCTATTTAGCAGCCATATTGGAGAGGGTATATATAAAGTGTGCCCATGGAGAGACCAATACACCCTTGATACAGCTACAGGTGTATGTCAGCAAAACACATTAGAACCAACTTGACTTCACTACCCTGACCCCAGACAGTTGTAGACCTTTGTGGACTTGCCTATCTGCACTTACCTTCAGCATCATCAACACTTTAATATGTATAAGAGGGCTCTGTATACTGTATGTGCAAGCTAGCTGGGTGTGTAATGTATATACGAGGGCACTGTGTGTGTGAGCTCCCTGTGTGTGTAATATGTGTAGGGTTGCTCAGTCTGTGTAATATAAGAGGGCTCTGTTTGTGTGCCCAAGCTCCCCAGGTGTGAAATATGTATATGGGGGCTCTGTTTGTGCACAAGCTCCCTGAGTGTTCAATATGTATAGGGGAGTTGTGTGTGTGCGCGCCAAAGCTCCCCGGTGTGTAATACATATAGGGGGGATGTGTATTACATGTTCGTGAAATATATATAGGGGAGTTATGTGTGTGAGCTCCCCAGGCGTGTAATATGTATAGGGGGGCTGTTTGTGCATGACCAGGTGTGTAATACAGTATGTGTAGGGAAGCTGTGTAATGTAAAGAATGTGTGGAGCGATGAGCTCCCCAGGTATGTATGGACATAAGGGAGTGTGAACCCCCATTGTATGTTTACTGTGACAAGGTCCTCTATAAATACATATAGAATGGCCATGTGGAAGAGCAGCCCTCCCTGAGGAGTACTGTATGTATAGGAAGGCTTTGTGTAAGCAGCCACTTACCCCGGAGTAAAGCACAGTTTAGCTCTGGGCTTTAACTAAAAAAATCGAATCTCTGAATTTTAAACTCAAGACTTACAGATATTCAAAGGGATATCCTTTTATCTAAAGACAAGTATTTCTTATAAAAGTTTACAATTATGTTCATGTAATGAGCTCTTCACTGTGCATTGCAGAAGCTTACTCTGCGGGCCAATGCATAGATGTCATAGTTGATTTCTAAATTGGATCAATGTGCAGTGATATAACATGCACCCTTTATAGGCTGGCCCAAACTAGCCTTGGTAGCCTGGATGTTACTGGGGTTTTAATGTATGTAAAAGTAAAGTTGGGTACACACTGGAGCACTGTCGGAGTGATTTGCCATTTCGTAGTGACAAATCACCTACGTTGCTCAGTGTGCATGGGTGATTGCGCACTCCCACAGTCCCTAGCGAAGGACGCTAGGTTTGATGTGCTACACATCAAACCTAACAATTACGCTAGCGACCTTGTTTGTGCAGGATGTAGTTATGATCCCGGCGGTCGGGATCCTGGTGGTCAGCATACCAATGCCGGGATCCCGGCCGCCAGAATGCTGGCAGGGAGCCCAGGACTATTCTCACTCGAGCGGGAATAGAACCTGTGGCAAGCGCAACAAGCCACCGAGCCCGCAAGGGGATTCATTGCGCTCGCCCCCCTGTTGGCATTCTAGCAGCTGGGATCCCAGCATCAGTATGATAACCACCGGGATCCTGACCACCGGTCACCTGTTCCCATTGTGGTAATGAAGGACGGGTACATGATCGTTCCTTCCTTCATTAAAGACGTCCCAGTGCATACCTCCCAACTTTACCGTAGCAAAAAGAGGGACTGCTGTGCGTCGAAGCCGCACCCACTGAAAAAAAGGGGCATGGCTTTAGAAAAGTGTCGTGCTTTCTGAGAAAGGGGTGTGGCTTCACGGTAATGCCGCAATCGCGAGCCGCGGCCCCCGTTTCTCTTCACTGTGGGGCAGAGCTGGATTAAGGCATTGGGGGCCCGGGGTTCTTAAGATGGGGGGCCCTAAGGTCTAAAATTATATATATATATATATATAAAAACGACAATGTATCCAGCACTCCTATAATGTGGGTTACCTTCACCCGGTGCCCTCGCAAATTACAGGATGCAGGCAGGCGACGGCGCGGCACTCAGGGCTTGGAGAAAGAAAACAACCAGCGACAACCAAGTCTGCAACAACGTTTTCAATCAATAGATTTTCATCAGGTTATCGTGTCGTGATTCCGGTGTCTGTATTTCGAATGCTGGGATCCCGACTGCCAGGATCCCCACCCTGCTCATATATATATATATATATATATATATATATATTTATTACAGAATAAACAGTGGCACTCAGAGTCTTCTGTGTCCAAAAAAACTGTATTGAACAAGTCACATACAACTGACGTTTCGAGGCTCGCAGACCTTCTTTCCCCTTAATCACACCTTGAAAAAGGGTCTGCGAGCCTCGAAACGTCGGTTGTATGTGACTTGTTCAATACAGTTTTTTTGGACAAGAAGACCCTGAGTGCCACTGTTTATTCTGTACTATACCTCCACCCCACATTGTAGCACACTGAATGAGCCCAAATTCACATTGTAGCACACGGTATGAGCCGAAATTCACATTATAGCACACTGAATGAGCCGAAATTCACATTATAGCACACTGAATGAGCCGAAATTCACATTGTAGCACACTGAATGAGCCGAAATTCACATTATAGCACACTGAATGAGCCGAAATTCACATTTTAGCACACTGAATGAGCCGAAATTCACTTTGTAGCACACTGAATGAGCCGAAATTCACATTATAGCACACTGAATGAGCTGAAATTGTGACAGCGGGGACAGCCAGAGTGACAATAGGGAGAGAGAGAGAGTGACGACAGTGAAGACAGGGAGAGAGAGTGACGACAGGGAGAGAAAGTGACGAAAGTGATGACAGGGAGAGAGAGTGATGACAGTGACGACAGGGTGAGAGAGTGACGACAGGGTGAGAGAGTGACGACAGGGAGAGAGAGTGACGACAATGAGAGAAACTGACGACAGTGACGACAGGGTGAGAGAGTGACGACGGAGAGAGAGTGACGACAGGGAGAGAGAGTAACGACAGGGAGAGAGAGTAACGACAGTGACAGCAGGGAGAGAGAGAGTGACAGTGGGGACGGTAACGACAGGGAGAGAGGTGACAGCAGGTGAACATTACTTCATTTGTTGCTGGCGGCGGTGAGCGGCTGGCGGCAGTGAGCGGCTGGCGGCGGTGAGCGGCTGTGAGCTAGTACAGCGCTCTACACAGCCGCCGCGCAGGGACGGGGAGCACCATGTGCAGCAGGATGGCCACTTCCCTCTCCTCCTGCTGCACTTTTAGTTCCTCATTTCCGGATCAGTGGAAGAAGTGGCGGTATACCATACCACCGTATACCGCCCCACTTCGACCACTGTATATATATATATATATATATATATATAAAATCCAATAGAGCACGGCACTCGGAGACAGCAATGATGAAAGTTGAATTTTATGTTTCAAAGTCAACAATTGTTTCGGAGTAATACACTCCGTCATCAGGACAACATAATATCAGCCAAGTAACAGACAAACAGACACTTACCCCCCTAAATACCTGTAACACCACGTTTGCCACAGCCCACCGCGATCACGCCCGCACTCGTGTCCCCGGGCTGACTTCCGCCATGTACTTCCGGTCTCTACGTCAGCCATCGCCAGGGAGACACAACATGCATTCCACCCGGCGGCCGCTTACGTCTCAGCACCGCAGGGAGGCCGGAAGTCGCTTCACAGAGGAAACAATGGGCTGAAATGAAAGCAGCAGGAGTATAAGCATTAGAGTGAAAAATACAAAACAATACAACATGTAAAAATAGCACAGATACATAGCATATCCCATACCCAGAATTACCCCAAAGCATATGGTCATATACAGAATACTGTTTCAGTACATAATAAATATTACCTTACACTACCGAGTTCCAGTTGATTTTTTAATTTAATCCACCCGGAAACGTAGTTCCGAGTCTGGTAATCCATCTAGCTTCTTTGACAAGTAAATATTTAGCTCTAACCCCTCCCCTCAAGCTAAGGGGGACGTGATCAATCATAAAATATCGGAGAGAGTCTAAAGTATGCCCTGACTCCTTAAAGTGTTTTGCAACTGGTTGGTCAATACTCTTTCCTTCCAAAATCAGTTTGATGGCGGATCGATGTGCCGCCATGCGTTCAGAAAATTTACGGATTGTCTGGCCTACATAATGTAAGCCACATGGGCAAACAATGATATACACCACATGAGATGTAGAACATGTTAACACAAACCTAATGTCATACTGTTTATTACAGTGGGGATGTTTGAATGTTTTACAGTGTAACATATACCTGCAAGTGGTGCAGCCACTACACCGGTAGCAGCCAGGTGCTTTAAAACATACATTTGGATTATTGATTTTACCCATACCAGTAATATCTGTTCTAACAACTCTGTCCCTGATGTTTCTACCACGACGAAAGGACATCAGAGGAGTGGATCTATGAAAACCTTTGAGTTCAGGGTCAGAGGAGACAATTGGCCATAACGCCTTAGTTGCTCTCCTGATAATGGGGCTAGAAGTGGTAAAGTCACTGGGAAACGGAATCCTATTGGTGAGATGTTTAATAGTAGGATCTAAAAGAGATTGGCGAGACATTTTTAGCACTTCTTCTTTTTGACTTTTAAGAATACTTGAGTCATATCCACGAGAGACAAACTTGTCAATCAGTGAATCAAGCTCACTAGGAATAGTGGACGGATTTGAAGCAATCCGCGCCACTCGCATCATCTGAGAACGCGGTAGCCCCCTCTTAAGCGTCTCTGGATGATGGCTTGAAGCCAACAGGAGAGTATTACGTTCTGTGGGCTTGTGGAAAACCTCTGTACACAATTTGCCCTCAAGTAACTTAATTTTGACATCTAAGAAATGTACTTCCTCATTACTAAAGGCATATGTAAACTTGATAGAGGACTCAGAACCATTAATCCTATCAATGCAATTCACAAAAGAATCTTCGCCCCCTGCCCATAGCAGAAAGATATCGTCTATATAGCGACAATACATCAGAATATTGCCGCCAATATCCGAATTCTCAAAGAAAATTTCACGTTCTTGATCGAACATGAAAATGTTAGCATATGACGGGGCCACAGGGGACCCCATCGCACATCCTCTACGCTGCAAAAAGAAAGAACCATCAAACAAAAAATAATTACGTTTAAGTGTTAACTCAAGTAGAGACAAAAACAAATCATGATCAAATAAATGCGGCGAGAGTTCAGCCAACAGAAACTTCTTCATAGCCTGAAGGCCTTCAGCATGCGGTATTGCCGTATAAAGGCTACATACATCTAAGCAACATAATAAAGTTCCAGCAGGGATATTCGTAAAGCCCTGGATCTTTGTAAGAAAAGATGTAGTATCCTTCAGAAAGGAGTTCTGATGGATGAGTAAGGGCTGGAGAATGGAATCCAACAGCTGGGCCACCGACCGATACAATGAGTCTGGGGCCGAGATAATCGGGCGTCCGGGAGGGGTTTCAGAATTCTTGTGTAGTTTGGGCAGCGTATATAAGATGGGAACTTTAGGATACTTAATGTTTAAGGCTTTATAAACTTTATCAGGGAGTTTACCAGACTCTTTCGCTGATTTGAGAATCCCTTCAAGTTCTTTCTGAAACCTGCAAGTAGGGTCAGTTGACAACCTCTGGTAAACTTCCGTATCAGCCAATTGAGAGTAGACCTCTTCTCTATAGTACTGTATATCCGACACAACAATTGCCCCGCCCTTATCGGCGGGCCTGATCACAATGTCATTGTAAGATGCGAGGGCTTTGAGAGCCTGAGTTTCCACTTTAGACAAGTTGAATTTCATCTTCGCGGGAGCAGATGTAAATTTAGTAATTGAGTAATTGAGTCATCAAGAAGTCTATGAAAAGACTTCAGCAAAGCATTTGTAGATACCGGATCAAAGTTGGATCTTGAGGAGCGTTTCAAGAAATTAGAGAAAATCGAGGAATCCATACCATCTTGTGAATGCTGGAAATATTCCTTAAGTCTTAATTTCCGAGAGAAGGCATGGAGATCCTTAGACCAATTGAAGGAATCATACAGATTGGTCGGAACAAAACTCAGTCCCTTGCTCAGAACTGAAATTTGAGCCTCATCCAACGTCCGCTGAGAGAGATTAAAGATTAATGATGTTGTTGTTGTTGTTTCAGAGTTACGGCCCTTACACCTTTTGTTCTGGCCACCTGTGGCAGAGATGTTGTAGGGTCTGAAATTGCCCGGGTGCGTTCTCCCAAAGGGGCATCCCTATTGGCTGCAAATTCATCACCTTCAGAAGCCGCGAACTCACTATCGGAACTTGAATGAGGCATGTTCTTAGCCTGGGCTGGAGATTTTTTATGCCACGGTCTTCTTGCTCTCGGAAATTTTCGGGGTGCATTGGAGGGTTCACCCCCAGAAAGCCAGCGGTAAACCTGATAGTCTTCATAGTCCGCATCAACGGACATTTTTTTACTTCTCTTAAATTTGAGCAGATCTTTTTTGTACTGGAGGCACTGTGATTCCAGTTTTCTCATCCAATCCTGAGACGTATCCTCTTCCAAGGTCTTAATATGATCTCGTTCAAATACATTGATTTTAGATCTGGTAGCTGTTAATTCTTGATTTGCTTCATCAATTACTAAAATCATCAGGTCGAACGCGCACTTATTTAGTATCGCTATCCATTTGTGTACAAATGCTGGGTTGTTCCGTCCGATCGTCGGAACATTACGGACCCTGAATCCTCTCGGGATTTTATGTTCCCTAAAATATTCAGAAAGAGATGTTGCATGCAATAGATAGTCGATCTCTCTGCGCTTCAATCTCCAGAATTGATGAAATCAAGTCTCAGCATTATGTGTAATATCCAAGTCATCCACAGGTTCTTTGGCCAGGATTTGGTTAATCTCTGTTTCAGAGAAACTAAACGTCTCACCCATATCCATGATCCTCGTATAGCGGCAACCAGGGGCATCATGGGAGGTAGATGCTATATCTTCCATACTCCAACACAATTAAAATAGAGAGTGAGAGGCTGTAGTAGTTACCAAACATAAAGAGCCAGCCAGGGTGCCATGCAACGGGTGCTTAAATGGAAAGCACTACCATATGAATACAGCAGCAGCCGGCACTCCTGAAGTCTATACAGCGTGCTCAGGTGCCAGGGTCAAATTAATAAAGAATCCAATAGAGCACGGCTCTCGGAGACAGCAATGATGAAAGTTGAATTTTATGTTTCAAAGTCAACAATTGTTTCGGAGTAACACACTCCGTCATCAGGACAACATAATATCAGCCAAGTAACAGACAAACAGACACTTACCCCCCTAAATACCTGTAACACCACGTTTGCCACAGCCCACCGCGATCACGCCCGCACTCGTGTCCCCGGGCTGACTTCCGCCATGTACTTCCGGTCTCTGCGTCAGCCGTCGCCAGGGAGACACAACATGCGTTCCACCCGGCGGCCGCTTACGTCTCAGCGCCGCAGGGAGGCCGGAAGTCGCTTCACAGAGGAAACAAGGGGCTGAAATGAAAGCAGCAGGAGTATAAGCATTAGAGTGAAAAATACAAAACAATACAACATGTAAAAATAGCACAGATACATAGCATATCCCATACCCAGAATTACCCCAAAGCATATGGTCATATACAGAATACTGTTTCAGTACATAATAAATATTACCTTACACTACAGAGTTCCAGTTGATTTTTTAATTTAATCCACCCGGAAACGTAGTTCCGAGTCTGGTAATCCATCTAGCTTCTTTGACAAGTAAATATTTAGCTCTATCCCCTCCCCTCAAGCTAAGGGGGACGTGATCAATCATAAAATACCGCATGCTGAAGGCCTTCAGGCTATGAAGAAGTTTCTGTTGGCTGAACTCTCGCCGCATTTATTTGATCATGATTTGTTTTTGTCTCTACTTGAGTTAACACTTAAACGTAATTATTTTTTGTTTGATGGTTCTTTCTTTTTGCAGCGTAGAGGATGTGCGATGGGGTCCCCTGTGGCCCCGTCATATGCTAACATTTTCATGTTTGATCAAGAACGTGAAATTTTCTTTGAGAATTCGGATATTGGCGGCAATATTCTGATGTATTGTCGCTATATGGACGATATCTTTCTGCTATGGGCAGGGGGCGAAGATTCTTTTGTGAATTGCATTGATAGGATTAATGGTTCTAAGTCCTCTATCAAGTTTACATATGCCTTTAGTAATGAGGAAGTACATTTCTTAGATGTCAAAATTAAGTTACTTGAGGGCAAATTGTGTACAGAGGTTTTCCACAAGCCCACAGAACGTAATACTCTCCTGTTGGCTTCAAGCCATCATCCAGAGACGCTTAAGAGGGGGCTACCGCGTTCTCAGATGATGCGAGTGGCGCGGATTGCTTCAAATCCATCCACTATTCCTGGTGAGCTTGATTCACTGATTGACAAGTTTGTCTCTCGTGGATATGACTCCAGTATTCTTAAAAGTCAAAAAGAAGAAGTGCTAAAAATGTCTCGCCAATCTCTTTTAGAGCCTACTATTAAACATCTCACCAATAGGATTCCGTTTCCCAGTGACTTTACCACTTCTAGCCCCATTATCAGGAGAGCAACTAAGGCGTTATGGCCAATTGTCTCCTCTGATCCTGAACTCAAAGGTTTTCATAGATCCACTCCTCTGATGTCCTTCCGTCGTGGTAGAAACATCAGGGACAGAGTTGTTAGAACAGATATTACTGGTATGGGTAAAATCAATAATCCAAATGTATGTTTTAAAGCACCTGGCTGCTACCGGTGTAGTGGCTGGCTGGCTGCACCACTTGCAGGTATATGTTACACTGTAAAACATTCAAACATCCCCACTGTAATAAACAGTATGACATTAGGTTTGTGTTAACATGTTCTACATCTCATGTGGTGTATATCATTGTTTGCCCATGTGGCTTACATTATGTAGGCCAGACAATCCGTAAATTTTCTGAACGCATGGCGGCACATCGATCCGCCATCAAACTGATTTTGGAAGGAAAGCGTATTGACCAACCAGTTGCAAAACACTTTAAGGAGTCAGGGCATACTTTAGACTCTCTCCGATATTTTATGATTGATCACGTCCCCCTTAGCTTGAGGGGAGGGGATAGAGCTAAATATTTACTTGTCAAAGAAGCTAGATGGATTACCAGACTCGGAACTACGTTTCCGGGTGGATTAAATGAAAAAAATCAACTGGAACTCGGTAGTGTAAGGTAATATTTATTATGTACTGAAACAGTATTCTGTATATGACCATATGCTTTGGGGTAATTCTGGGTATGGGATATGCTATGTATCTGTGCTATTTTTACATGTTGTATTGTTTTGTATTTTTCACTCTAATGCTTATACTCCTGCTGCTTTCATTTCAGCCCCTTGTTTCCTCTGTGAAGCGACTTCCGGCCTCCCTGCGGTGCTGAGACGTAAGCGGCCGCCGGGTGGAACGCATGTTGTGTCTCCCTGGCGACGGCTGACGCAGAGACCGGAAGTACATGGCGGAAGTCAGCCCGGAGACACGAGTGCGGGCGTGATCGTGGTGGGCTGTGGCAAACGTGGTGTTACAGGTATTTAGAGGGGTAAGTGTCTGTTTGTCTGTTACTTGGCTGATATTATGTTGTCCTGACGAGGGAGTGTGTTACTCCGAAACAATTGTTGACTTTGAAACATAAAATTCAACTTTCATCATTGCTGTCTCCGAGTGCCGTGCTCTATTGGATTCTTTATTAATTTGACCCTGGCACCTGAGCACGCTGTATAGACTTCAGGAGTGCCGGCTGCTGCTGTATTCATATATATATATATGACCATCCTATGGTGGAGCGCATCGGATCTCATTAAACTTGTTGCCGGGTAGCGCCTTGAAGCTCCGATCATGTGACCTTTTGCGTTCCACAGTCCGGATGTCCGGCCTATGGTGGAGCGCATTGGATCTCACTAAGCTTGTTGCTAGGTAGCGCCTTGAAACGCCAATCATGTGACCCGCCACTTGAGGACACACTATGATGATGTCCTGTATGCTAATGCGCTTTCACGAATGCGTTCCACGGACCGGAAGTGCGGCCGGCGGTGGAACGCACGCCATGTTTATTGATTCTATTGTGTAAAAATGGGATGTTGGCTGCAAGAGGGGGTGAGAGAGATATCATTGATATGGTGATACGATATAATACAGTGACCTTTTGATTTTAATATATGTCTGTTGAAATGTCTAATGTATGTAATTGTTTGTGATATGGGGTGTGGGGGAGTTGCTGAGATTAATTGGAGGGAGGGATTTACATGGGTATATAGGTAGCACTAGTTCATTGCACTGGTATCTTGACAAAGGTCAGAACCATGACCGAAACGTCGACATAAACTATTTGCTGCTGATGGTTTGAATAAACTTTTTTCTACTTGAAGACTGGTGAGTGCTCCCCTAATTTGGAATTATATATATATATATATATATATATATATCTAAAACAATCCGGCACTCCCTCGTATGCCACAGAAATAACCTGCCAGTGTGCCCTTCTAGGGACCAGCAAAGCCCATCCATTATGCAAACAACAGAGGCGGTACTCCCGGACATTTAGTACTTGGTGAAAGATAAAGTGCTTCTTTACTGCAACGTTTTGAGGTAATCCCCCCCGTCATCAGGACACACTTGTCATGATGACGGGGGGGGGAAGTATCCCAAAACGTCGAAGTAAAGCACTTTAGCTTTCACCAAGTACTAAATGTCCGGGAGTACCGCCTCTGCTGTTTGTGCGTGTGTGTGTGTGTGTGTGTGTGTGTGTGTGTATGTATATATATATATATATATATATATATATAGATATATATATATATATATATATGTATATAGATATATAGATATAGATAGATAGATAGATAGATATATATATACATAGTGTGTGTGTGTATATATATATATATATATATATATATTTTTTTTTTATATATATATATAAATTATATATATCCTGTGTGTGTGTATGTATGTATATATATGTATATATATATATATATATATATGCATATACACACACAACCCAGAGCCTACGTTTAAATTTAATACATAACTTTAAAAAAAATTAAACAACCCATCCTGACCTTACATCAAGGATGGAGCCTGTCTCTAGTCTTCACCTGGCCAGTACACACGCGCTGGCAGGAAGCTTCCTTCTTTCCTGCAGCCTGTGTGCTCAGCCAGTCGCTGAGTAGCAGGCTTGCAGGGTGACACACTATTGGGCAGCTGAGTCGTCACTCAGCAAGCAGCCCAGGAAGCGCTCAGCGGCGCCGGCGGCTCTGTGAGCGACGGCTGCTGCTGGGCTGATAGTGGGGAGGAGAGCGCAGTGCAGTGCCGCGGATCGGATCACAGATCAGATCTGTGGCGCGCGAAGGGGGGCCCTTTCAGACAGGGGGGCCCGGGGTACTTAACCCCGGAGCCCCCCCCTTAATCCGGCTCTGCTGTGGGGGCATGGCCAGGCAGCGCTCATTGAGCTGCTGGCATGCCACCAGTCCCTCTTTCTCTGTGAATAGACGCTGTGTGCGCATGCGCACAGCGTCTATTCACCGCTGCTCTACAGCACAGCAGCGAGTGCAGGAGCCTCCCAACTGCCCCCTCCATACCGCGAAACACCACAGCCCGCGGGTAGGACAGAGGGACAGTCCCAAAAAATGGGACTGGCCCGCCAAAATCGGGACAGTTGGGAGGTATGCCAGTGTGCACACAGAGTCTGTGCTCAAGGGAAGTCATTCAGATGTCGCTCCAGTGTGTACCCAGCTTTACAGGTACATGTGGGGCGATGTTATAGAGAAGCAGTATAGTATATTGATGCAGTTTAGTAAAGTTTTATTTCCGTGGCTGATTTCCTGCATCAGTGAAATGGTAACTGTGATTAAACTTTCGGACATTTATCTTACATTGCAGTATTCTGTGACCGTACATATACAGAAAAATAGGATTGATGCTGATGAGTGTTTTATGTTTTAGAACAGTTTTAAAATATGTCTCCTTAATTTGATACAAGTACCCAAAGCACTCAATGGGCAGTATTCAATTATTTTCACCCCCTTCTACACACGTTCTGTTTCTTGGACGTGCGTGGTATAATCATTTCTGCTGAGGGGTACACTGGGCTCCACAAGGATAGACATAGGGGTGTAGAGTAGGATCTTGATCCGAAGCACCAACAGGCTCAAAAGCTTTGACCTTCTTCCCACGATGCATAGCGCCGCCTCCTATATCACCCCGCCTCCGTGCACAGGAGCTCAGTTTGTAGTTGGTGCTTGCAGTGCAAGCATGTGACAGGAAGAGCTGCTCACAGCAGCTCTAGAAAAAGCTTTTTCTGAGGAAAAAAGAAGACTACAAGGGCTGCAGCAGAGGCACAGATTGTGCTGGATGTCAGTAGACATTGCCTGCTGCAGCTCCAGCTCTCCCCCAGCGGCGCTGTACACTCCCGTGCCCTGGTTGCCGGGTACCTACAGCAGGAGGCTCCGGTTTTCTTCCAAGTTAGTCACACACGGCTGGGGCTCTCCGGGATCGCGTGGCCGCACTTTGGGAGGAGGTAAGTGGGTCCCGCACTTTATCGCGATCCGGCGTGGGAGGCGGGCCGCGCGCGCTGGCGGTGGACACTGTGGCAGTACAGGCGATCCCACTAGATCACCAGGGCATGGGTGCAGGTCAGGTTTCTCTCTAAACCTTTTTTACAAGTAGCCCGCAGTACCCGGTGGTTTTGCCAGCAGAGGGGATAAGGCTTAGACCTGGAGCCCCTCCCCCAGCCCCAGGGTGCCATTTCCCGCAAATGTTCACGCCCTGGAGCTGCATATCTGTCTCTCCCTCACTCCCTGGCAGTGTCTGCGGCGCCATTATCCCTCAGCTCACTGTTCCTGGGAATGCTTGGGCAAATCCAAGACTTTACAAGACACTTAAGTATTCTACCTGCCTTTTTTAGTCAGTGTTAGTTAAGAAAGAGTGCACTTAGTCAGGGTTTCCTAGTACAATTACCCTGTGATATACATCCAGTTCTTACTTTGTACTGTTATATCTATTGTTATATAGCTGTGTAAGCTAGTCCAGTGCAGTATTATTGTTAGTAATAACCTCTGCATTGTACAGACTGTGACTATTTGTGTCTGCATTTGATAGCTGAGTGGTGTCCATTTCGTGTCTTTCACATACTTGCCTACTTTTGAAAACTAGTTTCAGGGAGATTTAAGGCGGCAGCAGAATGCGTCGTGCAGGGGTGTTCCTAGCTCCATCCAAGGGGCGTGTCTAGTTCCGCCTATGGGTGTATTTATTGCAATCAGGGGTATGTATATATATATATATATATATATATATATATTACACACACAGTAGTTGAAGTGGAAGTTTTGAAGAGGGGGTATGGAAAAGTGAAGGTTGCAACTATGTGCGCGCTCCAGAAAAGGGAGTGTGGCCACGCAAAAGGGGCATGTACTTAAGTGTAGTTTACCACACCATATACCCCTTATACACCACAACAGTAGGACCCCTTATACTATCTAGTACTGGTGCCCCTTATACATTATACCACACAGTATGAGACGAAATTCACATTAGAGCACACTGAATGAGCCAAAATTCACATTATACAAAATGGTATGAGCCAAAATTCATATACGCCACACAGTATGAACCAAAATTCACATATGCCGCAGGGGTGGTCTTCAGGTTGCCGGCGGCTGGGCTCCCAACGACCATCATACCGGCGCCGGAATCCCGACTGCCGGCATACCGACAACTTTTCTCCCTCTTGGGGGTCCACAACCCCCCCTGGAGAGAGAATAGATAGCGGAGCTCATTTGCGCTCGCCCAGCTGTCGGTATGCAGGCGGTCAGGATTCCAGCGCCGGTATGCTGGTCGCCAGGAGCCCGACTGCCAGCAACACATACTACACCCATGCCACACACGCTATGAGCCTAAATACACATTACACCACATGGTATGAGCCAAAATTCACATTATGCTACACAGTATGAGCCACAAAACACACGTAATGGGACAAAATTCACATGCCACACAGTATGAACCACAATTCACATTATGCTACACAGTATGAGCCACAATTCACACGTAATGGGACAAAATTCATATTATGCCACATGGAATGAGCCAAAATTCAGAGACAGGGAGAGTGACGGCAGGAACAGTGAGAACGACAATAGGGATATATGGACAGGGAGAGTGACAGCAGGGACATAGGGACAGGGAGTGTGACAGAGGGACATGGAAAGTGACAGAGAGAGGGACAGCAAGGACATATAGTAGGGAGAGAGAAAGGCAGCAGTGCAAGATTACCTAATGAGCAGCGGCTGTGCGGAGGAGGCTGTGGTCGGCGGTGCGGAGGATGAGGAGGCTGTGGTCGGCGGCAGTGTGGAGGAGGAATCTGTGGGCGGCGGCGGCGTTGCGGAGGAGGCGGCTGTGGGCTGCAGTGCAAAGGAGGCGGCTGTGGTCAACAGCCTTCAGTCCGGCTCCGGTCCGCCGCTATTTCAAATCTGACACGGGCCGGCAGCCAATCAGGAGTGATCCAATTAGTGCGTGAATAGTGACGAATTTGAAAAAATGCGGCAGCAGGGGTCTTCAGTCAGTGCTCGAAGTGCCGGTATGCCATACCGGGCCACTTCAAGCACTGTATGTGTGTGTGTGTGTGTGTGTGTGTGTGTGTGTGTGTGTATATATATATATATATATATATATATAATACATACATACACACACACACACACACACACACACACACACACACTACACCCACATACATATTACACACAGCACCATAATACATTGCATTATACACAGCCCCCTCCCACTTACTACACACAGTACCTTACTATATTACATTATACACACACCCCCTCCCCATATTATACACAAACCACCCATATTACACCAAGAACCACATCATACACAACCCACTACCCCATATTACACCCAGTACATTACATTATACCCCCCCACAGGGCCGATGGCCACGTGGGCCGGCCCAACGCTGACTGAGACACGCTGCCGCTCAGTCCGGCGGCAGCATGTCTCAGCTGTCAGGAGAGGAGAGCGCCCGCCAGCGCGGCTGTGTCTGGCGCAGCGGCTTATAGCGGACTTCAAACCAGCCGCCGGTTCGCGAGCCAATCAGAGCTCGCGGACCGGCAGCCAATCAGAAGCCGCCAGTCCGCGAGCTCTGATTGGCTCACGAACCGGTGGCTGGTTTGAACGAAGTCCGCTATACGCCGCCGCGCCAGACACAGCCGCGCTGGCGGGCGCTACCTCTCCTGACTCACCCGTCCCTTACAGCCGGAGCCCGGAGGAGGAGCAGCAGCAGCAGTGCAGCAGCGGTAAGCAGCTGCAGCACTGGCTGCTGTGGGGCAATTGGCTGGCACTGTGGGGCATTTGTATACCTGGCACTGTGGGGACAATTATTTACCTGGCACTGTGGGGGCATTTGTATACCTGGCACTGTGGGGGCATTTGTGGATCTGGCACTGTGGGGGCATTTGTGGATCTGGCACTGTGGGGGCATTTGTGGATCTGGCACTGTGGGGGCATTTGTGGATCTGGCACTGTGGGGGCATTTGTATACCTGGCACTGTGGGGGCATTTGTATACCTGGCACTGTGGGGCATTTGTATACCTGGCACTGTGGGGGCAATTGTGGATCTGGCACTGCACTATTGGGGGCATATAATGTAAATTTCGGCTCATACCGGGTGCTATAATGTGAATTTTGGCTCATACCGGGTGCTATAATGTGAATTTTGGCTCATACTGTGTGGTATAATGTGAAAGAGGCACCAGTACTAGATAGTATAAGCGGTCCTACTATTGTGGTGCATAATGCGTATAAGGGGTGTATGGTGTGGTAAACTACACTTAAGGTCACGCCCCCTTTTGAGTGGCCACGCCCCCTTTTCCGGAGCGCACGCGCGCCTTCGGCGCACGCATAATTACAAACTTCACATTTCCATACCCCCACTTAAAAATTTCCTCTTCAACCACTGGTTGTGTGTATTTTAATAGAGAATGATGTACGCTTGTATGTTGTTAGAATATTAATTATATTTGTAAGAGCATAGACTAATAAGTGGGAGGAGTCAGGAATAGTAAGGGGAGGAGTCACAGAGGTGGGCCTGTGTGCTTCAAAAATGCCAGGGCCTATTTTTAGTCCCAGTCCGGCCCTGCCCCCCCATATTACCCACAGTACCATATTAGTATAACACACAGCATACACAGAACCCTTCCCCCATATTACACCCAGTACATTACATTATAAACACACACACACACACACACACACACACACACACACACACACACACACACACACACACACAGTGCCATATTAGTATTACACACAGCATACACAGACCCCTTCCCCCATATTACACCCAGTACCAGATTATATAACTTCATACACAGCATCCTCCTTTCTCATATTACACCCAGTCAGTTCCACATTACATTCCCCCCATTACATACAGCACTCACTTGGCTAGTGGACTGGAGGCCCCAGGTCCAGGACAGTGTGGGAAGGCAGCAGTGAGAGCCGAGGAGCAGAGACAGAGGAGAGCTGCTGCTGCTGCTGGGCTGATACACGCAGTCAGCCCTCTGAGTGTGGTGGGAGGGGCCAGCCACAGGCAGAGGCGTAACTAAGGTTTTCGGAGCCCAGGGAAAGATGGAAAATGGCGCCCCCCCCCCCAAAAAAAAAAAAACACCAAAAGAAGCATGGGCGTGGCCACGCACCAGAAGGGGTGTGGCCACTGAAAATGGCCCACAGTGCCAGTTTTATTGCCCCACAGTGCCAGTTACATGCCCCACAGTGCCAGTTACATGCCCCACAGTGCCAGATACAATGCCCCACAGTGCTAGATACATGCCCCACAGTGCCAGTTACATTGCCCCACAGTGCCAGTTACATTGCCCCACAGTGCCGGATACATGCCCCACAGTGCCGGATACATGCCCCACAGTGCCGGATACATGCCCCACAGTGCCAGATACATTGCCCCACAGTGCCAGTTACATTGCCCCACAGTGCCAGATACATTGCCCCACAGTGCCAGTTACATTGCCCCACAGTGCCAGTTACATTGCCCCACAGTGCCAGTTACATTGCCCCACAGTGCCAGTTACATTGCCCCACAGTGCCAGATACATGCCCCACAGTGCCATTTACATTGCCCACAGTGCCAGTTACATTGCCCCACAGTGCCAGATACATGCCCCACAGTGCCATTTACATTGCCTCACAGTGCCATTTACATTGCCTCACAGTGCCAGTTACATTGCCCCACAGTGCCAGATACATGCCCCACAGTGCCAGTTACAAGATTCTCCTCCCACCCCCCATCAGTCACTCACCGCTGCGGCGCTTCCCTCTGCTATGTGAGGGGAGGAGACCGCAGCACAGCGCCTCTCCTGCCCCTCACAGCTCCAGGTCTCTGGTGGCTATGTGGCGCCGGTTCGCTAGCCAATCAGAGCTCATGGACCAGCAGCCAATCAGGAGCCGGTCCGCAAGCTCTGATTGGCTAACGCCGCCGGAGACCGGATACACGCAGCGCTGCTGGCAGCTGCGGTGGGGGGAGGGAGAGACGCAGCGCTCTCCTCCCCTCACATTTTGGCGTAACGGGAGCGAGTGGGGCATGATGCCCTGGCCGCCGGCGGCGCCCCCCTCTCCTGGGCCTGCCAAGGCGCCCTCACGGGAGACTGCTCACAGTGGGGCAGATTATGTATTAACCTGGAGAAGACATAAGGAAGTGATAAACCAGTGATAAGTGCAAGGTGATAAACGCACCAGCCAATCAGCTCCTACTTGTCAATTTACATATTGGAGCTGATTGTCTTGTGCGCTTATCACCTTGCGCTTATCACCGGTTTATCGCTTCCTTATGCCTTCTCCAGGTTAATACAACTGCCCCAGTGATTTGTAGGGAAAGGCTCAATAGTCTGTCATTCACAGCACTGGAATGCCTGTACTACAGTGGCGTGCGGTGAGGTCAGTGGCAGGTGAGGTACCACAGCCATAATGTCCGTCAAGTCCCACCGAAGACTCCTACTGCTGCCAAGCCAATCACTGCCGCTGCTAATGGCCACTGCCCCTTGTTGGGGGGGTACTATGTCTAGGGAGCCAGTGTGCAGGGTGGGGAATGCGTGTTCCTGGGGCCGGGGGGAAGAGGTTGTAAGGTGGGTAGTGTATGTTCCCGCTGGCCTGGGGGGGTACTGTATGTTAAGGAGGACAGGCGGTAGAGCATATTACGGGTATGATCCAGAGGCAGGGGTGTTCATTAGGATGGGTACTGTACTGTGAGGCATGGAACACAAGCTTTACACACCCTGCCACCCCAGGGGCTGGGTGGGAGTAATAGTTGGAAGCAGAGGGCAGGATGGGAGCAGTAGAAGTGCAGAGCAGGGGGCAGGCTGAGAGCAGTAGTGAGGAGCAGTGGGACAGACTGGAAGTAGTAGTGGTGGGGAGCAGGGGGCAGACTGGAAGTAGTAGTAGGGAGCAGGGGCCAGACTAAGAGTAGTAGTGGTAGGGAGCAGGCTGAGAGTAGCAGTAGTGAGGAGCAGTGGGGGCAGACTGGAAATAGTAGTGGTGGGGAGCAGGGGGCAGACTGGAAGTAGTAGTAGGGAGCAGGGGCCAGACTAAGAGTAGTAGTGGTAGGGAGCAGGCTGAGAGTAGCAGTAGTGAGGAGCAGTGGGGGCAGACTGGAAATAGTAGTGGTGGGGAGCTGGGGGCAGACTATAAGTAGTAATAGCGAGTAGGGGTCAGACTAAGGAGTACATTTACTAAGCAGTGATAAGAGCGGAGAAGTGAGCCAGTGGAGAAATTTCCCCATCAACCAATCAGCAGCTCTGTATAATTTTATAGTATGCAAATTATAGATGTTACTTCAGTGCTGATTGGTTGCCATAGGCAACTTCTCCACTGGCTCACTTCTCCACTCTTATCACTGCTTAGTAAATGTACCCCTTAAAGTAGTACTGGTAGGGAGCAGGCTGGAAGTAGTAGTGGAAAGTCAGGGACAGAATTGCACATGACGAGCATAAGTTAGACAAGGATCTCACCTTCTCTTTACAGTTCCCGAGTCCCAGCCACTATTGCTCCCTCAATGCTGAGAGCAGGATCACACTGGACAGACAGACACTTGGACAGCCTGAGTTGAAGTGATGGGTTCCACTCCTCTGGTAGCTCACACCCATCTCTTCTCAGCTTGGTCCAGGAGAACTTGGCCACGGGGGTGGACGCGGCCTACAATCAAGTTGGGGAGGTGGATGGCGCCGCACCTCCGCAACAGCCATACAGCTTCAATGCCTAAATGCCTGGCTGCAGCAGTGCCCCCCTCATCACTGCGGCTGGCCAATGGGCCTTATTCAGATCTGATCGTAGATGTGCTAAATTTAGCACATCTACGATCAGTTTCTCAGACATGCCGAGGGACACCCAGCACAGGGCTAGTCCGTCCCACATGTCAGACCCTACTCCCTGCAATGGTAGAAAAGCATCGCACAGCGGCGATGCTTCCGCACCCGTCGAGTAGCTCCCTGCCAGCGCAGCTTCTGCACACTGGCAGGTGGCTACTCGCCGTGTCCCGGGTCGCAGCAGCTCCATGTGATGTCACACAACCGCCACGCCCCGCCCCCGCAACGGTCCGGACACCCCTGCATTGTCCGGACTGTGCCCCGCCAACGATGTTCTAATGCTGTTGGCACGCCCCCTCCCGCCCCACGACTGCCTCTGCCTGTCAATCAGGCAGAGGCGATCGCAGCCCTGAGATGCTTTTAGCATCTCACTGGGCTCCCGGGGTACAAACGTGCAGTGTACCCGCTGCGCAAGAGCACTCCACAAAGAAATTCAGACTGCAATCGCTGCCGCTGCAGCGATACAGTCTGAATTACCCTCAAAGTTTGTAGTACAGGCTGCACTGGCTGCAGCCCACAGACATTCCCCTGAGCTGGCGCTGTCTGTGTGACAGTCGGCAGTGGGTGGCCCTGGGAGGAGGGCAAGACCTCCACTGTAGCCCTGATCTCCCTGCATATGATGGGGCTTTAAAAGAGGTGTATGCTCCAGTAGGGAATAGTGGTGAGGATAGTAGTAAGCAGGATGGGTGGCTAACGCTTGCGGCAGCCGATCTGGGAAGGAGTGTGGTTTGGGGATGGGCAGCGTAGATGAAACAATGGGACCTGCAACCGTCCTGGTGTCCGGCAGGCCAATCCACCCTGCCACTGAGCACAGCATGTTTGCTGCTCAGCTGGACAGGACAATCTCTATCCCCCCTCTCCCTCGCTGTCTCCTGTGTCCTCCCCCCTTCCCCCCTGGGCTGGGCGTCTGCAGAAAGGGGGGCGTGTCCCAGGGAATTCTTGCAGTGCTGTCGGGCACCCTCCTCCTCCCAGGGCAGCAGTAGTGACAGAGCGGAGGAGTGACATGGGTGCTCCAAGCAGGCAGGTGACAGAGCGGCGCAGCGGGCATCAGGCAGACGGAGAGTAGCACAGTAGAGGAGGAGAAGGCGGGAGGGAGGGGCCCTCTGCAGAACAGCCAGTCCGGCCCTGCCCACTGCCCAATTACATCTGCTCTAGTGACAGGGGCGTGCTTTCATATGGGCTGAAAGCACACCTCTGTCAAAGAGGCACTTCTAGAGGTGCTGCTTACAGGGCTTTTTCTAATGGGCTATTACTGCCTGATGCTTGGCCCCAGGCCTTTTCACAATGACAGTAGGAGGCACCGAGAGAGGTGCCTCCGAAACACACTTAAAACTTTTTTTTCACACAGTAAAAATAATTTCAATAATATAAAGGCTGAAGCATCTACTTATGACACAGTAGCTGTGTCATAAGTATTTTCTTTGTATTATTTTAATCAATGACAGGGCAGGCACGGCTTTCCCTGACTGCACGTCCCTGCTGTACTATATAGATAGATAGATACACACACACATATATATATATGTATATATATATATATATATATATGTATATATATATATATATATATATATATATATAGATCAAATGACTGTCACGATCTCACCGACTGCACCACTGACAACCGCAGACATAGGCCAGTATTATTTACTAAAAATCCGAGTTTGGTCGATTTGTGTTTTTTTTTCTAAGTCCCAATCGGGGAATTCACTAAGCACCAATCTCGGCAGTGTCTGGTCTATTCGTAATGGTTTGAATGACAACGTTCCGAAATACGAATGAATAGACCATCGGTCAAACGCGGCTGTTATTTCATAGAATACGGGAATTCACTATTCATTCGTATTTGGGTGTTAGTCTCTGGGTGCTCAAATGCGGTCGTATTTTTTTGCGATTCGTTAAAAAAAGTGGCAAAAAAATAGACCTGCTTGTTTCAGTCGTGTTTACATGTGTTGCAAATAAAAAATCACTCACACCTGAATTAGGATGCCTATAAAAGGATGTTACGCCCATTTCAATACACCTACACTCAGAAATGGCAGCAGGACTGTGGGCCAGTGATCTTTTGTGTGCTGTGGGATTCCTCAGACTCAGACATCAGCCTGTAAGTACCCAGGGCCAAGAAACTGAACATGGTCAGCAGGTTGTACAGGTTCCGCTGAGGCTGCGCAGGCCTCGTTTTTTTAGGGGGCGTTTAAACTTGAACGCATTGTCCGATGATAAGGTCATACAGATGTTCCGTCTAAATCGTAACAACATTTTCCGTCTGTATGACCTTGTCAAACTGGGCCTAGACCCTGAGACAGCACACTCTCACCCTTTCTCAGGCCTGCACAAACTCCTGGCTGTGTTGCACTTTATGGCTACTGGCAGCTTTCAGGCTGTGTCTGGGGATGTCATAGGAATCTCACAGCCCTCATTTTCAAGAATCTTAACACAGGTGATGTATACCTAACGACCTCTTCTGTTTTGTGCTTGTTTTAATTTCTCGGTGGCCAGTTCTGTCCTAAAATCTCATGTTTATTGTTCTTTAAAATGTTCATACAGGTGTTGGCTGTTTTGCAGCCCCACATCGAGGCCTCAATCTGCTTCCCTACCCAGGAGTCTCAGTGGCATGCCGTCAGGGTAGATTTCTATGAGCTGCCTGGCATGCCCAATGTGCTTGGAGCCATAGATTGCACACACATACAGCTGAGACCACCTAGGGGCAGGCAGCACATATATACAAACCGCCATTTCGAACACTCCAC
The DNA here is from genome assembly GCF_028390025.1 of Pseudophryne corroboree. Lineage (NCBI taxonomy): Eukaryota > Metazoa > Chordata > Amphibia > Anura > Myobatrachidae > Pseudophryne > Pseudophryne corroboree. The sequence goes on along the minus strand of NC_086450.1, from coordinate 343,872,708 downwards.
AAATGTGCAGGTGGTTTGTGATGCAAATCTCAAAATAATGGCCCTCATTCCGAGTTGTTCGCTCGCAAGCTGCTTTTAGCAGCTTTGCACACGCTAAGCCGCCGCCTACTGGGAGTGAATCTTAGCTTATCAAAATTGCGAACGAAAGATTCGCAATATTGCGAAAAGACTTCTCTGTGCAGTTTCTGAGTAGCTCGAGACTTACTCTTCCAGTGCGATCAGTTCAGTGCTTGTCGTTCCTGGTTTGACGTCACAAACACACCCAGCGTTCGCCCAGACACTCCTCCGTTTCTCCAGCCACTCCCGCGTTTTTCCCAGAAACTGTAGCGTTTCTTCACACACTCCCATAAAACGGCCAGTTTCCGCCCAGAAACACCCACTTCCTGTCAATCACATTACGATCGCCAGAACGAAGAAAAAACCTCATAATGCCGTGAGTAAAATTCCTAACTGCATAGCAAATTTACTTGGCGCAGTCGCACTGCGGACATTGCGCATGCGCATTAGCGACTAATCGCTCCGTTGCGAGAAAAAATAACGAGCGAACAACTCGGAATGACCCCCCATGAGTGTTGTTGCTGGTTACCCTGGGGATGCCATGACTCCTTCATCCTCAGTCAGTCATCCCTCTTTGATAAGTTTGAGGACGGACAAATGCCAGATGGATGGCTGCTGGGTATGTAATTTGATATGTGTAGGCCTGTGTATACTTTGTTCAAATACAGGTGCAGATGTATTAACCTGTAGAAGGCATAAGGAAGTGAGAAACCAGTGATCTGTGCAAGGTAATAAAGGCACCAGCCAATCTGTTCCAATATGTAAATGAACAATTAGGAACAGATTGTCTGCTGCCTTTATTACCTTGACATATCACTGGTTTTTCACTTCCTTATGCCTTCTACAGGTTAATACATCTGCCCCACAGTGTTTTACTTATGTGTTGCTGTATCTTAACCTGAATCACGTTGCTATATCTGTCTTTTAGGTGATGGATGATATGGCTGTTTCTCTTGCCTTCTAACTCCATTGTCCCGACCTGATACCCCTGCTGAACACAATTACAGTAATGCAAATAAGTCCATGCGGAATGTGATAGAAAGATGTTTTGGTGTGCTAAAATCTAGGTTTCGGTGTCTGGATAAGTCTGGTGGCCTTTTGTTGTATAGTCCCTCCAAGGTGACTCAAATTGTGTTCTGCTGCTGCTTTCTTCATAACATGTGTTTGCAACAACATCTGCCACATGTTGAGGAGGAAGAGGAGGAGGAGGAAGAAAGCAGCCAGCAAGCAGAGGAATTAGAGACATCTGGTGATACTTGGAGTACTGATGTAGGGAGGCAGGTTAGGCAACAGATCATCAATCGCTATTTCTAAGGTAAGCTTGGTTTGCTTATTTCATTTGTTGTGTAATCATAAATAGATGTTTTGCCTTTTTTTTCCAAAAACCATTACTCAGAATGTGTCTGTCTCCTTGACACATACAAACATACCCTCGCTATATGAAAAACAAATGTTGCATGTGTATTGTGTGTATTTTTAATCTCAAAACAACAGATTATGAGTGGCATGCATTAAGTCTGGATAAGTGTTCGAAAACTTGCAGTGCTCATTTCTTACAAGCCCACATCATCCATGTAGTATTTCACTTTATCATTGTGTGTAACGTCCTAATGCACAGGTTCACAAACTCGGCCCTCAGGACCACACACAGTGCATGTTTTTCTCGTAACCTAGTAGAAGCACAGGTGTATGAATTACTCACAGACATGTTAAAAGGTTCACAGGTGGAGCTAATTATGTCACTTGTGATTCTGTGAGTAGACCTGCAAAACATGCACTGTGTGGGTTCCTGAGGGCCGAGTTTGAGAACCTGTGTTCCCAAAAAACACTCCTCAACATATAATATGTTAGCCTTGAGGAATACATGTGTCCCTATGTGTGATGCACCATCATATTTAAGACTCACAAACTTACTGTAATCTGAAACAATTTAATTCCTAATGTTTGATGCTGTAAACTTGATGATGTGTAAGTAAATACAGTTTGCCACACATATACATTATTATACACTGTTTTTATTTTTGTTGTAAAAGTACATATTTGTTTGTTTCAGCATCATGTGTAAAAACATGCTTAATAATTTAAAACACACACAAACATGTCCCAACAATACAGACATTCATTTGGACAATGTTTTTCCTACAAAACAAAGGAAACATATTACAAGCTTTTTACGCAACTCAATTGTGTTCTTCTTGTAATGTTGTATAGATAAGATAGCTAAGATATGTATCACTAACATTGTAATTTGGATTGTCTGCAGGCAAAGAGAATGATTGGAATCTAGAAAGAGTAATGATTAGAAAAAAATCAAGTGGTCAGTTTACTTCCTGCTAAAGACATTCTGCCTGGCTGGCAATTATTGTATCTGCAGGCAAAGAGAATGATTGGAATCTAGATAGAGTAATGATTAGAAAAAAAATCAAGTGGTCAGTTTACTTCCTGCTAAAGACATTCTGCCTGGCTGGCAATTATTGTATCTGCAGGCAAAGAGAATGATTGGAATCTAGAAAGAGTAATGATTAGAAAAAAATCAAGTGGTCAGTTTACTTCCTGCTAACATGTATGTGTGGCACCATCAACATTTCCCTCCTCCAATACCCCAAAAAAATGTTAAGGAATAAATGTGCGTACTAATTTTTTTTTGTATTTTGGGCCACTTATAATTAATGATGTTGAAAAAAGGGTCAAGAAGCTAAGTGTTATATTTTGAAAAGCATCAAAATCACTTGCTAACTATTTTGAGTTACTTATCACAAATGTCTAACTTGTTTTTTTTTCACGTTTTTTTTTTGTGGCTGCTTGTCCTGCCCTTTGCCTTTAGCACTGTCATGTTGGCGTGCTCTGGTGAACCGTCTTGGTGGTGATGAGACTGGCGTGATATTTGGAGTAGTCGTACCAGAACTGCTGCTTGTTTGCTGTTGGTGCATGCATCTGAGTGTTTCATTCAGGTTAGTGAGGGTGGCATTGAGTTCACGTGTAGCAGCATTTTGATTGTCTACTATTCGGAATAAACTTTCATTTATCTTTTGACTGTTTTGAAAAATGCTCATATAACTTTGCTGTTGTCTGTGCTGTTCTTCCATTAGTCTGTGCTGTTCTTCCATTAGTCTGTGCTGTTCAATTATGCGCTGTAAGTTGCCCATGACCTGTGTAATGTCTGTACGCATGAGTTCCATGGTATTGCCTATTCTGGTTGTTTGCTCATTTTGTCTACTCAGATTTCTTGATATTCTTCTGAGGTGAGATGGTAGGCTTGCAAACATTTGTGTCTGCTTACGCAGGCAGTCTTCATTAGTGGCCTGCTGTCTAGCCCAAATAGTCCAAAACACCTGATCAGGGCCTTGTGTTCCTGGTGTTGTTGGGCTGTGTTGTGGTGGTGGTGTGCTTTGCTGTGGTGGTGTACTCACAGGTGCTGGGGGGCTCATTCCTTGCATTAATAGCTGCATTTCTAAGATGTTTGTCTCCTCCATGTCACTGTGTTGGTGTTGTTGCGGAGGGATGCTGTTCCCAGGACTCAAAGCTGAAATGTTAAACAAATCTCCGTTAGCTATCCATATGTTTGTGAAATGTTAAAAAATCACTACACATGGAACACGTCATTCACTGTTGCTTTCAACTATTCTGGCTAGCAACATCATCACTCATAGCTTAAATACATACATATGCCTGTTTGTGGCAAATGTGTCTGGTTACTTAATTGTGAAAGCAAACACTTTAGTTTTATTGTAGCTCACACATACTCCACCATAAAAAACACATTGGAATACATAATGTGTTACCTTATAGCTTTGTTCAAACAAACATAGTAATGTTTTTATATGTATTTTGCAATGTTACGTCAAGCACACATGAGATTTTTGGATAAACAAACTTACTTTTTACAAACAAACCAACATGCTTTTTTGTTGCAGCATCTTATACCCAATGTCATACTGTATGGCTCAAGTGGACATACATATCTTTACTGGATGTGGACAAGCCCATTTAGTTTGGATTCCATTTCAGCTTTTACTTACTGCGGTAAGTATTTTAGTTTTGGATGTGTTATGACTGATTTTGATTATGTTCTGACATTTTACACATTTTTTACAGTTTGATACTCACAATCAAGATGAGCGGAGTGTGGATGACGTCTTGGAGGTGTGTCCAAAATTTGGAGTGGGGGTACAGAACATACGGACGATTATCTTCGTGGCGGGGTAGCCTGCTGTGTTTGTGCCGGGACATACGACCTTGCTTTCTTTTCGGCCACAGGTTTTTTGTGGTGATGTCTTACAGAAGTGCCACTTCTGCTGCTCCATACTTCTTTTGATGGACCTTTTAATGAAAGTGCAATTTTGTTAGGGTCATTCCTTTACAAGCATACCCTATACTACAATGGACACTTTACCTGCTTCCGCAGCGTCATCATCATCAGATGTGATAGGAGTTACTGGCCGACGAGTAGTACTGCTTTTTTCAGAAACTGTATAAAATGAAATATAATCATAAATCATGCTATTGTGTATACATCCACCCATTATGCTTATAAACATTTTAACATTTAGAAATGCTTGGTTTTTAATTCAAACAAACATAAGGCCCAGAAATAAAATAAAAAAATGACCAAAACACCTATGCACTATGGCAACATCAACACAGGAAAACATGTACAGGACACTGACATAGGCCACAAGTTCAAGGAAAGTTTTTTTAATAAAATAAAAACACACAACTTAATTTTGAATTGGAAGGAAAAATATTACAGATGTAATATCTAATTTGCTCTGTGATGTGGCACTCCAAAGACACATTACCACTATATGAGCAAAAAGAAAATGCAGCAATTTAAAAAAACAAAAAAAAACACTGCAGTATGGTGTCACGGTACAAATACAAGCAAAAAAAAAAAAGATTTTAAAATTAAATACATAACATTCTCTAAAGATAACATTACACATGTAAGTGGTTTACAAACCACTTTCCAGTACTCCAGCCTCTAACATAGGGGTGGGCAAAATACGGCCCGCAAACCGATCCTGCCCGGCCCACTGCCTCCCACCAGCGAGCAATGACAAGCGGCCCGACCGGCTGAGCTGCTTGTCATTGCTCTGCACTGCAGTACCTCCAAGCTGCCAGCGGCGCCTCTCTCCTCTGCTGCTCCTGCTGCTGCGTTGTAGCAGCCTCCTCCAGAGTCCCCAGTGACAACGGCTGTGTTCAGCCGAGAAGGGGGCGGGGCTACATGGGGCCTCAGGGGGCGGGGCTACACGGGACAAGAGCCAGACTGCTACAGATCCATCCTTCCTGCCACTGCCAGCCAGATCAGTAAGTAAGTTTATGGGAAAAGTGAGTGTGTGTGTGTGTGATAGTGTGTATATATTTGTGTGTGCAGGCAGTGGTGTCAGACTGTTTTTAGGTTTGGGGGAGAGATCTTTAGCTCTCGCTGTACCAACCCCTCCCGTGTTCTGTCACCATGTCACCCCCATGTTCTGTCACTATGTCACCCCCCCCCCGTGTTCTGTCACTGTGTCACCCCCCCGTGTTCTGTCACTGTGTCACCCCCCCGTGTTCTGTCACTATGTCACACACCCCCGTGTTCTGTCACTATGTCACACCCCCCGTGTTCTGTCACTGTGTCACCTCCCCGTGTTCTGTCACTGTGTCACCTCCCCGTGTTCTGTCACTGTGTCACCTCCCCGTGTTCTGTCACTGTGTCACACCCCCCGTGTTCTGTCACTATGTCACACCCCCCGTGTTCTGTCACTGTGTCACCTCCCCGTGTTCTGTCACTGTCACCCCCCCGTGTTCTGTCACTGTGTCACCCCCCCGTGTTCTGTCACTATGTCACACACCCCCGTGTTCTGTCACTATGTCACACCCCCCGTGTTCTGTCACTGTGTCACCTCCCCTTGTTCTGTCACTGTGTCACACCCCCCGTGTTCTGTCACTGTGTCACCTCCCCGTGTTCTGTCGCTGTCAACCCCACCATGTTCTGTCACCATGTCACCCCCCCCGTGTTCTGTCACTGTCACCCCCACCGTGTTCTGTCACCCCCCCTCCCCGTGTTCTTTCACTGTGTCACACCCCCTGTGTTCTGTCACCGTGTCACACATCCGTGTTCTGTCACTGTCACCCCCACCGTGTTCTGTCACTGTGTCACACCACCCGTGTTCTGTCACTGTCACCCCCCTCCCCGTGTTCTGTCACCGTGTCACCCCCACCTTGTTCTGTCACTGTCACCCCCCTCCCCGTGTTCTTTCACTGTGTCACACCCCCCGTGTTCTGTCACCGTGTCACACATCCGTGTTCTGTCACTGTCACCCCCCCTCCCCGTGTTCTGTCACTGTGTCACCCCCACCTTTTTCTGTCACTATGTCACACACCCGTGTTCTGTCACTGTCACCCCCCCCTCCTCGTGTTCTGTCACCGTGTCACACCCCCCATGTTCTGTCACCGTGTCATCCCCACCGTGTTCTGTCACTGTGTCATACCCACCGTGTTCTGTCACCGTGTCACCCACACCGTATTCTGTCACCTTTTCACCCCCACCGTGTTCTGTCACTGTGTCACCCCCACCGTGTGCTGTCACCGTTTCACCCCCACCGTGTTCTGTCACTGTGTCACCCCCACCGTGTTCTGTCACTGTGTCACCCCCACCGTGTCACACCTTTCCCCAGGGGCCATAAGACACTGGATAATTTGCTTGCTGCACAATAATTATCCTAAATAAAATGTTAATGTGTAAAAAGGCTCTCTACCTGCCGTAATGTGTGTAAAAGGGGCTCTACCTGGTGTAATGCGTGTAAGTGGCGCTGTGTGGCTCAATTTGAATAATGGAGACTATTGTGCAGCCTAATATGAATCTGTATTATTTTTTGCACACACCCCTTCCACATGAAGCCACGTCCCTATATTTTTGGCAAGTGGGGCGAGCTGCTATTTTGTATGTGGCCCTCGGATACTGACAGGAAATGTCAAGTGGCCCCCTGAAATAATTGCCCACCCCTGCTCTAACATGACAACGACTTTAAAAAAAAAAACATGGATCACTTATATATAAAACATAGTCATAATTTTTGACTAAAAAAATGCCCAAAAGGAAAACATTATTGCAGGACAATTCAGAGACACACCAAGTCCAAACTACACATGCAAAATAGCTGTCTGAAAAACACATGACATACAATAAAGTAAGATGTAACATTGGCTTTTATATAAAACATTACCCAAAACAATGTATTTGCTGACACACACTTGAATATGGGAGTAATATGCCACGTCACATGACACACATTACAAAAAAAAAAACATTTAAAAAAAAAATACAAATACACATGCTCACCATTCTTCCTGGGCCTATCTGAATCCCGGACATGGGTTGCAGAGACAACTTCTGGAGGTATTACACTCCGCATGGGCTCCACATACTCCAGATAACTTGCAATATAGGGCTGCCCACCACCGGTTTTCTGAGCCGACTTGGCCTCCTTGGCCATTTTGGACTTGACACGTCGCTTTATGTCATAGTACCGTTTGCGGCACGTATCCTCCGTCCACTTGACCACCCCCTCACTATTGACAGCAGCAACTACTTTCGCCCACAACACCGTCTTCTTCCGTGTTGGCACCTTGGCAGACTCAGGGACAAATAGCTGCCTCTGATACTTCATCAGCTCACGCACCAATGCCACATTTTCAGCAAAACTAAACTTAACATTCCGCCCAGTCTTAGTAGTGGTGCGTGGCTGCGGAGCACTCTGACTGTCACTATCACTTGAGGCTGCTGCAGCAACCTCACCCACCTCCTCCACCTCACTAACCTCACTAACACTCACCTCCTCCACCTAACCAACCTCCTCCCCCTCACTCACACCCTCCACCTCTGAGTCACACATAATTGTGTGTCTAAACAGTTAACACAGGGGGAAAAAAAACAACACACTCCTCCACTACCACTACACTACACAACACACACACACACACACACACACACACACACACACACACACACTGACAAGGGACTATAAAGAAAAATAACTTGGACTAAAAATGAGACAAAACCACAAAATACAAGACAACAAGAATGACAAGACGACTTTCAAACACAATACCACACTCAGAAATCGCTACCACCACTCCTCTTCAAACCACAAATTCACCTACCTCCACAGCACAACCTCCCTCCTCCTCACCACTAACTAAACCCACGAGGTGTGGGCGGTTTGGGGCGTGTTGCGCACAGACACTCCTACCATTTGAGACACAACCAATCACGAACGGGGATGAAAATCGAAACTGAAAGTGAAAATGCGGCCGCGGGAAAAAAAAACCCTGCCGCGTTTAACTTAGGAAAAAAACCAGCAAATACAACAAAAACACGTACGCAAACGACAATGACGGCCATAAATATGCAAAAAAAAACCGACTGCCATCGACATCGGAAAACACGAAAACCATAAAATCGACTGCTTCGTAACTTTGCGTATATGGGCCCTCATTCCGAGTCGTTCGCTCGGTATTTTTCATCGCATCGCAATGAAAATCCGCTTAGTACGCATGCGCAATATTCGCACTGCGACTGCGCCAAGTAATTTAACAATGAAGATAGTATTTTTACTCACGGCTTTTTCATCGCTCCGGCGATCGTAATGTGATTGACAGGAAATGGGTGTTACTGGGCGGAAACACGGCGTTTTATGGGCGTGTGGTTGAAAACGCTACCGTTTCCGGAAAAAACGCAGGAGTGGCTGGAGAAACGGGGGAGTGTCTGGGCGAACGCTGGGTGTGTTTGTGACGTCAAACCAGGAACGACAAGCACTGAACTGATCGCACAGGCAGAGTAAGGTTGAAGTTACTCAGAAACTGCTCAGTAGTTTGTAATCGCAATATTGCGATTACATCGGTCGCAATTTTAAGAAGCTAAGATACACTCCCAGTAGGCGTAGGCTTAGCGTGTGTAACTCTGCTAAATTCGCCTTGCGACCGATCAACTCGGAATGAGGGCCATGGATTCAAAAAGTTGCATGAAAATGCACCCGATACAAAACGAGTTTAAACACTACACAAACCGACTCAAACACGAATATTAGTAAATATTGCCCATAGTCTGGGGATAATGTCAGTCTGTCACACAATCATGTGGTTACATTGTCACGTTTAATGAACAGGCCCCAGTCAATAGTAACATAATTGTAGCAGTATCGGAGAGTACATTGTAGCCCGTCACGACTCTTGTTAAGGATTTTTTAATCCATGGTGATGATTATGAATTGTATATGTGACCTTTTTCATTGTTTTTATATACCATGCTGAGCCAAAGTGATTGCTTTGTCTATTTTTCACTATGTTCATGTTGATTCTGTTGCTATGCAACAGAAGTCACGTTGTTACATCACTGAACTGCGTTCCGCCGTTTGATTGAACGGCGGGAAGGAGACGCAGGGTTGTTTGGTTCACCATGGGTATTTAAATGGTAAGTGTGCACTATTATGTATTACTAGGTGATTCATCGTGCCCTACGGGCGCTCTTCACACCGTCGGAAGGGGCTGCGCCCCTGTAACCTGAGTGCTGTGCAAATGTATTCTTGGCTCAAACCCATGGCAGAGATCCACTTTGTACCCGTGCGATGTGCCAGCACAATGCGGTGCCTACGCATGCACAGTTTAGACCTGATGTTAGCGTAGGTCAAAATGCTAGCGAGCGTTCAGGTCCTAATGACCTGCTTTAGTGTGAAGGTGTACAATAAGGGGGTAAGGCGATAACAGAAATATGCAGTGCGGTAAGTAGGGGCTACAGAGATGTAGAGTGTTAAAGAGAGAATAAGTAGATGCCGGCTGGTCCACAGAAGTTTGGAAGTGAATGTAGAGATCGGAAGGGCCAAAAGAGGGAATGCAGGGAAATGCAGCATGGTAGGCAAAGATTTGTGATTTTCAGTGTGTTAGGGAGAAGCTACGGACACGCCGGATGGTAGGGATAGTCTACGGAAAGGGAGGTCTGTAAGGAGTAGAGAGAGGCAGGGCAGTAGAGATGTTATACCTAAACAGTGCGTGTTAGTGAGAAGATAAATAAATGCAATTGGGTAAGGAGGAAACTTAGGGGGTCATTCCAACCTGATCGCACGCTGCTGATTTTCGCAACACAGCAATTAGGTCACTACTGCGCATGCACCGCAATGCGCAGGCGCGTCGTATGGGTTCAAAGTAGATCGGTGCTGGGCGATGGATTTAACGAAGAATCCATTTGCACAGCTGATTGCAAGAAGATTGACAGGAAGAGGGGGTTGGTGGGTGTCAACTGACCGTTTTGAAGGAGTGGTTGGAAAAACGCAGGCGTGTCCAAGCATTTGCATGACGGGTGTCAATTCCGGGAGTGGACAGGCTGAAGTGATCGCAGCGGCTGAGTAAGTTCAGACCTGCTCAGAAACTGCACAAATTATTTTTGTACTGCTCGGCTGCACAGGCATACGCACACTTGCAAAGCTAGAAGACACTCCCCAGTGGCCGGCGACTATGCATTTGCACGGCTGCAAAAAGTAGCTAGTGAACGATCAACTTGGAATTGACCCCCTTGTGCGCTAATAATAAAAATAACATACGCATGGCGGAAGATAGGAGCGACAGACACGCAGGGCAGTACACAGGGCATACAGCTGGCGGCGGTGGAGGAGTCCAGGCTCTGGTCCAGCATGTCCATGTGTGGGGGATCGTGGTGCGGGGGTGGTGCAGCAGTAGCCGCAGGTAAGTGGGTAGGCGTGGGCTGGGGGAGGAGGAGGCAGGAGGTGTGGCCAGCGAATGCTGAGGTCAAGGGGACAAACAGGGATGTCTCGGCTGCCTCTCTTGCGTGGCCACCTTGACACGTGAGGAAGAGGGAGGTGGGGAAAGCAGAACAGCACTACCCGGCTCTGCAGTTCTCACACATGGCGGCGGGATGCACCAAGCAGCAGCGTGGAGGGAGGCAGGAGCGTGAGGGAGAGCACACAGCAATCACAGCAGCAGTGGGTGGGCCAGACACGTTAGATCTGTGACTCCGCCCAGCATTGTGTCTCTGGGCAGCATTTGAAGATGAGTCACAAAGTCACAGATCTGGCCAAATATATAGCAGGAGTGGTTGGTGCATATCTAGTTTTGAGAGCGTGTAAATATTGAACGGCGATAGTGCGTTTGATGGTGAAGGGGGCGTAGGCCCTTTTGTGGGCGTGAACAGCACAGGGGTGACCGC